>NC_086083.1:16422085-16735657 GCF_948474715.1 Cydia amplana
ATCTGTAATCACATTTGCTCACCTCGACCAATTTATTCTAAATACCATATTTTGATATTGATCATCATGCCACACGTTTGACGGTTATATATTCTGTCAAGCCATTTCTGTCAGTTGAAAAAAGCGGCATATTTAAAAAAATTAAGCGCGAAGGGTTATCGTCCCATAGAAAATTTGAATTTCGCGCCTTTTCCTACTGACAAAGTTGTTTTACAGACACGATTGTAAATAAAATGGCATTACTGTTTAGATTTTTTGTTTGCTCCCGAGGAATCAGTAACGGGTCGTAAAGTGCAGCAGAAAAAACTAGAATCTAATATGAAATATGGTTGCATACCTATTTTTTATTATTACTCTTTGTATATAAGAATAGCCTACTTTCTCCCTTTGTCTCCATTTTTTGCAAATTATTCTGCTTTGGATCTCTGTTATGTTATGATTTACTATCACTCCCATATCCTTCAATTAATCAGAAAAATATTGACACTTGGAAAAATGATTATTATTGTTTTATTGATAATAAGCTATAAAATTTCAATTCAAAAATTCATAAATGAGTCAAAGTGAATGATGTTATACAGAAAGTTACATTCAAACTTTGAAGATTTGTCAAACATATCAACTGATATTTATAAAAGTAGTTAGTAGTAGTAGAAGGATCCCTTTCTGAATAGCACCGTCCACTTATAAACTAAGGAATAGTTATTCTATTATATATTTCTAAATATGATACGATTGATACGTTTTATATAAGCGTTAATCTCACTTGGGACATTTTATGTATATTCATTTTAATCCCATTTTGATTGAAATATTTATGCCTAATTTTTGATACTGTTTTTTCGACAAAGATAAACTTCTTCGTCATAGAGCGTTACTTGGCGAGAAATTTTCGACTTAAAAACGTGAGTGTTGTCCTTTATGTATGTACTTCATGAGTCTAGCGGATGTTTTCGGATAGCCGTCAAATTAGCTCGTGACGCGATTGACTACTCAAGTAACTGACTGTGAAATAATGTATCCATTGTAATGTGTTCATGCTGCCTTCTGGTGTGATAACTGAATGGAATGGAGTATGGCCGGGGGTGCGAAACTCCTCGCTTCGGGCAAACTCGGTACTCGGCTCAGCATTGCTCCGAGCAATTAGGGTTGACATTACTTGACCTCCCTTGGCGTGCACAGATGACTTGAGTTTTGACAACCCTAAATAGCCGAAAGGGATAGTGCCATATATTAGAAAGGGACAACATGATTCGACCCTGAACCGTTGTCAAACTTCGGTTTTGTAGGAAGTTTCCTTTCTGTACGGTACTATTATTTATTTTGTGGTATAGCAGCCGGCGCGGTGTCCATGCAAACTTATGCAAACGACCTTAGTGCTGCACATATTTTGGAAGTTGGACACTAAACATAAATGAATGGTCGGCGTCTAAGTCGAGCTCGCACACTTGGAGCGTGCGACTCGTGGTCTTAACCTCGTAAGGCCCAATGTGCATTACAATGTACAGTCCGTTTCAATCTAATATGAACCTTTCGAAAACTAAATAAGGTAGCATTTCTTTTGTTTAATTGTTTTCTAAAGCATACGAAAGTCACTCTAATGTACTGTGCAACAAGGTTTTAATTAAAAATAGGGAAACTTTGTATGTTGGGCCCTACGAGGATATGGTTAAACGCCCCCTAACACAGAGGCCGGCTTATGTAGAAGTCCTGTGAATCTAAACCCGTTGCATTTGTGGTGACAATATTCAGTCTCGTGTGTGCAGTCCCCATCTCGTGTGAGCAGTCCCCGTCTCGTGTGAGCAGTCCCCGTCTCGTGTGAGCAGTCCCCGTCTCGTGTGAGCAGTCCCCGTCTGGCGTGTGCAGTCCTCGTCCCGCGTGAGCAGTCCCCGTCTCGTGTGAGCAGTCCCCGTCTCGTGTGAGCAGTCCCCGTCTGGCGTGTGCAGTCCTCGTCCCGCGTGAGCAGTCCCCGTCTCGTGTGTGCGGTCCCCGTCTCGTGTGAGCAGTCCCCGTCTCGTGTGAGCAGTCCCCGTCTCGCGTGAGCAGTCCCCGTCTCGTGTGTGCAGTCCCCGTCTCGCGTGAGCAGTCCCCGTCTCGCGTGAGCAGTCCCCGTTTCGCGTGAGCAGTCCCCGTGTCGCGTGGCTAGGCGTCGCCGCAGCAGTGCGTGCAGTCGAGGCTGCATGAGTCGCCGCCGGCGCGGCCGCGGGAGCGCTACCTCTTCCCACGCACCCCCAGTTGCTCCTGCAAACAATATACAACAAATGTGGCTTGCTGTGTCATAGCACAAATATGGCCGTTCTGTACCATGCTGTGTGACGTGGCCGTGCCGTGTGGCCAGCAGACAGCTGCCAACGCCAAGTGACAGCTGTCAGGGCTGTTGTAGATACGGCAATTGCCGCAATGTTGCAGTGTATTAATAGTTTAGTTTAATTTTTATGTAATAGTTTAGTTTAATTTTTATGTTTTAGGTATAGTTATATGTTTTTAATTAGTTAATTAAAGCATAGCCGCCTCGTCGTCGAACGGCGTACGCCTGGGTCACAACGGAAGAACAGCGCTGGCTTGTCAGCTACATGCTGAATTGTGACCCTTTTATGGCATTTGCTCTATAGGTTATATATACATTGTATATTTGTCAACAAGTTTTTGTCATCTGTGTTTGTCATAAATAAATGTATTTTCTTTCTTTCTTCTTTCTTTCAAATGGGGTTGGCCGGTCCAAGTACCAGATGGCGCCATCATAGCTTGCCCTGGCAATCCCTAGAATTGTCTCAAATATTTGTTCTTTTAATGCCCTGGATGCCAGCCCTTTAAGCCATATCTTATACAAATTGGGGCAAGCTATGATGGCGCCATCTATGCAAACATTTGACAGTTGCCTTGCCAACTCCATTGTGTAAATTTTTTGTTTTTTAATGCCCTAGATGCCAGCTCTTTAAGCCAAATCTCATAGAAAAAGGGGCAAGCTATGATGGATCTATGCAAACCTTTGACAGTTGACAACCCCATTAGATGGGTGTGGAAAGTAAGCAATACCGAATGAGTGTAAAACGCTACGATACGAGCAGTCGCAAGTGTTTTAGAACGACACAAGTTACTTTTTAGTATTTGTTGTAATAGCGGCAACAAAAACACATCAGACATCTGTGAAAATGTCAACTGTCTAGCTATCACGGTTCATGAAATACAGCCTGGTGACAGACAGACAGAAGGACAATGGAGCCTTAGTAATAGGGTCCCGTTTTTACCCTAAAATGGGAAAAAAGTCGAATGGTTCGGAACTCTTGCTCGTGTATTGCTGTCCCACTCACACAGGGGCTAGAGATATGAACAGACGGCGGCATGTCCTAAATTCTCCGTGCCACGCGTCCCTAGTTTACCTGCAAGACTCGCACGGCCTCTATCAACTCCTGCTTGTCGGCCAGCAGGTTAGACACCTCCTGCTGGGCTGTGTGCACGCACTGACGCCACACCGACACGGCTCAATGCCCTACATTCTCCGTGCCACGCGTCCCTAGTTTACCTGCAAGACTCGCACGGCCTCTATCAACTCCTGCTTGTCGGCCAGCAGGCTGGACACCTCGCCGTGTGCACGCACTGACGCCACACCGACACAGCTCAATGCCCTACATTCTCCGTGCCACGCGTCCCTAGTTTACCTGCATGACTCGCACGGCCTCTATCAACTCCTGCTTGTCGGCCAGCAGGCTGGACACCTCGCCGTGTGCACGCACTGACGCAACGCCGACACGGCTCAATGTCCTACATTCTCCGTGCCACGCGTCCCTAGTTTACCTGCAAGACTCGCACGGCCTCTATCAACTCCTGCTTGTCGGCCAGCAGGTTAGACACCTCCTGCTGGGCTGTGTGCACGCACTGACGCCACACCGACACGGCTCAATGCCCTACATTCTCCGTGCCACGCGTCCCTAGTTTACCTGCAAGACTCGCACGGCCTCTATTAACTCCTGCTTGTCGGCCAGCAGGTTAGACACCTCCTGCTGGGCTGTGTGCACGCACTGACGCCACACCGACACGGCTCAATGTCCTACATTCTCCGTGCCACGCGTCCCTAGTTTACCTGCAAGACTCGCACGGCCTCTATCAACTCCTGCTTGTCGGCCAGCAGGCTGGACACCTCCTGCTGGGCTGTGTGCACGCACTGACGCCACACCGACACGGCTCAATGTCCTACATTCTCCGTGCCACGCGTCCCTAGTTTACCTGCAAGACTCGCACGGCCTCTATCAGCTCCTGCTTGTCGGCCAGCAGGCTGGACACCTCCTGCTGGGCTGTGTGCACGCACTGACGCCACACCGACACGGCTCAATGTCCTACATTCTCCGTGCCACGCGTCCCTAGTTTACCTGCAAGACTCGCACGGCCTCTATTAACTCCTGCTTGTCGGCCAGCAGGTTAGACACCTCCTGCTGGGCCGTGTGCACGCACTGACGCAACACCGACACGGCTCAATGTCCTACATTCTCCGTGCCACGCGTCCCTAGTTTACCTGCAAGACTCGCACGGCCTCTATCAACTCCTGCTTGTCGGCCAGCAGGCTGGACACCTCGCCGTGTGCACGCACTGACGCAACGCCGACACGGCTCAATGTCCTACATTCTCCGTGCCACGCGTCCCTAGTTTACCTGCAAGACTCGCACGGCCTCTATCAACTCCTGCTTGTCGGCCAGCAGGTTAGACACCTCCTGCTGGGCTGTGTGCACGCACTGACGCCACACCGACACGGCTCAATGCCCTACATTCTCCGTGCCACGCGTCCCTAGTTTACCTGCAAGACTCGCACGGCCTCTATTAACTCCTGCTTGTCGGCCAGCAGGTTAGACACCTCCTGCTGGGCTGTGTGCACGCACTGACGCCACACCGACACGGCTCAATGTCCTACATTCTCCGTGCCACGCGTCCCTAGTTTACCTGCAAGACTCGCACGGCCTCTATCAACTCCTGCTTGTCGGCCAGCAGGTTAGACACCTCCTGCTGGGCTGTGTGCACGCACTGACGCCACACCGACACGGCTCAATGTCCTACATTCTCCGTGCCACGCGTCCCTAGTTTACCTGCAAGACTCGCACGGCCTCTATTAACTCCTGCTTGTCGGCCAGCAGGTTAGACACCTCCTGCTGGGCCGTGTGCACGCACTGACGCAACACCGACACGGCTCAATGTCCTACATTCTCCGTGCCACGCGTCCCTAGTTTACCTGCAAGACTCGCACGGCCTCTATCAACTCCTGCTTGTCGGCCAGCAGGTTAGACACCTCCTGCTGGGCTGTGTGCACGCACTGACGCCACACCGACACGGCTCAATGTCCTACATTCTCCGTGCCACGCGTCCCTAGTTTACCTGCAAGACTCGCACGGCCTCTATCAACTCCTGCTTGTCGGCCAGCAGGTTAGACACCTCCTGCTGGGCTGTGTGCACGCACTGACGCCACACCGACACGGCTCAATGTCCTACATTCTCCGTGCCACGCGTCCCTAGTTTACCTGCAAGACTCGCACGGCCTCTATTAACTCCTGCTTGTCGGCCAGCAGGTTAGACACCTCCTGCTGGGCCGTGTGCACGCACTGACGCAACACCGACACGGCTCAATGTCCTACATTCTCCGTGCCACGCGTCCCTAGTTTACCTGCAAGACTCGCACGGCCTCTATCAACTCCTGCTTGTCGGCCAGCAGGCTGGACACCTCGCCGTGTGCACGCACTGACGCCACACCGACACAGCTCAATGCCCTACATTCTCCGTGCCACGCGTCCCTAGTTTACCTGCAAGACTCGCACGGCCTCTATCAGCTCCTGCTTGTCGGCCAGCAGGCTGGACACCTCGCCGTGTGCACGCACTGACGCCACACCGACACGGCTCAATGTCCTACATTCTCCGTGCCACGCGTCCCTAGTTTACCTGCAAGACTCGCACGGCCTCTATCAACTCCTGCTTGTCGGCCAGCAGGCTGGACACCTCGCCGTGTGCACGCACTGACGCAACGCCGACACGGCTCAATGTCCTACATTCTCCGTGCCACGCGTCCCTAGTTTACCTGCAAGACTCGCACGGCCTCTATCAACTCCTGCTTGTCGGCCAGCAGGTTAGACACCTCCTGCTGGGCTGTGTGCACGCACTGACGCCACACCGACACGGCTCAATGCCCTACATTCTCCGTGCCACGCGTCCCTAGTTTACCTGCAAGACTCGCACGGCCTCTATTAACTCCTGCTTGTCGGCCAGCAGGTTAGACACCTCCTGCTGGGCTGTGTGCACGCACTGACGCCACACCGACACGGCTCAATGTCCTACATTCTCCGTGCCACGCGTCCCTAGTTTACCTGCAAGACTCGCACGGCCTCTATCAACTCCTGCTTGTCGGCCAGCAGGCTGGACACCTCCTGCTGGGCTGTGTGCATGCACTGACGCCACACCGACACGGCTCAATGTCCTACATTCTCCGTGCCACGCGTCCCTAGTTTACCTGCAAGACTCGCACGGCCTCTATTAACTCCTGCTTGTCGGCCAGCAGGTTAGACACCTCCTGCTGGGCCGTGTGCACGCACTGACGCAACACCGACACGGCTCAATGTCCTACATTCTCCGTGCCACGCGTCCCTAGTTTACCTGCAAGACTCGCACGGCCTCTATCAACTCCTGCTTGTCGGCCAGCAGGCTGGACACCTCGCCGTGTGCACGCACTGACGCAACGCCGACACGGCTCAATGTCCTACATTCTCCGTGCCACGCGTCCCTAGTTTACCTGCAAGACTCGCACGGCCTCTATCAACTCCTGCTTGTCGGCCAGCAGGCTGGACACCTCGCCGTGTGCACGCACTGACGCCACACCGACACAGCTCAATGCCCTACATTCTCCGTGCCACGCGTCCCTAGTTTACCTGCAAGACTCGCACGGCCTCTATCAGCTCCTGCTTGTCGGCCAGCAGGTTAGACACCTCCTGCTGGGCCGTGTGCACGCACTGACGCAACACCGACACGGCTCAATGTCCTACATTCTCCGTGCCACGCGTCCCTAGTTTACCTGCAAGACTCGCACGGCCTCTATCAACTCCTGCTTGTCGGCCAGCAGGCTGGACACCTCGCCGTGTGCACGCACTGACGCAACGCCGACACGGCTCAATGTCCTACATTCTCCGTGCCACGCGTCCCTAGTTTACCTGCAAGACTCGCACGGCCTCTATCAACTCCTGCTTGTCGGCCAGCAGGCTGGACACCTCGCCGTGTGCACGCACTGACGCCACACCGACACGGCTCAATGTCCTACATTCTCCGTGCCACGCGTCCCTAGTTTACCTGCAAGACTCGCACGGCCTCTATCAACTCCTGCTTGTCGGCCAGCAGGCTGGACACCTCGCCGTGTGCACGCACTGACGCCACACCGACACGGCTCAATGTCCTACATTCTCCGTGCCACGCGTCCCTAGTTTACCTGCAAGACTCGCACGGCCTCTATTAACTCCTGCTTGTCGGCCAGCAGGCTGGACACCTCGCCGTGTGCACGCACTGACGCCACACCGACACGGCTCAATGCCCTACATTCTCCGTGCCACGCGTCCCTAGTTTACCTGCAAGACTCGCACGGCCTCTATCAACTCCTGCTTGTCGGCCAGCAGGTTGGACACTTCCTGCTGGGCTGTGTGCACGCACTGACGCAACACCGACACCTCTTCCGCTTTACTGGAATAAAAAAAAAAGTAAAACCATTGGCTATATAAAATAAAAATAAAATATCTTTATTTCGAAGAACAGACTTCATAGTTGTTAGTAAAAAACAGTAAAATTAAAACAAATAAATTAAACTTAAAGCTACTACTATACTAACCCTTTAGTATTAGTTATAAGTAGGTACATACACATTTAATACTTAATAAGGGCTAGTTGCTACCCCTTTAATTTGCCCAATCCAATAGGCGAGAATTGGGCTATCATATTTGTCAGCAATAACAGGGTGTAATCTAAAACGTGATACAAGATAATCTGACTGAATCTTTTCATGATTTTGAACAACTTTTACTGTGGGGTCAATTTTGTAATGTTAAAAAAAAATTGAGCTGTTCCATAGAAATGGTCAAGGAGAGGTAGACAAAAATGTATGGCAAAGATTTTTTTTATTGTTAATTTACAAAGTTGGCCCCATAGTAAAAGATGTTCAAAATCATGAAAAGATTCAGGTTTGATTATCTTGTATCACGTTTTAGATTACATCCTGTATATATAGTTGGTCAAACCAATTGGTCAGTCAATAAGAACAAAAAAAACTATACTGATCCTTTTATTTTGGGTGCCAGTACTAGCGTAAGACAAAGATAGTATGATTTTCTCTGATTATGTTTGAAATGAGACAGTCCTTTGCCTTTGACAAACTATAAATCCTCTACAGCAGCGGTCGGCAACCTTTTAGCAGGGCCACATAGTACTTAGTTAACGAAGTTGACGCGGGCCGTACTTTGTCAATATTTATGACTTTATCAGACATTGTCGTTTGTCAATATTACATAAAAAATAGCCAGGGAGGCTCACGGGCCGCAAGTGACAGGTTCACGGGCCGCAGGTTGCCCACGGCTGCTCTACAGTAATCAAAATTTTTCGCAATTCTACATTTTCTGTACTCAAACTATATTTGTGTCATTTCCAAGCTAAAAGTCCTACTTTGCCGCTTGCCGTACCTAAGGACGCTTTCACAGGTCTCAGATCTTTATTCGAAAAGATACAAGCAAATCTCGTCCTTATGTAAGCGACAAAGGGGACCTTTGACTAGACTTCGACACATTTTATCTCTCGCTACCTTTAACTCGGTTTCTCTGGCGTAAACGTCGCTATCTTCCCTCTCGCTTCCTCCAATTCAAGTTGCTGCGGTGTCGACGGGGACGCGTTATGTGTCAGGTGCGCCGAGTCGTAAAAATAGTACATTACTGCAGACGCCGGGAAAGAAGGGCTTGCCGGGTGAGTAGGTATAGACGGCCGACCGTAGGGAGGCCGGATAGTGATACGAAGTCGGCAAGACCTTTTCACGGCTAGGCATGTATAGTGCTTTTCTCAAACATATGCAATGAAATAAAAAAATTCACCACTCAAAAACACAAATTATAAATATCAACCACAAATAGCTACACGACTAAAGTTTTTTAATTTTTCTTCCAATCCTGCCATAAAGACTTTTTTTTACGGAAGTCGTCCGTATTTCGCGTGTGTAGTGTTCGAATAGACCCTATTAGGGCCATTATACACAACCTGATAATAGGAATTTCAATTTCAATAAATAAAATAAATGCAGAGGATTTTAAATATTGTCTATGGTCTCTGGTGACTTACGTATAGACAAGATTTTAAATTTATTCATCAACACATTGAATAATACAGATTCGTATTCTTAATATCAGTACGTTCGTGTATAACAGGCGTTAACACGGATATTTTGGTCCGATAACCATTCATTCACTAAAAATATTTAAAAAAATATATAATTCGGCTGTTTAGCCTGTTCATGGACACAGACCCCATGTTTACATTAGAATTAAAAAAAAATTACTTCCCGGCCTAGGCCTTCAATTTCGTATGAAATTCCTTTACAGTTCTCTGGAGTTGCTCCGCCCTAAACGTGATACTTCGAAGCCTGATATAACGCCCGGAGCGACGACATTTCATTGCATGTTTGAGAAAAAATACTTACGCTCTCAAATCCCTATTATCTTTCGCGATCCTCACCAGTCATTAAACTATTACGTAATGTTCTCTACTAAAACTATAAATCATCCATCTCGTTTGCTCTAATTGCGGTTCCTGTGTTGTAGACGGGGCGCGTTATATGTCAGGAGCGCCGAGTCGTAAGAAAAAAAACTTACGCTTTAAAATCCCTATTATTCTCCGCGATCCTCGCCAGTCATTAAACTATTACGTAATGTTCTCTACTAAAACTATACATCTTCCATCTCGTTTGCTCCAATTGCGGTTCCTGTGTTCTAGAAAGGGACGCGTTATGTGTCAGGATGGCCGAGTAGTAAAAAAAATACTCACGCTCTCAAATCTCTATTATCCTCCGCAATCCTCGCCAAAGTCATCAGCCTTTTTCTCAACTCTTCATTTTCTCTGCTCAAGCTGTCAATTTTCCCTCTCGCTTCCTCCAGTTCCGGTTGGTGCGGTGTGGACGGGGACGGGTGGTGTTCAGGATGGCCGAGTAGTAAAAAAAATACTCACGCTCTCAAATCTCTATTATCCTCCGCAATCCTCGCCAAAGTCATCAGCCTTTTTCTCAACTCTTCATTTTCTCTGCTCAAGCTGTCAATCTTCCCTCTCGCCTCCTCCAGTTCCGGTTGGTGCGGTGTGGAAGGAGACGGGTTGTGTTCGGGAGGGCCAAGTTGTAAACAAAATACTCACGCTCTCAAATCCCTATTATCTTTCGCGATCCTCACCAGTCATTAAACTATTACGTAATGTTCTCTACTGAAACTATAAATCTTCCATCTCGTTTGCTCCAATTGCGGTTCCTGTGTTGTAGACAGGGACGCGTTATGTGTCAGGAAGGCCAAGTCGTAAAAAAATACTTACGCTCTCAAATCTCTATTATCCTCCGCAATCCTCGCCAAAGTCATCAGCCTTTTTCTCAACTCCTCATTTTCTCTACTCAAGCTGTCAATCTTCCCTCTCGCTTCCTCCAGTTCCGGTTGGTGCGGTGTGGACGGGGACGAATGGTGTTCAGGAGGGCCGAGTTGTAAACAAAATACTCACGCTCTCAAATCCCTATTATCTTTCGCGATCCTCACCAGTCATTAAACTATTACGTAATGTTCTCTACTAAAACTATAAATCTTCCATCTCGTTTGCTCTAATTGCGGTTCCTGTGTTGTAGACAGGGACGCGTTATATGTCAGGAGCGCCGAGTCGTAAGAAAAAAACTTACGCTTTAAAATCCCTATTATTCTCCGCGATCCTCGCCAGTCATTAAACTATTACGTAATGTTCTCTACTAAAACTATAAATCTTCCATCTCGTTTGCTCCAATTGCGGTTCCTGTGTTGTAGACGGGGCGCGTTATATGTCAGGAGCGCCGAGTCGTAAGAAAAAAAACTTACGCTTTAAAATCCCTATTATTCTCCGCGATCCTCGCCAGTCATTAAACTCATCCGTAATGTTCTCTACTAAAACTATAAATCTTCCATCTCGTTTGCTCCAATTGCGGTTCCGGTGTTGTAGACAGGGACGCGTTATGTGTCAGGATGGCCGAGTCGTAAAAAAAATACTCACGCTCTCAAATCTCTATTATCCTCCGCAATCCTCGCCAAAGTCATCAGCCTTTTTCTCAACTCTTCATTTTCTCTGCTCAAGCTGTAAATCTTCCCTCTCGCCTCCTCCAGTTCCGGTTGGTGCGGTGTGGACGAGGACGAATGGTGTTCAGGAGCGCCGAGTCGTAAACAAAATACTCACGCTCTCAAATCCCTATTATCTTTCGCGATCCTCACCAGTCATTAAACTCATCCGTAATGTTCTCTACTAAAACTATAAATCTTCCATCTCGTTTGCTCCAATTGCGGTTCCTGTGTTGTAGACAGGGACGGGTTATGTGTCAGGATGGCCGAGTTGTAAACAAAATACTTACGCTCTCAAATCTCTATTATCCTCCGCAATCCTCGCCAAAGTCATCAGGCTTTTTCTCAACTCTTCATTTTCTTTACTCAAGCTATCAATCTTCCCTCTCGCTTTCTCCAGTTCCGATTGGTGCGGTGTCGACGGGGACGCGTTATGTGTCAGGAGCGCCGAGTCGTAAAAAAAACTTACGCTCTCAAATCCCTACTATCCTCCGCGATCCTCACCAGTTATTAAACTAATACGTAATGTTCTCTACTAAAACTATAAATCTTCCATCTCGTTTGCTCTAATTCCGGTTCCTGTGTTGTAGACGGGGACGCGTTATATGTCAGGAGCGCCGAGTCGTAAAAAAAACTTACGCTCTCAAATCCCTATTATCTTTCGCGATCCTCACCAGTCATAAAACTATTACGTAATGTTCTCTACTAAAACTATACATCTTCCATCTCGTTTGCTCCAATTGCGGTTCCGGTGTTGTAGACAGGGACGCGTTATGTGTCAGGATGGCCGAGTAGTAAACAAAATACTTACGCTCTCAAATCTCTATTATCCTCCGCAATCCTCGCCAAAGTCATCAGCCTTTTTCTCAACTCTTCATTTTCTTTACTCAAGCTGTCAATCTTCCCTCTCGCTTCCTCCAGTTCCGGTTGGTGCGGTGTGGACGGGGACGAATGGTGTTCAGGAGCGCCGAGTCGTAAGAAAAAAACTTACGCTTTAAAATCCCTATTATTCTCCGCGATCCTCGCCAGTCATTAAACTATTACGTAATGTTCTCTACTAAAACTATAAATCTTCCATCTCGTTTGCTCCAATTGCGGTTCCTGTGTTGTAGACAGGGACGGGTTATGTGTCAGGATGGCCGAGTCGTAAAAAAAATACTAACGCTCTCAAATCTCTATTATCCTCCGCAATCCTCGCCAAAGTCATCAGCCTTTTTCGCAACTCTTCATTTTCTCTGCTCAAGCTGTCAATCTTCCCTCTCGCTTCCTCCAGTTCCGGTTGGTGCGGTGTGGACGGGGACGGGTGGTGTTCAGGAGCGCCGAGTCGTAAACAAAATACTTACGCTCTCAAATCCCTATTATCTTTCGCGATCCTCACCAGTCATTAAACTATTACGTAATGTTCTCTACTAAAACTATAAATCTTCCATCTCGTTTGCTCCAATTGCGGTTCCTGTGTTGTAGACAGGGACGCGTTATGTGTCAGGATGGCCGAGTTGTAAACAAAATACTCACGCTCTCAAATCTCTATTATCCTCCGCAATCCTCGCCAAAGTCATCAGCCTTTTTCTCAACTCTTCATTTTCTCTGCTCAAGCTGTAAATCTTCCCTCTCGCTTCCTCCAGTTCCGGTTGGTGCGGTGTGGACGGGGACGGGTGGTGTTCAGGAGGGCCGAGTCGTAAAAAAAATACTTACGCTCTCAAATCTCTATTATCCTCCGCAATCCTCGCCAAAGTCATCAGCCTTTTTCTCAACTCCTCATTTTCTCTGCTCAAGCTGTAAATCTTCCCTCTCGCCTCCTCCAGTTCCGGTTGGTGCGGTGTGGACGGGGACGGGTTGTGTTCGGGAGGGCCGAGTCGGAGTATGCCGTCCTGGTCGCGGGTGAGGCGGAGGGTGGTTAGGGAGATGTCGAGGGGTTGGGGGGGAGGGGAGGAGATTGAGCGAGTGGGACGGTCTTCTATTAGGTGGAGTTTCACGTTCTCTATTAATACCTGGAAATATGTTATTGGGTATTAGCATCAGGGATGTAACCTTGGAGGATACAACTAAACGGAGTAGCCATTAACAGGCTTTCCCCTCTGTCGAAAATAGGCGGCCAACGGTCATACACAATGTATGGACTGACGTTTATCTGACATGGCTATTTTTACGTTACGCATACATTTGACGTTCCCCTCCCCCGCAAAAATCGGCAGACTGTTTTGTACAGAAAATTACAGACATGGCGTCTCCGTTTGATTATATCCTCCAAGGATGTAACGGATGTGGTTTTATCGGAACCGAAAGCGGAACCAGATGTTTTAAATTTAGTTTATCGGAACCAGAAACGGAATCGGAACCGAAAACGGAACCGGAACCAGAACCGGAGCCTGAGTCAGTACTATCAGTAGGTATACATTACACAACACAACACATACGAATACGTACTTTAAATTCAAAAACATGGATAAACCAGCCAGCCTATTATGGATAGCTTTATCCATCTTTATCCACGTGATAAAATAACTGTCACTGTTTAACACCGTGGGAAAGAAAGTGACGGACACCGTTTTATCACGCTGTCACGTAGACAAGAACGACCATCATATCCGTACAGAACATCTAATTACTGCAGCACGTGGCAAGCGGGGCTATGAGCGAATGACTGGTATAAACCTGTTTGTTTTTGATGTACACCGCTCATGTCTCGCTGCCGCGCTAAGCATTGACATCCGATATAACTTCCGTTCCAAAAGTAACGGAACCGGAACAGAAACGGATGTGTAATACCAAACGGAAGTTCCGACTTAACGGAAACGGAAACGGAGCTCCGTAACATCCCTGATTATCATCAATTGAGTTAACCCTATTCAACTGGAATTAAACATCCAACACCATTAATCGATATTAAACTTTCGTGAGACATATTTTAAACTAACCGCCGCCGCGCGCACTCGAGCCTGAGGAAGGACCCCCGAAGGGCCCGAAACATGTCGCCAATAGCGACTAAAAATTCAACTGAGTGAAACCGTTGTCGTATAAACAGATCAACACCATTATTTCAATAATTAGCGTCCAAAAAATGTAATTCAAAGTCAAACCTGTAGGGCTAAGATGGCCGGCTCTTTATCATTTGTCACCATTCGTGTGTCACGTTCTAACAAATATGTAAGAACGAAAGTGACGCATGGCATGACAGGTGATAAAAATGCGACCATGACATCTGTACGGATATGATGGTCGTTCTTGTCTACGTGACAGCGTGATAAAACGGTGTCCGTCACTTTCTTTCCCACGGTGTTAAACAGTGACAGTTATTTTATCACGTGGATAAAGATGGATAAAGCTATCCATAATAGGCTGGCTGGTCTGAACCTGATTCACTGCCTGACAAATTATGTTTTAAAGTTGTCTTATTTTGAACTGTTAAGCCGTTTTTAATAAAGAGGTTATTTATTGTCGGGAAACAAGTGTCAATAAGAATATTCTGCCATAAGGATCCAAAGTCAGCCAACAATGTATTTGTAATGTGGTACCTCTCGCTTAAATACCTGGCCATTATATATAGTTGGTCAAATCAATTTGACAGTCAGTAAGAACCAAGAAAGCTATACTCACCCTTTTCTTTTGGTACTAGTGTAAGACAAAGGTAGTATGATTATCTCTGTCTATGTTTGAAATGAGACAGTCCGTTGACAAACTAATAGCATTAAATAACATTTACGTCATCCTAGGCCCGTAAGTGGGCTAAAGCGTCTTGCTTTGGCCCCTTCGGGCGTGTACGTAACCGACCTTTCGTAACTGGTAACGAAGGAAGAAAAAATGATCTTTGTACGATACTGGTTTCGAATAAAGATCATTTTTTTCTCGTACGTAATCAGTCACCATCTTTCGAAGGTGGTTCGTAACCAGTTACATAGTAAGAATTAATTTTCTTAATACGATCCTTCGCCTAGACTAAGTAAGGACTAGATTACATAACGACTATGTGAGCAAAACCAACTTAATTTCATCAGGTCTTGGTTGTAAAATGTCTAATTTTGTAAACCGTCTTAATCGATATATTCCTGAGTTGAAGATTGGACTTAACTAGCTCTTTTGTATGTATAACACCATTTAATATGTCTGTGGGGCATTGCTTAGAAATTTTACGTTTTAATTAGGTACATATTATAACACATGTAATTTTTTTCATTTCCTTACCTTTAGTTTAAAGTTATACTTGTAGACTACTATTTTGATGCTGATTGTACCATTAATTATTCCATCGCCGATTTTCAATATAAATATATACCTAAAAGAAGAAACTGACTGACTGACTGACATATGAACGCACAGCCCAAACCGCTAGTTCTAGAGATTCCAAATTTGGCACGTAGGTTCCTTATAAGGTCTAGGGGTGCACTAAGAAAGGATGTTTCAAAATCCACCCCATAAGGGGGTAAAATGGAGGTTCAAAGTTTGTTTGGGGAAAACCTCATTTTTTAGTAGTCTTAGTACGCCGGCGAAGCCGCGGGAAAAAGCTAGTTAATTACAAAGAAAGGCTTAATAGATCTATATTATCATTTAATTATAATTTGGTGCACCTAGTACACTAGCAACTGTATAATGAATTAAAATAATTGCTTGGCGCATAATGTAATGATCCGTTTAAGGGCATAATTTAGTATCGTATTCCCGATTTAGGATCAACTCGTCACACCAAAATTTTGTTCTAACCGGTCATACTGCAGAAAGCAATAATATTTGTTTCAACCCGTCACAAGTAAATTTAGTTCTATTAAGTCACATACTAATTTTGTAGCTATTGGTCACACTGAAAATCTGTTCCTATTCGTCATCCCGTCAATAAGTTCTAACTGGTCACAAGGAGGATACAGAATATAGAGTCTTCTTTTGAAACTCATTCATGGATATAACAGTTAGTCTAGTCTATAACAGTAAGGAGTTTGAAGAGGTTTCATATCAGTATGTTACCTACGCTCAATGATGATTAAAACATTTTGACTCAGTTACGTATGAGGAATAGATAGTCTTTTTTCGTAATTTCAAATAGAAAATTTCTTCTCTCGTAACTATGGTTACATACGAAGAAAAAATAATCTTTATTCGAAACCAGTATCGTACAAAGATAATTTTTTCTTCCTTCGTTACCAGTTACGAAAGGTCGGTTACGTACACGGCCGAAGGGGCTTTGGCCAGGTCCTGGCCAAAGCAAGACGTAAAACTTAAGACAAACCACGGGCGGTAATTAGTAAAGCCCCAGATCGCATATTTATGGCCCTCACCTTCGGTTCGGGCCACAAACACCTGCTATCTGGAGCATTCACGAATTCACCTCCCTAATAGGTATGTAATGTACTATAGCATACGTACTTCCAAAGGCATAGGCGGAACGAGCACCTCGTCTTCAATAAACTCGGCGAGCGCCAGGGCTGTGCTCATGTTAAGGGCTATGCTCAGTTCTCGAACGCGCGCTTCTAGCAGTTCCTCGAATGGGGCCAGCCCTGATGTTACACCCTGAAAAATTACAACATACATTTAATCGTAGACATATATTGGAAATTATGTACGAAACATTATTTCATTTTGACCAGTTGAACTGGCCAAGTTTTAGAGAAAAAAAATATCTTGAAGAAACCAGAGTGAAACCAATGGTGCCTAATAGTTTCCCACTGGGCTGGAGAGTTACGAGGGGCGTTCAAAATATTCTCGGTATTGATATCTTACGACCTCTTCTAAAATTTCTTTCGTTACTGGCCGCTAAGGTTTATTCATTGACATTAAAAAAAAGTATAATTCGAACCGAGATAGTCTTTTGTTTTTCTGCAATTGCTGAACAAACATGAACATCCTGTGCGAATTGACAATGTTAACTAAATTAGAACATCGATGCGTGATAAAATTCTTGACAAAACAGGGTAAAAATCAAAAAACCATAAAAGAGGAAATGGATTGTGTTTACCGTGAGTCTGCTCCTTCTTTATCTACCATTCAAAAGTGGTCAAGCGAGTTTAAACGCGGAAGGGAGAGTATTGAAGATGACCCTAGACCTGGCCGGCCTGTAGTAGCTACTTCACAAGAAAATATTGATAAAGTGGAAAAACTTATATTGGAAGATGGTCGAGTGAAGGTAAAATCTATAGCACAAGTAACCAATCTCTCTATTGGTACCGTACATGATATTATACATGACCATCTTAATATGTCAAAAGTAAGTGCAAGATGGGTTCCGCGAATGCTGACTCGGCTTCAAAAAGACATGCGTGTAGCTTGTTGTTCCGATTTTATTGACCTGTGCGGTGAAAATCCTGATGAGGTGCTGCAAAGAATAGTTACTGGAGATGAAACCTGGGTTCATCATTATGACCCAGAGAGTAAACAAGAGTCCATGCAGTGGCACATTAAGGGTTCAGCTCATCCCAAGAAGTTCAAGGTCATCCCTTCAGCTGGCAAGGTCATGGCCACGATATTTTGGGATTGTGAAGGAGTATTACTAATCGATTATAAAGAAAAAGGTGTAAATATCACAGGACAGTACTACGCTAACATTCTACGTCAATTAAAGGATGTAATTAAAGAAAAGAGGCGAGGAAAGTTAACCAAAGGTATTCTGCTTCTGCATGACAACGCCCCCGTCCATACTGCTCATATTGCCAAGGCAGCTATTGTTGAACGTGGGTTTAAAACTGTTACTCACCCACCGTATAGTCCGGACTTAGCCCCCAGCGACTTCTTTTTGCTCCCCAATCTTAAAAAGGATCTGCGTGGAAATAAATTTTCTGACGATGAAGCATTGAAGGCGGCAGTGGAGGAGCATTTTTACACGAAAGATAAAAAATATTTTTACGAGGGATTAAAAAAAATAATTGATCGATCTTTTAAGTGTATGAACATAGGGGGGGAGTATATTGAAAAATAAAAATATCAAACTTTTCGTACTTGTTTGTTTTCATTCTCATACCGAGAATATTTTGAATACCCCTCGTACATGGCAGTAAAATCTTGCATTGGTTAACTGTGTATGATAATTGATAAGGATCCCGATCGCATTTTTAGGGTTCCGTAGCCAAATGGCAAAAAACGGAACCCTTATAGATTCGTCATGTCTGTCTGTCTGTCCGTCTGTCTGTCCGTCCGTATGTCACAGCCACTTTTCTCCGAAACTATAAGAACTATACTGTTGAAACTTGGTAAGTAGATGTATTCTGTGAACCGCATTAAGATTTTCACACAAAAATAGAAAAAAAGCAATACATTTTTGGGGTTCCCCATACTTCGAACTGAAACTCAAAAATTTTTTTTTCATCAAACCCATACGTGTGGGGTATCTATGGATAGGTCTTCAAAAATGATATTGAGGTTTCTAATATAATTTTTTTCTAAACTGAATAGTTTGCGCGAGAGACACTTCCAAAGTGGTAAAATGTGTGTCCCCCCCCCTGTAACTTCTAAAATAAGAGAATGAGAAAACTAAAAAAAATATATGATGTACATTACCATGTAAACTTCCACCGAAAATTGGTTTGAACGAGATCTAGTAAGTAGTTTTTTTTTAATACGTCATTTATCGCCTAAATACGGAACCCTTCATGGGCGAGTCCGACTCGCACTTGGCCGCTTTTTAGTCATCTAAGGGTCGGTTGCACCACACTGTTTGTCATCGTTAAAGAGTTCGTAAATTGTATTGTATGGAAAGTTTCATAGTAAACCACCGCGGCGCGCCGGGTGACATTGATCAGTCTGTCAAGTGCGGAAAATGCTACTGGCACTTATTGCATTTTTTTAGAGAAAGATTTTTTCTGCTCCTTACAGCACAACCAAGGTGAACCCACGATATTTGACCACCGTACACATATGAGGGCGTTTTTTTTTTGTTGTCCCCAAACACTTTTTTTTCAAATTTGGGATTTTTTATGATATTTCTACTCAGAATCACGAGCTCTTTCTATCCTAATAGGAGAAAAAAAGTGTCCCAAAATTTCCATACATTTTTCGATCTTTCCATTACGCGACCGCCATACAAAGTCTATGAAAAATGGTGACGGAATGGAAAAAAAACACCTTAGGACACTTTTTTTCTCCTATTAGGGTAGAAAGAGCTCGTGATTCTGAGTAGAAATATCATAAAAAACCCCAAATTTGAAAAAAAAAGTGTTTGGGACAAAAAAAAAAAACGCCCATGAAACTCACGTTTTCATCAGGAACCCTTGGCAGTTCGGACCTGGTCATCCTGGCGGCTACCTTTGGAGTATCTCTAGGCTTCAGATCGCACTCGCCGACCGCCGGCTCGGCCCAGGCCCGCGCGCGCGTCGAGAATTTGTTCTAGAGATCAAGTTGTATTCGATTATTGCTTTAGCAAATGTATTGTAAGTGTAAGGCCTGAGTGGACGCTCGAGTTGGGCGTGCAGCGGGGCGGGGCGTGCGGCGTGCATGTTAAACAAACGCAAGCGTATAGGAGCGGCCTTAGTGCACGCTGCTCACATCACTTGTGAGCCCGACGCCACGCTGCACGCCCCGCCGAACGCTCCGCTCCGAGCGTCCACTCAGGCCTTACACTAAAGCTGCAAGTTATTGATTTTGACGTATTAGCTTCCGCTCTGTAAATATATATATATATAATATTTTGATGATTAATTACATGTACATTCACCATCAGATATATCGGAGCGACTAAGGCTCTCACAAATATCTGAACACGCTTCTATTTTCAGGGCGTTAGAGTGCTTGTTCAGATATTGTGAACACCTTGGCCGCTCCGATATATCTGATGGCGACTGTACTACTCACACGTCACGTACTTAGACGTCACTAGCGAACACTTTCAATAAAAAATATGTTGATGGTAAGTCAAAACAATTACTTGCAGCTATAGTACAATGCCTTTCTAATGTATGTGTTGTGGTAGTTGTATTGTGGGGTTTTTGATTTTAAGATTATTCCGAATAAAGCATAAAAGTGACACTTTTTTTGTAACAAACTAAAAGTACATGAAATAGAGAAAATTATGGATCTAATGGATTTAATTATGGATTTCAAGACGTTAGGAAAATCTTCAAACTCTGTCATTACTTCATTAGACAAGAAACTTATTCAGTGTCTCTTTTACACAGATTATTTATTTTTAGGTATTCTTCATCTCATTGAGGAAATATAGAAATCTGTTTGAAACAACAAACAATCTGATCACATCAGCTAATTAAAGTAGGTATATGTATTTTTTTAAGTAAAGAAGAGACATAATGTTGGTTGGAGATAGGGTAACATCGGCAAATTTTTACCACCCTCTTTAATACCAGTTACAGTGAAACCTGGATAAGCAGGGGTCGGACAAAAAGTGCCGATGACGTAAAAATGACGTAATCTTGCACACAGGATGATGTTTGAGTTTGTATTTAAACTTCCGTGTGACATGTAGTAACAAAGTAGTATTAATGAAGTAACAAAATAATCGTAAATAAATCCATGGAATTAATAATACAGGTGGTAGGGTGATGTAGTGAAAGCCGGCCACAATATTCGAGTACAGATGACATTTTAAAGCGTTTTCTTATACATTAGTAAATATAAATTTTAGCTAAATATAATCGTGAAGATACAATAGCTAAACAATAACGATGTCAATTTATTGTTCATCTGATTGACAATGTGTCAGTCAAAAACGTACTTACTCATTTCAAGTGGCGATATCGTTTAATAAAGAGTTGATAAATGATAAGTGATAATTGTTTATGAAAATCAAAAATACGCATTTGAAATCATCCTATAAGTGGTTTGACGTCATCCGCACTTTTTGTCCGACCCCTGTGGATAAGTGAGACTTCAAGGGACGAGTAGATTTGTCTCACTTAAAGAGGTATTTCACTTACCCAGGCTCTCAGTTAGCCAGGTACAAATATATGTCTGTCTCATTTACAGAGGGTCCCATTAATAGAGGGAAATGAATGAAATGAAATGAAATGAAAGGAAAGGAATAGAAATCAGTTATAGAGGTGGTTAATAAGGTATTTTGTAATTATCTTTAAAAATAAATAAGGTCAAATAATCCTTGTCCCTAAATATTTTTTAAGTCTGTTTAAATATTTCTTTGAATTTATTTTTCAGAATGATTCTCCAAATTTGATACGGACTTCATTGTGTCTTAGAAATGTATTAAATGAAAATCTGTTTATTCGTGTTACTTATCAAAATTTCAGCTTTCGTTTTGATAGTTTTAACTACATAAAGTAACTAAATGAAACTTGAAGTCGTTTAGACACAATTAAGCAAATGCGGAATTTGTGCATAGACTAAGAGTTAGTAAGAATACGGAAATTGATTAATAAAGTCCAAGTTAGAGAGGTCATAGATTGACGTTATTTCAGATACAGAGGTCAATTCCTATACAATTCTAAAAAAACAATTAGGAAAATGTAATCTTATAAATATAGTCTCAGTAAAAGAGTTAAAATACACTCTCTGTCTCACTTATAGAGGTAAATGTGACTATAAAATCACAACAGCTAATCCCAGTTATAGAGGTTCGTTTTTTCTCACTAACAGAGGTAATTCAGAGCTAAAGTGTCGGGACCGCACCATGAGTCCCAGCTATAGAGGTTTCTCACTTATCCAGGTCCCACTTAACCAGGTTTCACTGTATTATAAAAATTAAAAGGGACGACCGATAAAAGAATTCATCTACTTAAGTTAAGTTTGCAGTGAAATCATTTTGGCAATACCACCATAAACATCACAATTTCAAAGAGGTGTGTTGTTTACGGTGGTGTTGCCAAAAAAAATTAGCTGCAGACTTCGGCGGGTTTTAGATGATGTTACCCTAGACAACATCAATATATTAATAAAAATGTGTTATAATGACCCAGAAAACCAAACAAAACTAACGAATTCCACACTAGGGTCAATATAACACATCTCTATCCCAAACATCCGACTATGCGATCAACATATCTGTTTTAACAGATTTCCTTAACTATTTCAAAACCATGATTACTTTTAACGACGCCTTACCACACCTCCGATGCAATAAAAGGGTGATACAGCTTTGATAAAAGTGTCAATTATAGGTGCACTATGCCTCTAACAGGCGCGCTAGTTAGCCAATTGAACGCAGTATCGTGCAAAAATGGTATGATTGAAAATTATTATTGACTTTTAAGGAATACAAACCATTGCAAATGCCGCATTAATATGTGATTTTTTGTAGAGTAGGTAGATATCTCTATTCTCATTTCGTCCAAATAAGAATGCATATTCTTAAACACAAATCTTATCATAGAAATTTAAATTGCTTTTGAATAAATGCTTCGATAAACAGTACATATTTTTCAGTTGGACGACCCTAAGTGGCAAACGCATGCAAGTGTCAAATTGTTAGTGTTCAAGTCAAAATGTTACATTTAAAATAAATCCATTGCGTTGTAACAGTTTGTAGATGTATGTAAATGTAAATCTATTACAATGGGCAATTACTAGTGTCTAGTTAAGAAAACCATGCTAGAAAACTTAAAAAGGGGGTTGAATATTTTTCCAGACTAAAAATTTATGATCGCCTAAGATGGTCGCGCTTTTATCATTTGTTATGTCATGTAGTATCGCACTATAGAAAAAGTACGACCATCATATTGTCGGGCCAAGGTAAATCTGCACAGACTTAGCAATGACAAAGTGTCGCGATAACGATAAACGTCAACTTTCTATGAAAATATGACTTTTTAATATAATTTTTTTTACGTCATAGTCCATGCAGAGTTAGCTTAGCCGGACTCTTTGTATCATTTCAATGGATGAACTTAATCATGCAGTGTATAACTGGGTTGAAAGCTATGCAAGTGTTATGTTAGTGTGCACTGTACCTGTTGTGACGTCAGGAGGCGTTTGTGTCGCTAGAAACGGATTAGAAATAAACATAGAATGTGATTTAAAAGCAGCAGCAAAGATATTTCCAGTCACGATGTATAAACTTCCGGCAGCTAATAGCAATTTTACGAAACTCAAGTCGAGAGGAGCAAATTTAACTTATAAGTAGGTGGTCGAAAATTCGAAATTAGGCGTGGAAGAAATTAGCCGATGTCACCCTACAACTAATAATGGTCTAAAATTTACTAATATTGTGCTCTCATTTAATAGATACTTGCGCCTCTTGGCTTGAAAAATTGGTTGAGCGTCTTTTGATAAATATACGGGCTGATTTTAGAAACGTGATGTAAAAATAACAAGTACACGTAATCATTTTTCGTTGAATTTTAAATTGAAAAAAAAAAAAAAAAATAATTAAAACAGAACAATGAAATAATGATTTGTTTAATGTAATTATTATTAAACGGAAATCACTACGAAGACTTATTTCTGATCACATCTCCTAATCAATTTGTACATCCAACGTCAATCAGAAGCACTGTTATAATTTTAAAAAACGAGCGTGACGGAAACATCTTCCTCATCCATTCACACATACAAACCCCCTTGGCTACGACACGACTACCCAGAGGTTCCCAACCTTTTCTCACACACCGTTTGATGGTTGGGTACCCCTGTACTACCACTATCTTAACATACACTACTTGTTAAACTCTCTATGTACCTTGAGTCGGTTCTGGGATAGCCGAGCGGGCGGGTTGCGAGAAAAAACACAGGTATACACATAGTTTTAGAGAAACTGAGGATGCATTACTGTTGTGGTCTGCTTAAACTTTGAAAAAACAGTAAACTACCCTATTTTCGGCCTCTAAAATACAGTTCCCAGAGAAGGAGCTATGCGGGTGAGGTGTCCAAAATGACCTGAACACAACTCTACTGTTGAGAGTAAGAGAGTGTAGGTTTTTTTGAACATCTTGTTTAATTAGCTACTGCAATAAGTACATAACTGGCCCTTAATTTTGGTCCCCGTAAAACAACAAGTGTAGGAGAAGGCCGAAAATACCTAAATTTATATAATTAACGCTAGCGTTTTTATTTAAACTGGCACAAACCATAAATATTAACTGTTTCTACTTTTATTTTATATTTTCAAATAGTATTTCGTAAAATTTTATTTAAATTAAATATTTCTAAATATAAATTTATATCAATAGTAATATTATTCTGAAGTTTAACCAGACCATAAAAACCTGTTAAAAAAAAATTAAACGGCAAATATAGACCTTACGTTACACGAGATACGATGGAATTTCGGATGGTACAATACAGTGGTACAGACATGCACAAAATCAGATTCTACCATTGGCTGTTCTTATTTTTAAATAATTCTCTACAAAATGTTTCAATTTAACGATTCTTAATTGTGTTCGATGGTATTTATACAGTACCTATTTAAAGAAAAAACTTAATTATAAATTTCAAAAGTCATCTGTAAGATTGAAGTTGGTCGGAACAAAAATAAAATGATATTAGTTTTTAAACAAAATAAAAGCTATAAAGATAATGGTACAAGTGACACAAGTCAACGACTCATTCGTCTGCATCTTAGGCGGGTTCATTGCAATGTTTAGATGTTATTGAACCATATATCACCCCAACTACTAATTTTGTTTAAGTAGAATTTAACAAAATAATATAATTATTGAAGTTCTGAAATGTATTTCGTCTGGCCAACGGTAGAAGCTGTACATGAAAATGGTAATTCAGAGAGAAACGGACAAAATGGTGAATGTTAACATGCCAGATAGGATGACATGGAAAATGTATTGAATGTCACAAATACAAATGGTACGGGTGTAAAAATAATGTAGTCCGTCTAAGTACAATGTACAGTCAGCAGCAGAAGTTGCCAAGCGGGCGAGATGTTCAAAATTACCTTGACACGCTCTTATTCTCTTAACAATAATGTCGCGTCAAGATCATTTTGAACTCCTCGCCCGCTTAGCAACTTCTGCTGCCGACTGTACAGTAAGCTGCAGAGTTAGGGGAAATTTATTTGCAGGGGGGGTCAGTTAACTTTGTAGCTTACTGTACCTACTAACAGATCACTCTTAAACGATCAAGGCTTGGCAATAACATTTAAGAGTTATCAGTTCAGTACGTAAGATAGTGTAAAACACCATCTTAAACGTCCAACTTCCATTCAAATAGGTAAAGAACTTGCTAACTGAGCGTTTCTTTTATTTTTTTGTAATTTTTATGTATTGTGACCTTTTTTGCCACTTTTGTACTCGGACTCACGAGCTCTTTCGATCCTAATGGGATAAAAAAATGTCATACAGTTTTTTTTCCTATTGTGTTACCATTTCCCCATATACTGTGTATGGCGGTAACAAAAAGGAAAGGTTGAAAAATGTATGGAAATTTTAGGACACTTTTTTTCTCCTATAAGGATGAAAAGGGCTCGCGATCCTGACTAGAAATAACACAAAAGTGGCAAAAAAGGTCACAATAAACATATAAAAATGGCAAAAAATAAAAGAAACGCTGAACTATGTAAACAAAATTTATTTTTTGACAATTTCAATATGGTGCTTTGTTTACATAGTTAGTCAGTTCCATAGAATGACACTTTATGAGTTTTATGACAAGTGGATATCATATAGGTAGTGGCAAACTTAACCATAGAGAAATATAGTAAGACAAGAGTGCTCACTCCATACATCAGTTCAGACTATTAATTTCAGTGTCTACATCTAGTATCGAGTACCGGAACTATCAGTACTGCTACTTGACAATAGATGTAGCACCGACCGGAAAGTCTTATCTCAACAGCATAAGACTTTCCGGTTGGTGCTACATCTATTGTCAAGTAGCAGTACTGATAGTTCCGATACTCGATGCTAGATGCTAATAGTCTTTTTGGTACTAAAACTGATGTATGGAGTGAGCACTCTATGTATTTTTTTCTCTATGACTTAGATGGACTCCATAAGATTTTCCACAGATCCACATTACTTTTACACTTAGACAACAATATCAAGGGAATTTGACATATAAATAAAACGATTAATTCATATTCATAGTCCCAGAAAATTAATAAATAAAATTCAATAATGACACCTCTCAATGCTAAATGTTTTGTCGTTTGACAGCTGTCGTAATTGACATCTTATTTGTGTGAGGCCATAATATTTAATGTCAAAATACTTTTAAATGCGTTTAACATAAACTTATCTTGAACATATCGTGTACGACGTATGACATAAAATTGGGAGTGATGTTGGCATGTATGTGAGACGTCACGGGTAATGTGGTGAATCGAAGTGACACTGTAATGTATCTGACACACGTTACATAGTGCCAACTTGCAAAGATTCTAGTCTAAGGGTGATATTCCACCTGTTCAATTTATTTGTCCAATGTGCATTGCGTCTCACTCTCGCAGCAAAAGGTGAGATGCAAATACACATTGGACAAAGATATTGGACAGATGGAATACCCCCCTAAATTATGTCTTCAGCGACTTTGCAGCTTACCACAACACTTGATCGCAGCATCGTTACAGTTACCTTTTAATTTAAGCGCCTTCTTGATTATTGAACGAAATTTTGACCCACATATAAACATAGTTGAAGCTAAAAATTACGATAAAAAAATCATTAGAGAATAATTTTAAATTGGATGGAAATAAAGTCGAAAGAAATCTTTGCAAGTTCGCGAAACATATTGTATTAAAGACATTTGTTATCAACATAATATTTTTAATATTACTATGTACGCCGTACATAGTAATATTACAAATATTGTACGGTAATACGATACAATGTTGAGAGAAATATTTTGACAATTCTGAAGCCTAACTTGAGCGTTTTCCAAAAAAGTGTACATTTCATTCATGTCTTCAAAATATTGACTTCTTGGGCTCATTTTACTCGGAATCATTTGTACATTCACACCTCATACATAAAAAAATGTGTCCAAAAATTTCCTTTCCTGATCGTCACATTCTTGTATGAATTTTTTTTTATTTGTATGAACGTGACGCACTGGAAAAAAAATTTTTCATACAAAATTTTGTGACACATTTTTCATGTATGAGGCGTGAATGTACAAATGATTCTGAGTAAAATGAGCCCAAGAAGTCAATATTTTGAAGACATTAATGAAATGTACACTTTTTTTGGAAAACGCTCACTTACAAGAGAAGATACTAAATGATTGCTTAATTTTGCTTCTAAATAAAAACTTTTCTCTTATTAAAGGTCGATTCACAAGAGCTGGAGAATGAGTGAAAATGAATGTTTCGTTCATTCCATTCGTGGCAGCTTTCGTAAATCGTAGGCCTCAGGACCCAAAACGTCTCCGCCGACTCCATTCAAAAGTGAACCTTATCCCGTACACTGAAGGTCTCACCTGGAACTCGTCCCAGGGTATGGCGGCGCACTCGTCGGTGCGCAGGTCGTCGGCGGCGAGGCGCATGCGCGACGCGCCCGCGGCGCTCTGGTGCACAAGATGGATGTCGTGTAAGCGCCACGTGCACGTTGATATCTGGGGAGTTATAAATAAATAAATATAAAAAAACCGGCCAAGTGCGAGTCGGACTCGCGCACGGAGGGTTCAACAAAAAACAAGCAAAAAAAAAATGGTCACCCACCCAAGTACTGACCCCGCCCGACGTTGCTTAACTTCGGTCAAAAATCACGTTTGTTGTATGGGAGCCCAACTTAAATCTTTATTTTATTCTGTTTTTAGTATTTGTTGTTATAGCGGCAACAGAAATACATCATCCCACCAAAAACATTTTCATGTAAAATGTTGCCAAGACGAAACCTGTACTGTACTGTACTGTCACATGGACGTAAGGTGAAAAATGTATTCACTATTCATTATTTTTTTAAATACAATAGTTCTTGGAGTAACGAAACGGCCAAGCCACATATTTTGACTAAGGTGTAGAGTTTGTGAAGTTAGGGCTTGTACTCGTAGAGTTAGAAGCTTGGCTCTACAAGAGATCTGATAACTTTTTGTCAGTGCGAGCCTTATGGTTTCGTCTTGGCAACATTTTACATGAAAATGTTTTTGGTGGGATTTCACTTCTTTTTGTAAGTTGCTTCCATCCCCTAATTTAAAGGGTTGCGCGTGTGATTTAAGGACCTACTATTAAAAATCCTGAAATACGTACCTCGGGGCATCTTTTATACAATCTGCTTTTTACTGATTCCCCATACAACCTTCAACCCTCTTTTTCCCCTAACGCCCTTTTCCACACCCTTTTCACCCTTACGGGGTGATTTTGGGGTTGAAAACTATTCTATGCCATTCCCAATTACAAAAACTATCTACATACCAAATTTCAACTAAATCGGTTCAGCGGTTATTGATTTCCCATACAAAATTCCACCCCCCTTTTCCCCCCCTTAGGGACAAAAAATTTCAAGTTTTTGAATTTTTTTTTTGTTTGTGTACTAATATTATCTTACATACCAAATTTCAGCTTCCTAGGACTTCAGGAAGTACCCTAGAGGTTTTGATGATCAACAGTGAGTGAGTGAGTCAGTGACGAAATCGGGGTTTTTTAGTTATGAATAAAATCTTAAGTATAAGAGCTATGCAATTGAATTTTTTTATGTTTAATAAGTCCACTATTGACATCATATCCCGAGAATTTTGTTTATCTGGTATAATCCAAACCCAAGTTATGAGGGTTCAAAAAAACGACGAAGCGCTTCGAGAAAAGGTAGTAGTGCCCTTGCGCTTCGCTTTGCTCGTCTTGGCGGGGGCACTGCCGTGCCCCCAGATCTATGCCATTCCCCATTACAAAAACTATCTACATACCAAATTTCAACTAAATCGGTTCAGCGGTTATTGATTTCCCATACAAAATTCCACCCCCCTTTCCCCCCCTTAGGGACAAAAAATTTCAAGGTTTTGAATTTTTTTGTTGTTTGTGTACTAATATTATCTTACATACCAAATTTCAGCTTCCTAGGACTTCAGGAAGTACCCTAGAGGTTTTGATGATCAACAGTGAGTGAGTGAGTCAGTGACGAAATCGGGGTTTTTTAGTTATGAATAAAATCTTAAGTATAAGAGCTATGCAATTGAATTTTTTTATGTTTAATAAGTCCACTATTGACATCATATCCCGAGAATTTTGTTTATCTGGTATAATCCAAACCCAAGTTATGAGGGTTCAAAAAAACAACGAAGCGCTTCGAGAAAAGGTAGTAGTGCCCTTGCGCTTCGCTTTGCTCGTCTTGGCGGGGGCACTACCGTGCCCCCAGATCTGTGAAAATTTCAACTGTCTAGCTATCACGGTTCGTGAGATACAGCCTGGTGACAGACGGACGGACGGACGGACAGCGGAGTCTTAGTAATAGGGTCCCGTTTTTACCCTTTGGGTACGGAACCCTAATTAGACTCTTTCACAAATTTATTAAAGGGACCACTGATTAACAGTCCACCGGACGATATCGACCTGTCAGTTAGAAAAAAAAGTTGACAACTCCGAACAACTGACAGGCCAATATCGTCCGGCGGACTGTTAATCAGTGGGCCCCTTAAGCCCCACAATAGGCTTAAGAAGGCTTGTAATGTGTTGTAGGCACTCAGACAACGATATTTAAATACTGAAATATATAGAAAACACCCATGACTCAGGAACAAATATCTGTGCTCATCACACAAAAAATTACATTGCTTCTAAGTCAGGGCCACTACCCTCTAGGCCAGACCGGTCAAGTTGTGTGGTTAAACCCCTAAACTTTTACCAACTTATTCATAAAATTTAGCAACCTCTTACAAACCGTTGTTAAATTTTGTCTAAGGTTTGTTATATTTGACGGACGATTATGAAACGCCATTAAACTTTAACCAGACTTTAAACTGAGACCGACGAAAGGAGATAAAAAATGTAATCACACCTTTACTGAGTTATAAACCACGATCTAGAAATTCTACAATAAAGCGGGAAATCGTGTATTGGGTAGTATTTAAAGCTGCGTGCGATGTATATTTATGGAGAAGATATGTCTTCTAGAAGATGTGTTATTCTTGTTATGACAAAAGACACAAGAGCAGACGATTCAACGGTTCCACGCCGTTCTGTCGCCAAAATAGTGTTTAGTTTTAAGTTTATAAAATTATATGTTTGTTAGTCTATTAAGGTATAAAAAAAGCGCTGGTGGCCTAGCGGTAAGAGCGTGCGACTTGCAATCCGGAGGTCGCGGGTTCGAACCCCGGCTCGTACCAATGAGTTTGTCGGAACTTATGTACGAAATATCATTTGATATTTACCAGTCGCTTTTCGGTGAAGGAAAACATCGTGAGGAAACCGGACTAATCCCAATACGGGCCTAGTTTACCCTCTGGGTTGGAAGGTCAGATGGCAGTCGCTTTCGTAAAAACTAGTGCCCACGCCAATTACTGGGATTAGTTGCCAAGCGGACCCCAGGCTTTCATGAGCCGTGGCAAAAATGCCGGGACAACGCGAGGAAGATGATGATGAGTCTATTAAGGTATATGTAATAAGGGTCTTGTTGCCTGAATTAAATTTTAAAATAAAATAACTGTCAGTGTTAGACTAGTTCACGTACCACATCTCGCCGACGACAGGAACTGGTAACAGAATGGTCGCTGGGCGAGGAGGAGCGCTCCAAAACTTCCGCCGCGACCTCTACACCGGTCGTCGACATACGCCCGTGTTCAAACTCTCTATAACAATAATTAACAAAAATAATAGTAAAATTCGAATTTTTGGCACACGAGGACGTATGTCAATCAGGATGGCCGTGTCGGAAATCAAAATACATATGTATATGCAAACTTTGTCAGTAGGAAAAGACGCGAAATTTAAAATTTGTATGGGAGATCATACCTTCGTTTCGTTCCCTTTTGCGCCTTATTCTACTGACAATTTCGCCTTTTTCTAGTTTTTTTTTTTAATTTATTGAATAATACAAGTTACATGCATGTTAATATTACAGGACCCATCGTGGGCAAAACCTTGAGGAGGTTTGTGTGCCGATGGGGAGTTCAAGAAAAAGAAATCATGATACATATATCTATCTTATAATAACTAAAATTATTATTATATGTAACTAAGGTCGTTAGATTGCAACAAGTGCATTTTAATAACTTTTTTTATATTTTTCCCGTTTACATATTTTGCTCTAGCATCTTCTGGTAAATCATTTAATATTTTAGGCAATATATATGTATACAGCCTAGTGCCATATATGTTATTATATTTGGGTAAACAATATTTGTTTTGTAGTAATATTTTGCATTGTTTTGTTACTTTATTTGCGTGTAGTACACAACTAAACGGGTAATTTATAATAAGTAATCTATAATTTATTTTAATAGTCTATTTAAGGGGCCCACTGATTACCAGTCCGCCGGACGACATCGGCCTGTCAGTTGTTCGGAACTGTCAACTTTTTTCTAACTGACAGGTCGGTATCGTCCGGCGGACTGTTAATCAGTTGGCCCCTTAAGTAACGTATGAAACTTTAGGCCTATTTTTAGTCATTTTTGTAAGACTTATTTGTAAAAGTCTGTTTGTATTCTAAAAAAAAAAGGCTTGGCTTTAAAATAGTTGTAAGTCTTCGCGTATAAACTCAAACCCAATTTAGAGTACACACCTGAATGCCATGTCCGCGTCGAGAGGAGACTCGCAAGCCAAGCCCACGACGACATAACGCTCGCTGTCGGAAGATGCCGTGGATGCCGCGTCGCTGCGCGCGTCGTCGCGCGTCCACGCGCTGTCGATAGATGTCACTAGCGACGTCAGTCCGCGACGCATTGATGAGAAACCTGGAGATAAATTAATCTTATGAATTCAAACATTCCATTTGTTTCAAAGCTTAAACTCTAACAATAGGTTATTTGACTAGCCAAATCAGTTTCTTTTTTCGAACTGTCATAACGATTTTGCTACTATGGAATTTATATGAAACACTAACACGTGACGTCACAATTAGGTTATTTAACCTACTTTTTATAGTCTTTATAGTTTTGTACAGGTTTCAAAATAGAAATTGTGTCTAAAAATAACTGCTGTCTACGTTTCTCTATTATGCATGGTGTAAAATAATTTATTTTAAATATAGTCAAATACCCTATTGATAAAGATAGTTTATTTTTCAAGTAGGCATATTACAATGCGCTTATGAACGTCAAATAAAGCTACAATTGCTGTAACTCTCTTACACTTCTGCCCGAGAAGATAAGTGTAAGCTTTGATTACAAGAAAGACCCGTAAGTTCAATGCGGCGATATTCGTCCGTGGTGAATTTCCGTACACAAATATTTGCTTTTCAACTGTTAGCTACAGATTACCAGATGCTTACTGCCTGCTTAGCTTACTGAAGCTTATTGACTGCTGGAGTTAAAAGTAATCGCTGCTTATCAATGAAGTTGTCAATATTAGGTAACGTTTGAAAAACGAATAGTAGTGTTCACGTGCGTTGAACATACGACTACATCAGCAGCAGAGCAAATTGGGACAACAAAACCGCCGACTACGGAAACGCACACGAACGTAACTTTTAATTGTATAGAATCACTCATATGCAGAATTTTTGTATAAATAGAATAATCATTGTAAATAAAATCTCTTTTCTCATTTGGACTCCGTGTTTACTTCATCAACCAGGTTACTCTCCGTCACTGTGGCATAAGACACCTTCACGCCTCAATTAGTTGCATGAGTCTGTGTAACTAGCAGTGACTATCCAAAACCCATTTACCCATATCCTTCCAACCTTCCGTCTGTACCCGTAGGTCGCAAAGGTGCAGACATCCCTGTTTATTATATTTATTTATATGTAAACTGAATCTATGGTAGGGCTAGGGAATTAGGGTTGTTTAGGGTTGACTAGGGCAGTAGGAGTTAGGCATAGTAGGTTTACAGCTCTCCCATAGATAAAGTTGGTTGAATCCCTTCCGGATTTAACATTTGGTCCTTCGAGCAACTTATGAACCGCGGCCCTCTTTGTCCCTTATTTGATTTGACTGACTGACACTTTGGAAAGCTGTGTACTGGTGTACTCAAAGCATCAGTGTGTGGTGGACTGAAGTACCTATACGTTAGTGTTCCCTGAGAAGGTACCCATATAGTAGCAAATCGGTCGCTGGCTTCCCACAAGCGGGTTCCACCAGTTGATTGAGAGTTGAGTTGCACATACTATATGCGAGGGCGCAGGGTCACTGACGTATTGACGTTGTAGGTAAATAGGAGTAGGTTAGGGAAAGTAGGGCATCAAGAAAGAAAAAAGAAGACTGAAGACACAATGGACGTGTTGCAGATCAACGAAGTAATCAAAAGCCAAGAAAAAGACTATTTGGATATCGAGAGGATATGGGATAACATCAAAAAAGACTCAAAAACACGTAAGACGCAGAAATACATCGACGAGAGAAGAGCATTACTGGACAGCATTTACGAACGCGCATTACAAAACCACAAGTTATTAGAAGATCAAGAACTAATGTCGACTCACAAATACATAACTTGCCGTTACTTCGACTCAAACATACAAAAGTCATATGACGCGGCCAAGGAACACTTGGCAGCACACGAAAAATATTTAAAAACACAAATTGACATCAAGTTGCCTCAAGCAAGTGGGCAAGACCACAAAACAAAAGACAAGACAACGACGGAAGGCTTTGGTACGACGCCAAAGTTATTTATCCAAAAATATCGACTTAACCAGCTCAAGAAAAAGTTATCAACTGCACAGACCGCTATTGTCGAGAAAAAACCGGCATGGCACTTACAAGGACTAGTAAATAGTCTAGAAAAACAATTTCAAGAAATAGACGACAACCATATGTACTTACTTATGGAGCAAAGTACACTCAACGACGAATATTTTACAGACAATTTATTTGAAACCGCGCAAGGTGAATACGACTCAATAATGGACATTTTACAAGAAAAAATAAACGACAATTCGACTCAAAGTATGAAGACTACATCCACAAAATTACCCCGAATTACCATACCATATTTCACGGGAGGCTATGAATCATGGAATTCATTTTACGACTTATTCAAGAAAATTATTGACGACGACTGTACTATTTCGGTAACAGAAAAAATGCAATACCTAAAGACGCATGTTCGAGGCGAGGCAGAAAAGCTAATCAAGCATTTGACAGTGAACGAGGTCAACTATAAGGCAGCGCTCACACTACTAGCGAAACGATATAAGGACGAGCGACTTATTTCGCAGACATTTATAGACAAGTTACTTGATTTACCAAAAATTCAAGTTGCAAATGCAAAAATGTTACGCAATATGCACGACTGTATCAACGAAAGTTTGGAGGCATTAAAAAATCAAAGTATTGACATTTCTACGTGGGACCCAATACTATCTCGCATTGTAAGTCGAAAATGGGATTCAGACACTAATATGAAGTATGAGGACCAATTAGAAGATCCAACTAAAGTACAAAATTTTGAAAAAATGATGAAGTTTTTGGAAAAACGCTTTAAAAGTTTGGAATCGAGCAAACCACCTCAATATAACTCAACGGGATCATCGTTACCACGGACTCAAGAAAAACCGTCATCATGGGGTGAGAAGAAAGGCTCATGTTGGTATTGCAAAGGCGAGCATAACATTCACCAGTGTTCGTCATTTAAAACGCTAAACGTCAATGACCGCATAAAAAATGTGCATGAAAAGCAAATGTGTTATACTTGCCTAATGCACGACAACAAAAAGCAGTGCGTCAGCCAAAAGTACAATAAGTGTGACACATGCGGTAAGGCTCATGCTACACTGTTACACAGAAACTTTAATGATTACTCATCAACGAAAAATCAGTCACGTAATTACGGTAATGACAATAATACAAATGGAACAAGACCAGGATCGTCTAAGTCAACATTTAGACCATCACCAAAACAGCCTCAACCAGAAAAAATTAATACGAATACATCGACTCACCAGACCGACAACAATAAAAAAACCGTGCTTCTAGCCACAGCCTTAGTACGGACGACAGCGTTAGACGGATCACCGCAGTTATTGCGGGTGTTATGTGACCAAGGATCTGAAGTTTCCTTATGCACTGAAGAATCAGCACAGCTTTTAGGGTTCCCAAGACAAAAAATAAAAGCAGAAATTAAAGGAATAGCCAATGAGAGGCCGAAAACCTCGAACTACAAGATTGACGCCACATTACGACCACGATTTTCAAGCGAGTACGCATTACAAACGTCACTGATCATACTACCGAAACTTACTGGGTCATTACCAAATCAAGATATACAACCACTAAAGAATAAAAAAATTGAAAATAAAATACTTGCCGACCCTACTTATTACAAACGAGGTCCGATTGACATTATTTTGGGCGCAGAAGACTACAGCAAATTACTGTTACCTGGATTCGACAAGCTAGAAAACGGCGTCATCGCTCAAAATACAGAACTAGGGTGGATATTGAGCGGTCTAGGATTCACCGAAAGTTCAAAGGGACTAAAACTGACAAGCTTAGTCACGCGCTACGACGACACAGACTTCTCAAAATTTTGGGAGCTAGAAGAGGTCACAGATGACCATCAAATGAAAAACCTTGATTACCAATGTGAACAATTATATAACGACACAACACAACGAAACCCAGATGGGACCTATACAGTCAGACTTTTATTTAAGGACCCAGACCAGGACTACGGGAATACTAGACAAAAAGCGGTTGCCAGACTAATACAGCTTGAGAAAAGGCTAGGAAAAAATTCGAAATTACACCAGGAATATCACGACTTCATGAAAGAATACTACGATATGGGTCACATGACAAAAATAAACAAAGCAGACTACTACAATGGCAAGTTTTACATTCCACATCAGCCTGTAATTCGAGAAGAGGCATTGACCTCTAAACTACGTTGTGTATTCGACGCTAGTAGCAAATCAAGCAAGAATATAAGCCTTAATGACAACTTGCATAAAGGCCCCCGACTACAGCAAGAGTTAGCCACAATATTATTAAGATGGCGCAAGTATAAGTTTGTATTTATGGCCGACGTAGAAAAGATGTATCGGTTCATTAAAATACATCCAGAAGACTATACTTATCAGAGAATATTATGGAGGTGGACTCCTCAACAAGAAATAGAGGAATATGCGTTAACCACAGTGACGTATGGAACGGCTTGCGCACCATACGCAGCCGTCAAAACGCTGCAACAGTTGGCAAAAGACGAACAGCATAACTTTCCCGCAGCAAGCAAAGTCGCTGTAGAAGATTTTTATGTCGACGATGTCCTGTCTGGAGGGAACGACTTAGAGCAAACAAGGGTGTTACAGACCCAATTAACCGACATGTTGCGTACAGGAGGATTTAACTTAAGAAAGTGGTCCTCAAATAGTGCCGAATTATTAGAAAAAATTCCCACCCAAAACACAAATGACAAAATGGTTAAGTTACCACTGGAAGAAGCAAGGAAGTCACTAGGAGTCATGTGGTCGCCAGAAGAAGACACATTTCAGTTTAAAATAACCATAACCGAAGAAGCTCAACCGACAAAGCGATTTATATTCTCTGAGATCGCTAAATTATTTGACCCTCACGGCTGGCTACAACCAGTTACAATCACTATGAAACTTTTAATACAAGAAATCTGGACTCTTGGAATAGACTGGAGTGACAAAGTTCCATATCACATTATAACGAAATGGAATAATATTCAACAACAATTAAAAACACTTGAAAATATCAAGATACCAAGGTGGATCCATTACGATGAGTCAGGCATCGAGTTATATGGATTTTGTGACTCATCGGAAAAAGCTTACGGTGCAGTCGTTTATGGACGAGTGACAGTGAATGGCACGTACAAAATAACATTATTACAAGCAAAAACTAAAGTCGCGCCAAACAAACATAAAACGACCCTTCCACGTCTAGAATTATGTTCGGCCGTTCTTCTTACAAAATTAATGAATAAAGTAAACAAAGCGCTCAACTGCAAGGACACGAAAATGTATTGTTACACAGACTCCATGATTACGCTGGGATGGATTCGGGGAGAAGCAGACAGGTGGAAAACGTTTGTAGCAAATAGAGTGTCGGAAATACAAAAAACCTTACCAAATGCAATTTGGAACCACGTCATCTCCGAAGAAAACCCAGCAGATATCATATCAAGAGGCATCGAACCCAGTAAATTGCAGAATCACGAGTTGTGGTGGAATGGTCCAAAATGGTTACAAACAAACAAAAATATAATTACAGAAATTATACCTGACCCAATAGAAGAAATTAAACACTGTCACCAGATTTTAGCACTGCCGGAAGACCCAAGTAAAATTTATGACAGATTTTCAAGTTTTCAAAGAATGGTACGAGTGATCTCGCACTGTTTAAGATTTATACGACGCAAAAAAATGTCGGAGAAATTGACGTGTGAAGAAATCGAAGCAAGTAAACAACACATTATTAAACAAGTACAAATTCAAGCTTTCCAACAAGAATACAAAATGCTCAAAAAAGGACAACATTTGTCAAAAGGAAATCGACTTTCAAGTTTGGACCCATTCATTGACGAATCTGGACTCATACGCGTCGGTGGGAGATTACAAAACTCGCACTTACCGTACGAACAAAAACATCCTGCAGTACTACCATATGATCATCACGTGACGAAAACAATAATACACGACGCGCACATGCAAACATTGCACGGCGGGAATCAGCTGACATTAGCATACATACGACAGCGATACTGGATACTAGGCGGAAAACGTAAAGTAAAAAGTTACATAAATAAATGCGTAAAGTGCATTAGATACAAGGCTGAAACAGCAAAACAGAAAATGGGACCCCTTCCGAAACCACGTGTAACGCAATCATTTCCATTTAGTCATACAGGGTGTGACTATGCGGGACCAATTCAAGTACGAGCAATGAAAGGTAGAGGTCACAAGTCCTATAAAGGATACATAGCAGTATTTATCTGCTTAGCTACAAAAGCTATACACCTGGAGCTTGTGGGAGACTTATCCACAGAATCCTTCATTGCAGCCCTACGTAGATTCATGGCTAGAAGGGGTCCAGTGACACATATATACAGCGACAACGGTACAAACTTTGTAGGAGCCGCCAATTATCTACATAAAGAAATACTAGACATAACTCAATCACCGCAGTTTCAAAATGCAGTAACGAACATTGGCACGCAGTGGCATTTTATACCACCAGCAGCCCCGCACTTCGGAGGAATTTGGGAAGCAGGAGTCAAGTCAATGAAACATCATTTACGAAGAGTGATAGGAGACAGCACGTTAACATATCAGGAGCTGGCCACATTCTTGACCCAAATTGAAGCATGCCTGAACTCCAGACCTCTGTGCATACAGTCGGACAACATTAACGACAATATTATATTGACTCCAAGTCATTTTCTAATCGGTCGAGAAGCAGTAGGCGTACCCGACCCTATATCTGACACAAACACAGACTTATTAAACCGCTGGAGACTCGTAAATAAGATGAAGAAAGACTTCTGGAACAGCTGGACTAAAGAATATTTACATCAATTACAACAACGCTATAAATGGAAAACAAACGAGCAGAATTTAAAAATCGGTACTGTTGTATTAATCAAAGACCAGAACATATCGCCTAGCAAATGGCCTTTAGCAAAAATTAAATACATTCACCCGGGAAACGACGGAGCGACAAGGGTTGTAACTCTGGAGAGATCGCAGGGAGCCGACCAGAAACGAGCCATCCACACACTTATACCATTACCAGTTAATGAAAACTTAGATACAGCAACGAGTAAAACGCCTGCCAAAAACACAACCGCAAACAAATATACGACAAATCACTATACAACGAAAAAAGGAGCCTTTTATTACTGGATGACAATGTGTTTGACCATGTTGTCATTGTGTAGTCTCACAGGAGCGAACTACACAACCAAGAACCTTAGCCCAGGACTCTATATTGAGCAAATGGGAAATGCGACTCTAGATAGAGGAACATTTAGAATCGAATTACATTACGAAAGACGCATGTTAGAAGAAAATTTAAACAAGACGAAAGACGTGTCAAACCAATTTCAGGCGCTATGTAATTACGCGACGTCAATTGAAAGTAAAACTTACTGTACACAGTATTATCACCACTTGCAAGAAGAAATTTATAAACTTGAAAAAGTTCACGAATACTTAACCGAAATTAATCACACTCGGAAAAAAAGAGGATTACTGGGCCAGTTTATGACGTCAGTTTTCGGGGTCAATGACGAAGTGTACAAAAATATGGACACTTTGCAAAAAAACCAGCAAAAGCTAATAGATGCTGCTAATCATCAAACAAAATTTATGATCTCGACAATCTCAACCGTTAACGACACAGAAGAAAGGATTAGAAATAAATTAGAACGATTTCAGACGAAGCTTAACCTAGCAATGACCTACATTAATGAAAACAGCAAATGGTACAAGTCAATAAACAGTAATACTATTCAAATACAAGTACTTCAATCTTACCAATTGGCACACAACTACATTGAGGAAATAATTGACTATTATTCGGGGATCGTGCAGATATACATTTCAAAAGCAACAATATACAGTGTATTGAACCCTAAAAATGTCGCAAACATTATCACCAAAGCGAACAGCAAGTTACCTTCAAATTTAAATATCATTCAGACTCAGTTGATTCGTACGCGATTGTCCGAAAACGAAACTCACATTCAAGTATTAGCCTATTATCCCATAGCAGAAAAGGCAAGATACATGTTAGTACACATTACTCCGATTCCTAAGAAAAATAGTAACGGAACATTTGAGAGCATGGACATTCCACAGACATTTATGGGAATAGACTATAACAATGAACGATATTTTCAACTTACTCACGATGAATTTAAGAACTGTTTGCATAGACTAACTAATTATATTTGTTTTCCTCTGGCGGTGAAGAACATGCAATTACACCAAAATTGCATTGTTAAACTGATAACCAAAAACGACAACACTACCGACTGTCCTATTCGCAGTTATAACATACCTAGCGATATCATTTGGAAACAACTTCAGATGACAAACACTTGGCTATATTTGACTAGATACCCAGAGACTGTGTCCATTGTGTGTGACGGTCAGAGGCAAGAAATTATGATTCATGACGTAGGAATAATACGAATTTCAGAAAACTGTATTATAAAAACAATTACGACTACGTTAGCTGCCAAGAGATTAGCTCTAACAAACGTGTTAGAGTCATTTAGTAAAGTAGCTAAATTTAAGTTAATTAATCAAACGTTAATTCATAGTCATAGAGATATTTCTAGAGAACAAGTATTAGACAATTCATTAGATATTTTTACTAAGTTAAAGAATAAAGAAACTGCCCTACAAACAACCCTAGACAATACTGTTTGGAGTAGCATAACTACCCAAACCTACGTAGCTAGCTTTTCGACTATTTTAGGATGCATAATTATAACGATACTAATATATTGTTTTGGTCCAAAGGTGATACGGCGACTACGAGCAACGGCAGCCAGACGATCATGGTCACCGGCGAGCGACGACAATCCTGAGCCACCTCAACCCAGTGGTGGCAGCGATCAACCTCAACCCAGTGGCGGCAGCGTCCAGCCTGCAACCCGGCGCCCCACCACACCACACATCTACGCTCTTCCAAAGAGACGACAGAACGAGCCCGCACTAGAACTATACGAGCTGGAAACATACACTGATCCTGCTCCGGAGACGCGCCAGAATGTTCACGTGCGTTGAACATACGACTACATCAGCAGCAGAGCAAATTGGGACAACAAAACCGCCGACTACGGAAACGCACACGAACGTAACTTTTAATTGTATAGAATCACTCATATGCAGAATTTTTGTATAAATAGAATAATCATTGTAAATAAAATCTCTTTTCTCATTTGGACTCCGTGTTTACTTCATCAACCAGGTTACTCTCCGTCACTGTGGCATAAGACACCTTCACGCCTCAATTAGTTGCATGAGTCTGTGTAACTAGCAGTGACTATCCAAAACCCATTTACCCATATCCTTCCAACCTTCCGTCTGTACCCGTAGGTCGCAAAGGTGCAGACATCCCTGTTTATTATATTTATTTATATGTAAACTGAATCTATGGTAGGGCTAGGGAATTAGGGTTGTTTAGGGTTGACTAGGGCAGTAGGAGGTAGGCATAATAGGTTTACAGCTCTCCCATAGATAAAGTTGGTTGAATCCCTTCCGGATTTAACAAGTAGTAACTAAATTTTTGACCTAGAGATAAATGTAGGTAAGCCTCAAAAATACAATTAGAAGTATTAGAACAAATTAAATTATTTTCAGAAAATATTTTAATTTGTTTTATTTCAGTTTATAAGCCTCAGAAATGTTTGTCAGGAGAATCGTTTTTGAGGTTTTCGGGGCCGTAGATTTCATAGTGATTTACTATAACTATAATATATATATATAGCGTAAACTAGTATTTGTTGATTTGGTAAGGCATAAAAAATTATATTCACGGTCATACGGTATTCTATAGTGCAGTGTTTTTCAAACTTTATGGTGTCACGGCCCTTTATGAACACTAAAAATTTTTCGCGACCCCCAAACCCCGTTTCTACGTTTTTCTATTTATTACCTATAACAAATTTGGAACCACAGACCAGTGTTTGGAACGCACCTTTCTATCATTCACTCAGATACATATGCGTTTTGGCTGAATATCCCCATCTAGCAAAAGAAGCCCTTAAAGTTTTGATCCCATTGGCTACTTCATATTTATGCGAGCTGACGTTTTCATCAATGGTCGATATCAAAACCAAAAAAAGGAATAGATTGAATTTGGAAAATGATTTAATCGTCTGCGTGTCGCGGCAGGAACCGCGGTTTGACAAATTAGTCAAAATGAAACAAGCTCATTCTTCGCACTGAATACCTTTACTTTTAAAATACAGTTTACTTATCTAATAATGATTTGTTTTATTAATATGTACATTAACGACCTTTAAAATTTAAACTTTAAATTCAAATTTTAAAGGATTGGATTATTTTTAAGTATAAAAATTGAAATTGCCTGCCATAAGTTTCTCTCAAAGCTGAACTTCGCGACCCCCTTGGACAAGTGCCGCGACCCCCCTGGGGGTCGCGACCCACACTTTGAAAAACACTGCTATAGTGGAATTATTCTTATTTGCGTCTTTTAACTAACCCAAATCGATTGTCACAGCAAGCGATTACGATTGGATGGCACCTAGACTGAGGTATATAATTGTGACGTTTAATGATTTTTTTTTGAGATTTAAATAATGCTAGTATTATATGGATAATAAATAATAATAAGAAGATATAATAAATTAAATAATGCTTTGTTATAAAACTTATAAATATCTAATAACTATTGTAATATGAATGATTTATAACTAAATTTACCTAAATTTAATAATGTTTAAAAATTTGACGTGTAAAATGTATATTTTATGAATAAGGGTCAATCAACTATTTCTTGTTGTTATTCTGTCCCATCAGCGAGGAGACAATAGTAGCATAGATTGTCAGAAGAACTGCTGTACCATGTTCTACTAACATGCTCAGTAGATGTCCCATTATGGAAAGGGCTTATAATTAACTACCATAAAATGCAAGTTTGGTTCATTTAATTAAATACGAAAAACCTAGAATTTTAAAAGTGACTCAAGAGACCGTAACCATAGCAACGTGTGACAAGAAAAAGTTGATTAACCCATAAAACATTGAATTGAATTGAATTGTTGCGACCTAAAATGAAAAATTTATATCGATTTACTTAGACAACTACCGATTTATAACGGTGGTGTCCGGCAAACCCTAAATTAAAAAAAAAAAAGACGTAGAACGTAAACGTTCGCAGTGCAATTGTCTTCCTTTGTAATTTCGATGTGCAAGATATTTTACGTTCTATTGCTGTTCTTAGTATCATGTGTCAAATGACGCAAATACGAGTGCACAAGGTATAAGTGTTATTTAACTTATTTATTTTGTGCAACAGAGAATAGTGCAGTAGTGTGTACCTCCAAAACTAAGGCCTGGACTGGGTGGTGGCATTTCCTCGGCGGGAAGTGGTTGCGCAGAGCATATCTCCACCGGCTGTGTGCTGCTGATGATGCCGCTATCGCCGATTAGTGTAGATGGCGCCATTGTCGCGTCAGATCCTATGGTGAGAGAAAACAGCATCGTCATGAAACACGTGTGAAAATTTTTTTCCCCTAAACTCTCGTGTTATGCACGTATTTAATGTCATTAACGGGTCACAGACAATCAAACCTCTAGACATAGCATAGTCGCGCTACCCCCTCTGCCACACATACGGTAGCGTTACTCCATCTTCGAGTCAATCCCGTGCCGTGATTGGTCCGTGTCTTCGAACGGACCAATCACGGCACGGGATTCGCTCACCTCGTCCCCCCGCACCCCCGTATTTTTGGCAGCATCGGTTTCATGAAAGAATTGGCCTAAGCTCAGTCTAGAGGTTGGATTGTCAGTGACGGGTAATGACATTAAATATAATTTTTTTCCTTCGATTTAAGTTGCTTTTATAGTAAGAGTCGTTCAGTAAGGTTTGGTTTACTTCGGAGTGCACGGCAGAGTTAAAAAAAAACTGTATTATGTATTTATTAAATTATTTGTTAGGTACTTACGAAATAAATCAACATTTTTTTTACCACGTCGTTAGCAAACAAGCATAAGGCTCGCCTGATGGTAAGCGGTCTCCGTAGCCTATGGACGCCTGCAACTCCAGAGGTGTCACATGCGCGTCGCCGACCCTAACACTCCGCACCCTCGTTGAGCTCTGGCAACCTTACTCACTGGCAGGAACACAACACTATGACCATAGAGAAATAAGTAAGACAAGAGTGCTCACTCCATACATCAGTTCAGACTATTAATTTCAGTATCTACATCTAGCATCGAGTAGCGGAACTATCAGTACTGCTATTTGACAATAGATGTAGCAGTACTGATAGTTCCGCTACTCGATGCTAGATAGATGCTAATAGTCTTTTTGGTACTAAAACTGATGTATGGAGTGAGCACTCTATATATTTTTTTCTCTATGCTATGACTAAGATAGGTTACAAAAGAACGATGTGACCGCGAAAATTCTCATTTACTAAAAGACTCACCCATTTTCATGTCCTGAAGGCTGGAAGAATCCAAAGGCACACTGTCCAGGTCTCTGGAAGACTCTTGTCCAGGGCAGGTCGAGGGCAGAACCAGCGTCAGCTCCACTGCCGGCACGACCACACCTACAACTATTGATCTGGAAGAAAAAAAAAAGAATGTTAATTTTTTCAAAAGATTAAAGAGTAGGAAGAGCATTGGTAGTGGTTTAGGTGATGGACGCATTATCAATCTTATCCAGAGCACATAAGGTCTATATTACCCTGCGTTAGCATCAGGTTGCCTCGCCGCATAGTGTGCCAGCCAAGCGGTCATTTCCGAGACCTGAGGGCCTACCGCGAACCACGTTCGACGTGTTGGCTCTCTGTCGCACTTGTAAATTCGTACGTAAGTGTGACAGGGAGACAACACGTCGAACGTGGTTCGCGGTAGGCCCTCTGTTCAAGTTGGCGCAGCAGGAAGAGCATTTGGTAGTGATTTTAATTTTTAACAAGCAGAAACGTCTGCGAACGATGCTATTAAGCTTAGAATAAATTTAAAAGTGGAAAAATTACTGTCTTGGGTGAGACGTTTCTGCTTGTTAAAAATTAAAATTAGTATGGGTAGCACATCGTAACAGGTGAATTTCCAATATGACTTGGAACTCCGGTAGCCGTTTAAGAAGTGTAACACTCTTACGGTAGATGTCGCTACGGTCCCCTTGACCCATAATATGGTGGAAAGATTTGCTGGCTATGGATGAGGTCTTGGTGGCTCACATGGCAGAGCGCTGGAGTATCAATTCAGAGGCCGTGAGTTCAAGTCTCACCCAAGACAGTAATTTTTCCACTTTTAAACTCATTTGGTAGTGGTTTAGTTGATGATGTTGACGCATTATCAACCTTATATAGAGCACATACGGTCTACATTACCCTGCACTAGCATCAGGTTGTCTAGCCGCATCGTGTGCTAGCCAAGCGGTCATTTCCGAGACCCGTTCAAGTTGGCGCAGCAGGAAGAGCATTTGGTAGTGGTTTAGTTGATAGTGTTGACGCATTGTCAACCTAATCTAGAGCACATAAGGTTTACATTACCCTGAACTAGCATCAGGTTGCCTCGCAGCATCGTGTGCTAGCCAAGCGGTCATTTCCGAGACCCGTTCAAGTTGGCGCAGTAGAAACAGCATTTGGTAGTGGTTTAGTTGCAGTCCGGCAAGTCCGGTGGTGCGAGCTACTGCCCAGATGCGGGTGAAGTCCTCGTTGAAGCATAGCTGTGGAAAAAAAAATGATTACGTAATTCAATTTGTATTATATTGTATTTTTGTAAAATTTACCGCAATAAACGAGATTCGAACTGACGATATACCAAAATTAGGGTTGTTTCCTAATTTTCTTTAAAGTGGAATTGTTTTATACCGGCCATAAAATCTTGCATACACCGAATACGCAACACCCGTTTTTGAGCTTCCAATTGTTTTAAAATCACAAGAACTCGTTAAGACGAGGTAGATTTATCGTGACGTTCCACGGCTTTATTTGTAATAAACTCATTGCACCCTTTTTGAAAGTATTTGAACCATACACTATATAAAGAATAATTAATCAACCCTATTAATAGGGCCTGTAGGCGGCAGCGCAGGAGTGTGTTTGGCCTGCTTATTGGCGCGAAGTGTAAATGAAGTTTCCAATGTAGCCCACTAGATGTCAGAACCTGCAATGCACAAAAAACGTACATGACCTGTAGTGGGCAGCGTACAGTGTCAATGTCACAGTCAATGTATAGTTTATGTTTCCGATTCAGGTCACAAAATGGCAGACCCTCCAACGCGCACGGCCGGTATCTAGAGCACATACGGTCTTGTGTGTCGTACCCAGGCGGTGAGCGGGCAGGCGTCGAGCAGCGGCGCCGGCTTGTGGCTGGTTGCGCGCGCGCCGCACAGGTCCGCCCACAGCGGCTCCACTCTAGCGCACCAGATACTCCTGTTCTAGAGCACATACGGTCTTGTGTGTCGTACCCAGGCGGTGAGCGGGCAGGCGTCGAGCAGCGGCGCCGGCTTGTGGCTGGTTGCGCGCGCGCCGCACAGGTCCGCCCACAGCGGCTCCACTCTAGCGCACCAGATACTCCTGTTCTAGAGCACATACGGTCTTGTGTGTCGTACCCAGGCGGTGAGCGGGCAGGCGTCGAGCAGCGGCGCCGGCTTGTGGCTGGTTGCGCGCGCGCCGCACAGGTCCGCCCACAGCGGCTCCACTCTAGCGCACCAGATACTCCTGTTCTAGAGCACATACGGTCTTGTGTGTCGTACCCAGGCGGTGAGCGGGCAGGCGTCGAGCAGCGGCGCCGGCTTGTGGCTGGTTGCGCGCGCGCCGCACAGGTCCGCCCACAGCGGCTCCACTCTAGCGCACCAGATACTCCTGTTCTAGAGCACATACGGTCTTGTGTGTCGTACCCAGGCGGTGAGCGGGCAGGCGTCGAGCAGCGGCGCCGGCTTGTGGCTGGTTGCGCGCGCGCCGCACAGGTCCGCCCACAGCGGCTCCACTCTAGCGCACCAGATACTCCTGTTCTAGAGCACATACGGTCTTGTGTGTCGTACCCAGGCGGTGAGCGGGCAGGCGTCGAGCAGCGGCGCCGGCTTGTGGCTGGTTGCGCGCGCGCCGCACAGGTCCGCCCACAGCGGCTCCACTCTAGCGCACCAGATACTCCTGTTCTAGAGCACATACGGTCTTGTGTGTCGTACCCAGGCGGTGAGCGGGCAGGCGTCGAGCAGCGGCGCCGGCTTGTGGCTGGTTGCGCGCGCGCCGCACAGGTCCGCCCACAGCGGCTCCACTCTAGCGCACCAGATACTCCTGTTCTAGAGCACATACGGTCTTGTGTGTCGTACCCAGGCGGTGAGCGGGCAGGCGTCGAGCAGCGGCGCCGGCTTGTGGCTGGTTGCGCGCGCGCCGCACAGGTCCGCCCACAGCGGCTCCACTCTAGCGCACCAGATACTCCTGTTCTAGAGCACATACGGTCTTGTGTGTCGTACCCAGGCGGTGAGCGGGCAGGCGTCGAGCAGCGGCGCCGGCTTGTGGCTGGTTGCGCGCGCGCCGCATAGGTCCGCCCACAGCGGCTCCACTCTAGCGCACCAGATACTCCTGTTCTCCCGCCAGAGCAGCTCCGGAGACACTGCTGTTCCGCGATCTATGTCATCGAGATCTAAAAAAAGAAAGTGCGCTGTTACAGTAACCGCAACTCACGACAATCGGAGAAAAAATTTCGAACATAGGCAATGCCACACTAATTGGTCGAATTTATTTGTCGCCCATCATAATCCATACTAATATGCGGGAATAAAAAAAAATGTGAGACTGTGACAAGGACCAACAATTACAGCGCTTTCGCTGCTACTCCTACTGAAAGATGTATAAGACTATCCCGTTCGGTCATTTCCCCCCACCCATCATGCCTGATCCAGTTAAAATACCCACTTTCAGCGTGCAGCACGAACTGTTCATGTATGGGATCCAAGTCTCCCTCGGCGCACGGGAACTGGTCGCGCGGCGGCGCCAGCCTCCGCAGCGCCGCCAGGATGGACGCCAGGTCCGCGCGCGTGCCCGCCGTGTCTGACACATGATAATTCGGTCAATAACATTTAACTAAGCTTAGTAAAAGTCAGCTGCCGCTCCGTTGGTAAGTTGGGTGTCCAATCGCGTAAAAATATAATTTAGATCGAACGTCCGACGCCTCTCTATTTCAGCATATTCTCCTCTATGACTCAATAGGGATGATGACACATGTTGAATTTTATAACAAAATCTAGTAAAATAGATAGCAAACGAGCAATTTATCCCAATAATGTGGATATTAAAATAAAATATTAAAAAATTACAAAAATACAGGACCTGAAAGTTTCAAAATTTAAGTTTTTTTTAACTTCCAAAAACGATAAAAGTAAGGGTACCATTCGATTCCTTACATTTCACCAAAAAAAATATTGTACAGCAACTATATACATAAACGCAACATTTCACCGACAAAAACGCAATTTCCTTGTTTTGTCCATACTACAACGTGGGCGATGACGTCACGGCCTCTGGCCGTTTTGTATAGAGCGTTTCGCGAGTGAAGTGCGACTGTCCGACTTTGACTACAATTTCTGACTTTTGTGTTACTTTAATGCAATGGGTCCCATATAGACATTTGATCCTAAAAACAAACCCGATCGATTGATACCATAAAAAAAAATTAGTCATGTAGCCTATTCTTAACCGTCTCTCGTGAAATTTCGTCGATATAATTTAGTTTTTTAATAGTGGAGCCATATATGGGGGTCTTCGGTTTAAATGTATGCTTACTGGTTCTTGGCGATTCTCGTACGTTGGTGAGCATGGCTCTGGCGGTGCATATGTGCAGCTCTTTAGGCCGGTCGCGTTGTTGAGGGATGTGTTCCGGTCCCGCCTCTAGCACTATCTGAAATGGGAACGCTTTTTAATTTATGATACGCAAGTAATTAACCTCTAATTAAGATCAAGTAATCTCAGTAAGTCCTAGTTAAAGGGTCAGATCAGATGGCAGTCACTTTCGTAGGAACACGGGCAAATGTTGTGATAAGGTTACCAAAAACGAACCCCAGGCTCCTATAGTAGAAGCATTAAATGAAATAAAGAATACCCTGGGCATAATCTTGTTGTCTTCAACTTGCACATCATAATAAGCAGTTCCTTTCCCTGTGTCTATAGTAGCACCGACTGCAGTGACCGCCGAGCTGGCAGCTATTGCTACGTGTGGAAGGAAGGTGCCGAGCCATAAGGCATTTGCATCGGTTGTCAAATCAAATGGTCTTTGATAACTTCGTTAATTTACTGAACCTGTTTAAGAATTCCCTCATATTTTGCTGCAAGCAACTTACCTTAGGCATTATGGCTTCAGCTCGCACATCGTAGTAAGCAGTTCCACCAGCTCCGGTGGCTCCCGCCCTAGTATCTATGGGAGCCCCGACGGCGGTGGCGGCCGCGCTGGCAGCCCTGGCCACTTGCGGGAGGAAGGCGCCGAGCCATAAGGCATTTGCATCGGTTGTCAAATCAAATGGTCTTTGATAACTGAGTTAATTCCATGAACCTATCAAAGAATTCCCTCATATTTTGCTGCAAGCAACTTACCTTAGGCATTATGGCTTCAGCTCGGACATCGTAGTAAGCGGTTCCACCAGCTCCGGTGGCTCCCGCCCTAGTATCTATGGGAGCCCCGACGGCGGTGGCGGCCGCGCTGGCGGCCCTGGCCACTTGCGGGAGGAAGGCGCCGAGCCATAAGGCATTTGCATCGGTTGTCAAATCAAATGGTCTTTGATAACTTCGTTAATTTACTGAACCTATTTAAGAATTCCCTCATATTTTGCTGCAAACAACATACCTTAGGCATTATGGCTTCAGCTCGGACATCGTAGTAAGCGGTTCCACCAGCTCCGGGGGCTCCCGCCGTGGTATCTATGGGAGCCCCGACGGCGGTGGCGGCCGCGCTGGCGGCCCTGGCCACTTGCGGGAGGAAGGCGCCGAGCCATAAGGCACTTGCATCGGTTGTCAAATCAAATGGTCTTTGATAACTTCGTTAATTTACTGAACCTGTTTAAGAATTACCTCATATTTTGCTGCAAGCAACTTACCTTAGGCATTATGGCTTCAGCTCGGACATCGTAGTAAGCGGTTCCACCAGCTCCGGGGGCTCCCGCCGTGGTATCTATGGGAGCCCCGACGGCGGTGGCGGCCGCGCTGGCAGCCCTGGCCACGTGCGGCAGGAAGGCGCCGAGCCACACGGCGCTGGCGACGTCCACGTTCACGCGCACGGGGCTCAGTTGGACGTACAGCTTAGGGGCGGGAACTGAAAATGCACCATACTTTGACAATTTGCTCTCTAAAAAATAACTCGAAAATACTCTGTGTAGCTAATATACGAGCTCGTTATGCCGAAATTTTGGATTTCTAGCCTACGCTAACCACTTGTTAAGCTTTATATTTGTCAAATTTCTGCAAAATGTTTCAGTATGAATAGGAAATGAGCAGAGACAAACGGTGTAACTTTCGCATGTTTACTGTTGTTCAGGTTGCGGAGTATGACCTATCTTTTGAGCTGGACACAGGTTCGGCGGTTACGATTATGCCAGACAAAATGTATGCCGCATATTTTAGTAACATACCGTTACGCCCGAACCACACAGTTCTAATTAGTTATAATGATAGCAACATTCCGATATTAGGTACTCTCAACCTGCCCTTTACGTACGATGGTGAGACAGCTACATTACAGGTTTTCGTAGCACGAGATAACGGCCCATCTCTGTTAGGTAGAAATTTTGTCACTAAATTCAACTTGGAAATGGTAAGGGTAAAAAAATGCGAGGTAGGAAACTTAATTGAAAAAGCGGAACGCATGTACCCGAAACTATTCACAGGTGGGCTGGGTTGCTGTAAAAATGTTTACGTCGATTTGCATTTAAAACCAGAGGCCAAACCAGTATTTTTTCGATCGCGACCTGTACCGTTTGCTTTAAGGCCAAAGGTCGAAAATGAGATAGATAGGTTAGTAGGCTTAGGGATTTTAGTACCAGTGCCATTTTCTGACTATGCAAGCCCTGTAGTGCCCGTTTTAAAACACAATGGCAGCATACGCCTATGCGCCGATTACTCGGTTAGTTTAAATAAGCAGTTAGTGATAGAAAAATACCCGCTACCGCGCATCGAAGAGCTATTCGCAAAGTTACATGGCGGTCAGCAGTTTTCTAAGTTAGACTTGTCGCAGGCTTACAACCAGTTATTGTTGAGTGAGTCATCGCAGTTGTTAACAACAATAAACACTATTAAAGGATTGTTTAAATTCACGAGACTAGTTTTTGGTCTAGCATCGGCGGCATCAATATTTCAACGGACTTTAGATAAAATATTATCAGGGTTAGAGGGTGTTCTGATTTTCCAAGACGACATTTTGGTAACCGGACGTGATCGGTCGGAATACTTGATGAGGTTAAATAAAGTGTTTGATAGGCTGCAAGAGTCAGGTTTAGTATTGCAAAAAGAAAAATGCATGTTATTCCAAGACTCAGTGTCGTACTTGGGATTCAAAATAGATCGCCATGGTCTTCACAAATGTCAAGACAAAATAAAAGCAATAAGTGATGCAAAAATCCCAACCAATGTCACCGAACTTAAATCATTTTTGGGCATGGTGAATTACTACCGTAATTTTGTGAAAAATGCATCGACTATTTTAAGCCCATTACATAACCTGTTACAGAAAAATGTTCCGTGGCAATGGGGGAAAGAGCATGATGTAGCTGTATCCACCATTAAGCGGGAATTGATTTCAGAAAAAACGCTGGCTCATTTTGATCCAGATGCAAAACTAATTTTGACCACTGATGCGTCACCCTGGGGCTTAGGGGCAATTTTGTCCCAAATTGGACCCGATGGCATCGAAAGACCTGTATCGTACGCGTCTCGGTCGCTCACGTCAGCCGAGAAGAGCTACAGTCAGATCCAAAAGGAAGCAACGGCATTAATCTATGCGGTACGCAAATATCACCATTATTTGTATGGGCGATCAGTTCCTTTTGTACTTAGGACTGATCACAAACCTTTACTGTCAATATTTAATCCAGACAAAGGAATACCTGAGGTTACGGCAAATAGGTTACAGCGGTACGCCATTTACCTAATGTCATATAACTTCGTTATTGAGTATGTAAGTAGTGCCCACAACGCAGCTGACTATCTCAGCCGCGCGGTGCGAGTAACTGATAAGGAAACAGCTGACGCGGAGCCAGCCGTAGCCGCCGACCGAGCTACTTACATTAACTTTGTTTACGAGAATGAGCAGTTAATAACTATTAGCGAATTAGGTAAACATACATTGGCAGATAATGTACTTTCAACTGTACGCACATATGTGATGCAAGGGTGGCCTAGTCAAGTTAGTGACTGTTTAAAGCCATTTCTCTCTGTTAGAAACGAATTAGCAGTTGAAAAGTCATGCGTAACTAGAGGTCATAAGGTCGTGATTCCTACTAATTGTCGCAACAAAATCCTAACGGAACTGCATATTGGTCACTTAGGGTCTAATAAAATGAGAGCAGAGGCTCGGAGCCGGTTTTGGTGGCCGGGCATGTCTGCAGATATAGATAAGTTTGTTGCGTCGTGCGAAATATGTACTTCTTTACGACCTTCGCCCCCGCGTGCCCCTCTGACGCCCTGGCCGTTCCCGCCACACGCATTCCATCGAGTACATTTAGATTTTTTAGGTCCTTTAAATAACAAAATGTACCTAATTGTTATTGACGCGTATTCAAAATGGCCTGAATGTTTCGATGTTTCAAACGGATATGGGTCTAAAGTAGTGATAGAAAAGTTATGTGAGTTAATGTCACGGTTTGGGTTGTTTCACACCATATGTACTGACAATGGCACTTCCTTTGTATCAGCGGAATTTGAGGACTTTTGTTTGAGGAACGGAATCACTCATTTAACTTCGCCAACATATAACCCGAGTAGCAACGGGCAGGTTGAGGCATATGTTAAAATAATAAAAAAAGCGCTTAAATCATTCATTTTGTCTGGGATTAATCCGAAATCATTTAATTGCAAAATGCAAGAATTTCTTATGCGATACAGAAATTCAATACATAGCACAACCGGTAAGTCATCAGCAGAGGTCGTTTTTGGCCACAAATTAAGAAGTAGATTAGACACACTAGCCATGCATCGCCCAGCAACAGCTGACGCAGCACTCGAATGCGTTGTAAAAGATAACCAGTTTTCACAGTGTAAATACTACGGCGGGAAACGAGTTGTTGACTTTAAAGTGAACGATATAGTTTTAGTTAAAATGTACAGTGCACAAAAAAACTATTGGGCAAAGGGAACTATAATAGATCAAATGGGTAAAAGTTTGTACATGATCAAGTTAAGTGACTCTGACAGCATTATTAAAAGACATGCTAATCAACTGTTGAAACTAAAAGGGGAGGAAGTATCACGTGATGATTTGGCGACTCACTCTAGTACCTCTAACGACATGGACCAAACTGTATTAGAAATGCCTGCAATTATTTTGCCACCAGTACAGCGAAACGACGTGACTCCAACTCAGCACGCTGATGCGCCAGTTATAGTGGTACCTGCCGAGGAGGAACAGGTTCTGATTCCTATGATGGATGCGACTCCAATTGAGCAAGGCAACGACATATCTACACATCGCACGGAGCAGCAAATCGGGACCAATTTAGGCGAAGGGACTGTGCCCCCGCGCTCTGAGCAAACTGAGGCTTACCAGGCAGGCCCTACGTCAGATTCGGCCGGAGAAACCGCCGATCAGTTCGAGTCACCTGATTCTTCTCCATTGGCCGAGCCACCTCCCCCGCGGAGAAATCGAAACGTTGTAAACTACAAACAATATTTTTAGGCTAAGGGTGGAGGGATGTTAGTAATAAGTAGTGCGGCTGCGACCGTATGCAAATCAGTCGAATAGATGCACCTACGCGAGACGCACGTCTTTCATTTCCTTGCCCCGCCCCCGCACCCCGACTAACAACTGTTATAGTAAGAATTTGCTTACCAGGAAAGTTAACGTCTCCAGGATAGTAGAAGTGTGTCAGTTCGGCGTGTAGCAACCCTGCGTCGCCCGGCATTGTGGACTTCTCTGCGCACACCAGGGGGCGTGGCGTCTCTCGGGATTTTGTAGACACCTAAAAATGATGTAAAAAAAACTAAGAATAAATAATATCATTCACACGCCAACTGTAAGAAAGTTTGGTATGGATATTTCCACAAGCCTCAGCATTGTTGAAGTCACCGATTCAGTCGAATTTTAATTTATAAAAATAAATAACCTGCATACTAAATCACATGACCAGATGCATAAAGCAGATAAGCTTTAGTTTATCTCGGGGTCAAGCAGATATTGAATGACGGAACTGAGATTAGGATGCAATCTTTCTGTAGTTGATTGAAACGTAGCTTCGACTAGTTGTCGCCAACTTGAATGTGTGATAAATACCTTGTAAACAGTAAAATCGTCTATCCTAAGTACGAGGCACGTGGTCATCAACTTGCCCAACTGCTGAAGTATCTTCGTTCTAGTAGGAGATGCTGAAATAACACACCAATTTTAATATTGCTAAATCAAAATCGGAAAATGAGTTAACTAAGCAATGTTTACAGTTACAGCTGGTTGATAAAAAAAGCGGCCAAGTGCGAGTCGGACTCGCCCATGAAGGGTTCCGTATTTAGGCGATTTATGACGTATTAAAAAAAAACTACTTGCTAGATCTCGTTCAAACCAATTTTCGGTGGAAGTTTACATGGTAATGTACATCATATATTTTTTTTAGTTTTATCATTCTCTTATTTTAGAAGTTACGGGGGGGGGGACACACATTTTACCACTTTGGAAGTGTCTCTCGCGCAAACTATTCAGTTTAGAGAAAAATGATATTAGAAACCTCAATATCATTTTTGAAGACCTATCCATAGATACCCCACACGTATGGGTTTGATGAAAAAAAAATTTTTGAGTTTCAGTTCGAAGTATGGGGAACCCCAAAAATTTATTGTTTTTTTTCTATTTTTGTGTGAAAATCTTAATGCGGTTCACAGAATACATCTACTTACCAAGTTTCAACAGTATAGTTCTTATAGTTTCGGAGAAAAGTGGCTGTGACATACGGACGGACAGACAGACGGACAGACGGACAGACAGACAGACAGACATGACGAATCTATAAGGGTTCCGTTTTTTGCCATTTGGCTACGGAACCCTAAAAAAACAACGGGGTGCACTCAGGGAGTGCCGGCAGAAGTGAAAACTCAATCACTATTGCAAAATGTCTGCAGCACTATGTATAATTGAGGTTAACGCCATCTAGCGTTATTTCGTCGCATTACTTGAAACCCCTAAGCACATCACTGTTAGTACTCGAGTTATATTAGTACCAGTTAGATCGAAACTCACTAGATGGCATTTAAATCAATAAAGAAAAACTCAATGACATTGAAGTAACAGTTTTTCGATCAGGTCACGTGACCGTGACATCTTACAGTCGCGTGACACCTGTTACGAGTTTAACATTTTTTCCCCATCACAAAAAGTGCACAGCGCCGCTAAAGAAGTTTTCACTTCAAAAAATTAAATCTTTCTTTTAAAAGAGTAAATCCACCTTTTGGTATGTATATTAATTGACCCCTTAAAATTTCTGAATTTTAGATTCGACTACAATTTTAAACAGTTTTAGCTTGCTCGGTACAAGCTAAGAGAATAGAGTGTATAGAGAGTTACTGTAATGGTAAATTATGTAGGCACAGTACATTTACTGCCATCTTTCGACAGCATATTAAAACTGTTAGAACGCCACGCCATTTGACTTTGACCCTTATTCTTTCACTGGTATGTGTTAATTTGTTAAATATTGAAATTAACGCCATCTACCCGACAGTAGGCCAAAGGTTATGGCGCGTTCTCTCGAAAAGATTGCACCATACCTTTGGCCTACTGTCAGGTAGGTGGCGTTAATTTCAATAAAAGATAGCAGTGAATTTACTGTGGCTACCAACATAATTTACTTTGACAATCCGCCTCTATTTCAAATTCTCTTTGGTACAAGACAAACTTTGTCCAGACTTTGAAATAACGGCGTCACCTCGAATTAGTAAGTTTATGGTCAGATCACGTTTTTTTTTTTTTTTTATTTATCACAAAGTACACAACAATTTTTAACAATTTATATTCCTCGCCAAATTGCGATTGCAGTTTGCAGTTAAAATACCTTGTGAGGTAGTGTTGGCGGACGGAGCGGTGGAAGCACTAGTTTGTGTGGGCGTCGGTTTGTGACTGAAGTCGTTTGACACGGGTTCTTCGTTCTTCTTCTCCACTTGACTGGGCTGCGAGGGATTATCAATATTATTACAAGGAATTAAAATCTGTTTTTGAAAAATTTCTGTCACATTTTTACAAAAATCTTATTGATTAGAAAATATGTTTCAATGAACAATAAGGTTTATGACACGTGAGTTGCTTTGGCAACTGTTTTATGAAAACCGCCATGGTATTCGATTTTAAGGTTTTCAGAGATTATTTAGGATTCCCAGATGGCGGACACGCACTTTTAAGACTTACAGAACTATATGATAACGACATTAAAAAAAAAAACAAATAATTATCATTCTAAACCATTTTTAGAAGAATGAAAAGGATAAACGAAAACGTACCTTATTACTAGGCGTTAAGGGTCTCGGGTCCAAAAGGTCCAATAGTGACCCACAAAACGACGATAAGGCTTGCGATAACCACTGGGTGTGGGGCGTGGCGGCTTCCCTGGAACATTTTATTTAATTAGGGATTTCAGTCTTACAATACTCGGAATAATAAACCAACAGGAACCGCCATTAACAGGCGTTCCCCTCTGCCAAAAGTCGGCGGCCGCCGGTCAAGGAGGTTATATAAAACTAGTTGCCATACGTCATACGCCATTCAGCAAACGTCAGTCTAAGCGGAATGTTAGGAGCAGAAAATGCCGAATTGTAGCGTTTTCTCCTGTAAAAACCGATCGGACACATCTAGCGTACTTAAAGAACACGTTTCTTTTCATATGTAAGTACTATTACATGTAAATATTATCAAATAGTGCACTAATTTAGCAAAAAACTAAAAAACATTGTCAGTCTGAATGTGATACCACTTCATGGTACTAGATCTAATTTAGGGTAATATTTAAAGAAGACTTTCTAAATATTCATTAGGTATACCTAACTTCTAATTTGCGTTGCTTATTATTATATAATTTATATAACACATTATTTTTCTATAACACCTTATTTTTATATCAACATAATCCATTCAAAGAAATAAATAGTATAAATCATAAGTAACGTGATATTACCGATCTGGTCATTGTGCTAGTTTCCGTCCATGCTCTAGTCTCTAGTTTTCGTCCACATGACAAAATAAATAAAAAATAGCAAATTAAATATCAAATATGTTATTTGCTAATCAGCAAATAACATATTTGATATTTAATTTGCTACTTGCCAAATACATTTCTTATGTAGATAGATACTCGTATATTGTCTCGACATTAAGGATTGCTTTAAGTCCAAATTTTTGCAGCAATGTAGATTTATATTCAATTTCTTCAAATGGACGAAAACTAACGCACCTACCCTACTACTGTTTGAAAATTCATTTTTCTCTTAGTTTCTATCGTATATTTTTTATTTTACATGTCCAATATTTGTATTGTATTTTATTTATTTTAAGGTATTTACTGCCGTCATTTTCCATAAATAGGCACTTTTAATTTATTACTCTGGTATCACTCTACCATAGTTAGCGATGGGACACCATAAAAACCAATATCGATAAAATCTATATGAACATTATAAATATATTGTTATTTTGATTTATTTTTTTAGATTTCCAAAAGATGCAATAAATTTTAAACATAAGTAGTTTTCAGCTTACCAAGCCATCGAAAACCTAAAAATATTGCAATATCAATCACGTTTTAAAGTTCTAAGAACTGCATAAGTAAGTTTGTAATTCCATATAAATATATGCTATTACAAAGTTACTGTTGCAGTTCCTACAAATAGTAGGTAAAGTAAAGGTACACTACGATGATAACCGACTTGGTTTCACATTAGCATTACATCTGAAAACTTTTTTGTAGTAGAAGCGTTGCGAGACTTGCACCTTTTTAGGGTTCCGTACCAAAAGGGTAAAAACGGGACCCTATTACTAAGACTCCGCTGTCCGTCCGTCCGTCCGTCCGTCCGTCTGTCACCAGGCTGTATCTCACGAACCGTGATAGCTAGACAGTTGAAATTTTCACAGATGATGCATTTCTGTTGCAGCTATAACAACAAATACTAAAAGCAGAATAAAATAAAGATTTAAGTGGGGCTCCCATACAACAAACGTGATTTTTGACCGAAGTTAAGCAACGTCGGGCGGGGTCAGTACTTGGATGGGTGACCGTTTTTTTGCTTGTTTTGCTCTATTTTTTGTTGATGGTGCGGAACCCTCCGTGCGCGAGTCCGACTCGCACTTGGCCGGTTTTCACATGTAATGTTTTTGATGGTTATAATTGACTAAAGCAGACAGTTAAAATTCAGTCAATAAAATATCGACAATATTATCGACAAGTCCCTCGCACTTTTACGTTTACTTAAAACTGACATCATCTCGTTCACGGACAGGGTTGTCTGTGTTTGTTCTTGTATTTGTGTGAATATAGTTTATGCTAGTGTTTGATAATTTTGTCGTGTGCGTGTGTAGCGACGCATGCAAAAAATGCATTAGTGTTTACATTATTTGTGTGCGTTCCTCGCCCCCCGCGCCGAAAACGGCAGAATTTTTCACATAGAAATTAGTGCGTGTCACCACTCCATATTGGATTATTCCTCCGAGTTACAATACGTACATTATTGTCGAGGTTGGAAAGTAGGCAATTGCCGGCCGGCTAAGCACTAATTTAAAACGCTATGTTGGTACGTCGGAAATATATTTGACCACCGGTCTGGCCTAGTGGGTAGTGACCCTGCCTGCTAAGCCGATGGTCCTGGGTTCGAATCCCAGTAAGGGCATTTATTTATGTGATGAACACTAATATTTGTTCCGGAGTCATGGATGTTTTTCTATGTATATAAGTATGTATTTATCTATATAAGTATGTATATCGTCGCCTAGCACCCATAGTACAAGCTTTGCTTAGTTTGGGGCTAGGTTGTGATCTGTGTAAGATGTCCCCCAATATTTATTTATTTTATTTATTTATTTTATAATTTGCTATTGCCCGACTTTAAAAAATTTTTACAGGTTTTTTTTTAATTAGCAATGCATAATGTATGTAATCAAGGGTCAAATCTTAAAAAGATAAATGAGACCTACTCCCCATTATTCAATCGAGCTGAAACTTCCCATAAATATTTGAGTTGAGTGACAATTTAATATTATGGTACCATCGAGCTGATCTGATGATGGAGACAGGAGGCGGCCATAGGAACTCTGTGATAAAACAACCCAACCTAATTGTGTTTGGGGTTTTTAGAATTGTCTCGATGATTATTAGTCGCATGTGGAAAGAGAAGTACAGTCAGCGATAAAAGCTTGTACCAAGAATGATTTTTTTAACAAAATTTTTTTAGCACGTTAGCCGCGTAAGCACCGGTGGACTTGGTCACATTTTCTTTAGTGTATGATATCTATTTCAGTTTATTTATAACTAGCGATCCGCCCCGGCTTCGCACGGGTTAACAAATTATACATAAACCTTCCTCTTGAATCACTCTGTCTATTAAAAAAACCGCATCAAAATCCGTTGCGTAGTTTTAAAGATCTAAGCATACATACAGACAGACAGACAGGGAAGCGACTTTGTTTTATACTATGTAGTGATATAACTTATTTTAAAGTTTTACTTACCACTAATAATACCGTTAATATTTTTCTTATACCGTAAATAGTTCTTACCGGTATCCCCGCCAATGTCTTCGATCATTGGAAGCTCTGTGGTAAGGGAACAGGTCGGCTTGCATGCTCACTAGAGTAACTTGCAGCGCGCCGCCGTTAAAGAGGGACGGATGTTCTGAGCGGCCCACTGGAAGGAAAGGGACGACAGTTAACTGGCGCAGTCGGTGCGGTAAAGAGGGCCTTGAAAATAGAGGTCGGGGTTCGTACAATGAAAATCTTGCAACTTGTAACGATGGCATTGTATCAAAGAAATGTTTTTGCCTCAAATTTGACAAGTAACGTAGACAGAGACCAAGTTAAGTTGGCAGCGATTTTACCCCCCCCCCCCCCACTAAATGTGCGGTGGCTCTCGATGGCTCCCGGTCTGAATCTACTCAAAACCAGCTAAGAACCAACTGTGCCAAGTTTCAGCGCATAGTCACAAAATGGTATGTGTCGTGCACTATCAAAACCAGCTACATGTTTATGTTTCCGATTCAGGCCACAAGATGGCAGACCCTCCAACGCGCACGGTCCCTATGGTAAAAGAGTAGTACTTACAGCCGGGATCGTCACACAGATGCAGGTCTACCCGCGGCGCCAGCAGATGGTAGGAGGTTTCTCGAACGTCGTGCTTGGCGAACATTCGCGCGAGGATGTCGTGCTCGCTCGACGACGAGCGGCTGTGGATCTGTTCCAGCGGCTCTTCTACCTGCGGAACAGATTTTAGTGATTATGTTCCGATTGCGGTTCTGACTTCAATTGGGTACTTTTCTACTAGTCAAATCAGCTTCTTTTTTAGAACTGTCAAAACGATTTGCCAATATGGAATTTATATGAAAACGTGTGAAGTGACGTCACGATCGACTCGCCTACTTTTTATATTTCTATCTGATTTATTAAATACAAGTAGAAATTATGTTTAAAAATAACTTATATCTATGTTTTTCTAAGAATTATCTGGTGCTTTATTTATAATTTATTTTGAATACCTACTATCAAATACCCTATTGTGTTGAGTTGCCAAGTGGTCATTCGGCAAAACTAATTAGATAAATTAGGCAAAATAATTTTAGAGATTTAGAGAACCGTTTCGAAATCTGACAGCGATGTTACCATTTTGTAGGCGTTAGTTTAGGGCTCATGTTACGGGCTCTGGCCCCGTAGACAACATGCCAATCGCTAACGCTACGTAGCGAACGAAACGCAACTGTCACTGTCACACTAATATGGAAGTGTGATAGAGAGACACAAAGAGATTCGACGGCGAAGCGCAAGCGATCGTCACCTTGGCTAGGCCGCCTGATCGGATGGCTAGTCTATGTATTACAGTACCTTTCTGGCAGCCTTGGCCCTGGTGGCAGCGGCGGTGGCTCGCTTCACGGGCTCAGCCAAAGCCGCGGCGCAAGCTAACATCGCGCGGAGCTGACCGTCCGTTAGCGCCCACGCCACCGGCTCGGGTCTGATCGCTAGGCGAGAACCGATCACCGCACAATCTGCAGATAAAGAAACGTATCACAGGAGATTGCTTAGAAGCGCTGGTGGCCTAGCGGTAAGAGCGAATTATATATGTAGGGAGTGTCCTACCGACTGCGCCAATTATATATGTAGGGAGTGGCAGCAGCGGAGGAGGTAAATTGATAAGAGGTCTGTACTACAGAATAAGATATATTTGGTGCAAATTACATTAAATTCTTAACTAGGTGTCCAACCTAAACGATTTAGGAGTAACAATTGGCCGCGAGTCAAGGCGGCAAGGTCCTTTTATTAATCACAATGATATTCGGTGTATCGATTTCACAATCACTAAATGCAACGGTGCATCAACTAACTACGTATGCTGGCGATGACGTGGTGTGACGTAGCCTGACGTGAAGGGATGACGTAGCACGGAGGCCTGACGTAGTATGCCGTAGCGTCATACCTGACAAGCGTGCGACTTGCAATCCGGAGGTTGCGGGTTCGAACCCCGGCTCGTACCAATGAGTTTTTCGGAATTTATGTACGAAATATCATTTGATATTTACCAGTCGCTTTTCGGTGAAGGAAAACATCGTGAGGAAACCGGACTAATCCCAATACGGGCCTAGTTTACCCTCTGGGTTGGAAGGTCAGGTGGCAGTCGCTTTCGTAAAAACTAGTGCCCACGCCAATTACTGGGATTAGTTGCCAAGCGGACCCCAGGCTCCCATGAGCCGTGGCAAAAATGCCGGGACAACGCGAGGAAGATGATTACAGGAGATTGCTAATAATAGGGAATATTATGCGAAACTCTGCGTAGGGGGGCGCCACTCCCACAATAAGTCACAATCTAAGGGTCTACCGCAAACGAGAGAGTCGACATTTTGTTATCTAACCTCTCTATCGCTCTTGCATATTCGAGCGATAAAGAGGCAGATAGCCGAGTTTCGATTTCGCGTTTCCCGGTAGCCGGTAGGCCCTTTGTAAACAAACCGCCTTAATGTGTCAATGTCATATTTGATTGTCTGTGAAAACTTGTCAAAAAGCAGTTTAAGGTACAGTATGTATAAGTAACTCTTTGGTTTACTAAAGGCGCTAGTGATGCACTCTGGCAGAAAAACATTGCAGTAATATTCCCTATTTAACTTCTGCATCTCAGGACCACTTGCACCACCCAGGATTAGCCACTAACTCGGAGTTAATGTTAACACAGGGTGAAATTGTACTGGTAACTCCGCGTTTAACCGGTTGACCCCGGGTTAGTGGTTAACCTTGGATGGCGCAAGTGGACCTCAGCTAGCGGTAAACGGATACACTGAATTCAGCGCGCTTTATCAATCACTGGATCGTCAAACATTAGTTCTTGACAAACTAGTTACTCGGTCATGATAGTCGGTAAACAGTCCAGTGTTGTGAATAACGCTTATTTTTAGGCTTAAAGACTCGAGCCCTCAAGACTCTTAAGTCTTGAAGACTCGACTATATTTGAGAATTGTATTTATTTATTTTACGCGTATGGATGTAAGAAATCGTCTTTGCCGCCTTTGAGGCATTAAGCCTCGAGAGTCTTAAGGGTTCGAGTCTTCAAGCCTCGAAATTAGCGTTATTCGCAACACTAGTAAACACTCTTCAGACCAGGGATGTTGCGAACATCCGCATTCGCATCCGCAACCGCGGAACTTCCGCATTATTTTCAACATCCGCATCCGCATCCGCATCCGCATAAAATCGATGCGGATTTAATGCGGATGCGGATGTGGAACAGTTCGGTACAGGAACGTCTTAGCATCGGCGGAAGTGCTAGACTGCTAGGTAATTTAGTAATTAGCCAAAAAAACCTATTAGAAATTAGCAGTCAAGCGTGAGTGGGACTTATTGTACGGAACCCTTGGAACGCGAGTCCGACTCGCACTTGGCCGGTTTTTTGAAATAAAAATTACTAAAATGTAATATTTGACGTTTTTTATGTACCTATCTTGACATCCGCATCCGCATCCGCGGATGTGAGCCTCGAAAAATCCGCATCCGCATCCGCGTCCGCGGATGTCAAAAAATCGGCATCCGCAACATCCCTGCTTCAGACCTTAAATGAAAGACAACTCACCCGCCAGCCTCTTTTTGATCACAATTCGGCAGTGTGTGTTGCCTAGTAACAGTCTCAGTGGTGGTAAATTCGCGGACGCTCCGTGGGGTTTCGCTTCTATCCGAGCGCTCTGCCATTCTAGCTCCTAAAAAATAAAAATAAATCTTATACATACAGGGTTCGAAAGGATAATTATCAATGATAATTATCGTGATTTTTATGCCTGATAATTACCTAACCATTTGAGAATAACCCAATAAAATTTATAAAAAAATAGCAAAACACGCCCCAATTACTTTTTACTAGTGATGTACCGACTATTAATTTGGCCGACTAGCCGACTGGAAGACTAATCGGCGCTCGGATAGCCGATTATGGTTTAAGACATTTATTCTCATAAGAATATACATTATTCACTTAAAATGAGAATTAAAATTTAACTTAATGCTATACAATAACTTGGTGTAGGTATTATTATGTTTTTGCATCTCAAGGAAACACCAGTAAATTAGCATAGTTATTATGTGTATAGGATTAAGGTTGCTATTCGTAGCGTACCCTCGACCGTGCGATGCAAAAACTGTAAATACAATATTAACTAATACTAAGAGTGGGTAGCGTAACAACAACATGCATAACTCTGCGAGTGCAGTAACTTATAATTAATAATTGTATCAATCAATTATCATGCTTTTAATCTAAAAGTACATATGTTATAAGCAATTGCGAGTTTCATTTTCATCATTAGTCGGATAGTTGGCCAGATCATTAGTTTGGTCTAAGTTCAGTTCAAATGCACTAAAAAACAATCGTTTTACCCTTTCGCCGCGCTATTTATCGTATAGTAACGCTAAAAAATTCAATAAAAAAAACCTAAAATCTTAAATCTTAAAATCCTAAGGTAAGGTTTCACACGGCGACCGCACAATCGGACATAAAAAAGCGAATTTAAACTGTTGTGAGACATACTAACATTGAATAATTTAACGGTTTAAAACAAGTGAGTCTTAACCGTTAAATTATAAAAAAGCGACCACAAGGTCAATAAATTTCAAACAAAAGTTTTCGTAAGCACCATAAATAAAAATTTGGGCAAAATAGGTAAAAAGCTTATGAAAATATGTGCTGTTTATTTCTTTTTGCCCTGTTTTTCTGTCACTTATAAAGTGCCGACTAATCGGCCATTTTTGCCGACTAGTCGCCGACTACAAATGAGGCCGAATAGTCGGCTTTCCCGACTAGTCGGCGACTAGTCGGTACATCCCTACTTTTTACTATCAAAGAATTCAAAGTTAATAAATATAGCGCCGTCCATACCTGGGATAATTATCCGATATTTATCGGATAACTATCCAGATAATTATCAAAGACTATAATTATCTGGATAATTTAGAACCCTGTATACATATGTACTAAAATAAAAAAGGCCATTAGAGTCCATCGTAGAGCTTATCCACAGTAACTTGGCAGCGTCTAAGTGTGATATAGTCACTATAACCGTAATATTGTCAAAGGAATTGAACGTTGTTGGTTGTTGGTGGCACCATCACACTCAGTCGCTTGCCAAGTCAGTTTAAAGTTAGCTTATAGTTACTCAATTCTTAGGGCCAGTTGCACCAACCACAGTTAACGGTACTGACTAAGGTCACTCAGCAGTCAACTATGAAACTTCCCATACAATAAAATTTAGCGAACTCTTTAACGGTGCCAAACGGTTTGGTGCAACCGACCCTTCATCATCATATCAGCCTTTTATCGCCCACTGCTGAGCATATAGGCCACTTGTCCCGGTCTTGAGCCAATCTGATCCAGAAGTGACCCGCAATCTTCCGAATATCAATACTCAATATTTTATTGCAATTTCATAAAGTAATTGTACAGGTGGTAAACTTATAAGCTAGGTCTTTGTGAACCCTGTTGGGCACTGCAATATACTATTTACAATTCCAAGGAGAGGAGAATTTGTGATTAATTATCTTAATATAAACAATAATTATAAGCAAATGTAAAAATAAGGATTAAATTTATGTCAAAAATACCAAATCAAGTCTTAACAAAAAAAATCTAAATTTCAATGTATTTGTAATTATAGATATTATTATTATATATAAAAAATTCGCTTAGGGTATAATATGACTTAGCTAATAGCAACTGTTTAATTTTATTTATATATATATTATAATTTTCTTCTTCTTTTATAGAGTCCGGGAGTTTATTATATATTTTAATAGACATTACTAAACCATCCTACCAATGATAGCGGACAGGGTTGACTGTCCCTACTTGTCGCACTGTGAGGGATTGCATTCCCCCATCAGTGTTGTGTTGTTTTAAATGTTTGTACCTACTAACCCCCTAGCTTGTAAGCTCTACTAATAAAAATGTGTCCATGTGTTACACGAAATAAAAATATATTCATATTCATAAAGGGCCCGATGACAGTAGTTTAAGTTTACAAGGTAGTTTACAAGCAGTTATCGTTCACCCAACGAGCCAACGGACGCCAGGCACTCCTTTCGTCTGAAAGCGGCCACCACTCCGTTAACATGTTGGCCCACCTGGCATCACTCTGCCTGGCAACATGTCCCGCCCAGACCAGCTATCATGGTCGCATTTTTATCACCTGTCATGCCATGCGTCACTCGCACTTACATATCCATAAAATAAAATACAAAAAATTAACTTACATAAAATTATTATGGAAAAAGATGTAGGAAGTACTTGATCCCAAAATTGTATAACGAAATACCGTATGATATAAGGGAATGTAAATCATTTAGGATGTTTAAATTTAAAATGAAAATGTTTCTATTAGACAAAATTAAATTAAAGTTACCACCATAAGCAATAAGATGTACCTACTGTTAACAATTGCCTAATTAGCTAAGTTTACCCATCTATGTTTTAAGGGAGTTCCCTCTGCCAACAAACTGCAGTTTGGCAGAAGAAAAAAATATGTATGTTAGGGTTTATTTCATCTGAATAAACGATTTTTGTTTTTTTTTTTATATTTGTTAGAACGTGACAGCCATGGTGACAAATGATAAAGAGCCGGCCATCTGAGTTCTTCGAATCCTCACTAGTAGCTCGAGGCTTTACCGTTACCTTAAATATTAAAAGTTGTCCAGTGTCAGGGTTCTTGATTCTAGTCAGTCTTAGATCTCCCCGCCGACCCTCAGGCGTCCTCGATTCTACCGTCACCCTGGATATCTGAAACAAGGATATTTTTATCAAAATTGCGTTTTTTTATTATACAGGGTGTAATCTAAAACGTGATACAAGATAATCAAACCTGAATCTTTTCATGATTTTGAACAACTTTTACTATGGGGTCAACTTTGTAAATTAACAATAAAAAAAATCTTTGCCATACATTTTTGTCTACCTCTCCTTGACCATTTCTATGGAACAGCTCAATTTTTTTTAATATTACAAAATTGACCCCATAGTAAAAGTTGTTCAAAATCATGAAAAGATTCAGGTTTGATTATCTTGTATCACGTTTTAGATTGCACCCTGTATAAATGGGCTTACTCATGGCCACAGAGTAGCCGAGGCGAAGACGTGGCCTACGATGTAGCAAGCCTGCCCAGAAGGTGCCAGTTCACCCTTGATTTGAAGGTTGCCGGGTTATATGAGCTCGGAAATATAGACGCCGGCAAGGAATTCCATTGCTTGGCAGTGCATTGAAACATCCTTTTCTCAAAAATGGACGGCAAAGTCGACGTTGCCGGTTAAAAAAAAAGCGGCCAAGTGCGAGTCGGACTCGCCCATGAAGGGTTCCGTATTTAGGCGATTTATGACGTATAAAAAAAAACTACTTACTAGATCTCGTTCAAACCAATTTTCGGTGGAAGTTTACATGGTAATGTACATCATATATTTTTTTTAGTTTTATCATTCTCTTATTTTAGAAGTTACAGGGGGGGGGACACACATTTTACCACTTTGGAAGTGTCTCTCGCGCAAACTATTCAGTTTAGAAAAAAATGATATTAGAAACCTCAATATCATTTTTCAAGACCTATCCATAGATACCCCACACGTATGGGTTTGATGAAAAAAAAATTTTTGAGTTTCAGTTCGAAGTATGGGGAACCCCAAAAATTTATTGTTTTATTTCTATTTTTGTGTAAAAATCTTAATGCGGTTCACAGAATACATCTACTTACCAAGTTTCAACAGTATAGTTCTTATAGTTTCGGAGAAAAGTGGCTGTGACATACGGACGGACAGACAGACGGACAGACGGACAGACGGACAGACGGACAGACAGACAGACATGACGAATCTATAAGGGTTCCGTTTTTTGCCATTTGGCTACGGAACCCTAATAGGTCGCGAAGTGCGTAGTTTATGGTCATTCAAAAAATTAAAAAGTTAAAAACATTGCAGTCTTGATTTCGGGACTGCAATGTTGCATACAAATTCCATTATTTAACGAGTTCCAAACTTTTTAAAACTTTAAATGGCCATATCAAATGAAGGCATAGGCCCATTAAACAGCCAAACAGATGATCAGCACTTATTATTATAATGTTGGTACCGCGACTATAGCTGGTCAACCAAATCTTGTCAGTAAAAAAAGGCGCGAAATTCAAATTTTCTATGGGACGATAACCCTTCGTGCCTTCATTTTTCAAATTTGCCGCCTTTTTCTACTGTCAAGATCTGGTTGACCAAGTATATTTAGGTGTCTCAAATAGGTTGGCGTATTTTCAGCAGAAAAATACACTTCTTTTTTTTTAAAGGCGGCAAAGCAAATGTTTTCAATGGTTTTACTTTTTTCTGTGATAATTAGACCGTTGCTCCGGTAAATAATTTTTATTTCTTGCACCATTTTTGAGAAAAGCACTATATATGACTCGGCTGGAAGGCTACTTGCTGGCTTCGGATTAAATTAAACGGACTCCCAAGGTCGTCCGTTTAAAACGAATCCTCAGCCAGCAAGTAGCTACTTCCGAACCTCGACATATATATGTACCTACAGTAAATTGCGTATAACAGTTATGAATGATTCACGGATAGTTTCACTAGACTTATATCACATCCCGGATCCATATCACATCTGGGTTCATATCCCGGTCGATATAAGTCTCGTGAAATTTCGTATATTTTGCTAATATTTTTAAGAAGTTTTACTAATAGTCACTCTAATGAGAAAGAGAGTGAATATTGTAATATTTTGGTGCACATTGGACGAACAATAAAATCAGGACAGTCGCGCAACGGCAACAGCAGATGTAAATAACCGGGCGAGGTGGTCAAAATTATCTTCACAACCTTTGAGGAACGGAATATGACCTGAGGGACGCGACGGTCAGGGCTGTCAGCACCGCTTCTTACTACTTACTTCTTACTTCGACAAGAAAGATGAATAATACCAATTAAACTTGTGTACAGTTCATTTCGCACACCTCGCCCGCTTTACTGCTTATGCTGTTAACTGGACAAAGAGTGTATTTTGATGAGTAGAAGGTACAGTCAGCAGCAGAAGTTGCTCAGCGGGCGAGGTGTCAAAAATTACCTTGACACGCTCTTATTCTCTTAACAATAAAGTCGCGCCAAGATCATTTTGAACACCTCGCCCGCTTAGCAACTTTTGCTGCTGACTGTAGGTACTATACTTGTAACAGCCTTACCTGCACGTTGCTCGTGAACGCGTCACACGCGAAGTCTATTTGCACTTGATTCACAACCACTGAGATTCCGTCTATAACCTACGGAACAAACATTACAATGTACTTTTACAATTAAGTATAAGGTAAGAAATATACAGAAAAACAAACAGATCACGTTTCTTTTAATTCATTGTGCTAATATTGTCTTCGGTTACCGAGATAGTTACTGATGAAATAAAACTATTAAAACGGATTATATCGCGTACCTACATTGAATTTATACTACATCCCAAATGGTGTATGTGGTGTGGGATGTAGTATAAATTCAATATACGCGATATAACTAACTAACTATTACGGCTCAGCGACCCAAAGAGGATCTTGGCATCCGAAACGAGAGAACACCATTTTTCCCGATCCTGCGCCGTTTCCTGCCAATTATCGGCGACCTAAATACAGACACAGGTTACCTAGGCCATATGTTAACTTGTCACTCACGGCAAAAAACGCCTATATTATGTGTATCACAATTTACAACAAATTACCTGATCGTTTTAAAGACATGGATCTTGAGCATTTCAAAGCAAATACAAAAATGTGGCTAGTAGAAAAATGTTTTTACTGCATAAATGATTATTTAAGTTTATCATGAGTGTTCCTAATGTGTAACTAAATATGTATACTGTAAATGTATGTACACCTGAAAAGGTAAAGTTTCGGTGTAACTAAATATGTAATTGTTATATTCCACCTGCAATGTAACCTGATTCTTACATACAATAAAGAACTTGAACTTGAACTTGAAGCTGATGCAGATCCGCTTCCACACTGTCTCCCCAGTCGGTCTTCCCAGGTACACCCTCTTGGCAGCTCGGTCCTCTCCCATTCCCCGCCCATATACGCGGTATAATCCGTTTTAATAGTTTTTCTACTCCCGTACTTTTATTTGTCATTTAAAGGGTCGTGCACACACCTTTAAAACCCTACCTTATAGTTGTCAAGACAAGTCTTTAGTCTATTCCCCAAAAAATAATTTGTGCATACACGCAGTATCTTTTTGGCGATTTTACGATACTTCGTGTAACGACCACTTAAAAAATATTGAATGAAATACAGTGTTGCCAACCTTATTTTAAATGTCATCTCTTACAGACGAGTGAACCATAGACATGTTTTTTTTTATTTCAATCGTTCTTTTCCCGCCCGTACCCTCCATTTTTGCTACTTCTTGAATTAAAAATATTTGTTAAATTTACAATTTTATTTCAAAGTAAGTGCTTGATCGTAGAAAAAGTATTGTATGCAACGTTGTTTAACTGAGTCAAAAAATACTCGTGGCGTCTTTATTAACAATTTTCGGCTTCGCCTCAAATTGTTACTCACGCCACTCGCCTTTTTTGACCTCTCTTAAACAACGGTTGCATAAAATACTATTATTTCATTGTGAAAGTTATAGTCCTCACAAACGGAGTATGGAAACAGTCACGTGACTTTTCGTAGCGTCTCGTACAAGCGTTTAGTATTTGTCGATGCACGATTGTCGTTTTTGTAAGCCACCTGGGGCCCGTTTCTCAAAAGCTTGTAACTTGTAATACAAGCGGATGTCACTATTTGACAGCTTTTGTTAGAAAGGGACTTCCACTTGTCTTACAAGTTACAAGCTTTAGAGAAACTGCCACCAGGCGTATTACAGAGTCCATAATTATGTGGTCGTAGGTACGTACCTTATGAATGTAGCTGTATTTGCCGGCGGCGGGCATAGCACCCGCAGCGCCGGGGTTCACTACTCTGGGTTCCGTACATACTTCTAAGGCTATCCGGACCTCATCTAGTTTCTGCAAAAAAAAAACAATTTTATACTAAAATTACAGTTCGATAGAGCAGATTAGGTAGAGGACTGAGCAGTCCGAACACATTTTATTATCTCTATCAGCACCCTTAGCACGTGATTGGCGCGACAGTATCTCGCGGCGAGATAGACTACCCGTCTTTTTCTAACTCTGTTAATAAATAAAAAAGGGACGGGTGAGAAATTAGAGTGTAACCGCCAAGGGTACTAGAATTAGACCAAGATAAGTCTGCAACGATTTTGATAGCACACCCAGTGCGAGTGTTATTTATACGTCATAACTTATAATTTCATAGAAGTTTGACGTTTAAAATTACACTTTCACCGCTACGTTACACGTCCATCTTTGGGTCACAAACTTACATATGTGTACCAAATTTCAACTTAATTTGTCCAGTAGTTTCGGAGAAAATAGGCTGTGACAGACGGATGGACAGACAGACGAGTGATCCTATTAGCATTTTTCCTTTTGAGGTACGGAACCCTAAAAAGTGATTATCTACATTATTTTAGCGTAGCTTAGCGCATTAGGAACTACATTTGATTATTAGATTCATTCACTCGTATAGTAACGGAAGTACATTTGTATATTTGATTAAATTATAACCACCCTCCAGAAGCCAAAGCGCGCAAGTTGAGAACGAAATAACTTCAGGTTAATTTCTCATCAAATAATGAATCCAGAGTTATATAAATTATGATGCGCTAATAGGGCCCCGGGGAAATCAGGGGTGGGTCAAAGCCCGGTCACATACTGACACATACTCGTACCTATTAAAGGTATATTCGGGTTATTACTGGTAGAGAATTACATAAAGCAGGGGTTCCCAATATTTTTCAGTCCGTTTCCCGTTCCCAATAATTTTCAAATTTAATCTAGGCGCCCTAACCTAATTAGGCTATTCGAAATAGATAGGTACATGGTGACGAGAATTGCCTCACGGCGCCCCTCTTTACTGACTACGGCTCACCAGGACGCCGCAGTTTTTTCTTAAATAAATTACTACATTTCGATTTTCGATAGGTTGTTGGGCAACCAGGAATTTATTCCTGTGTTCCTTCTCGATTTCTCGGGTGTCGTGTGAACTGTGAAAAACCTCACGAAAACCCTGATTTAGTTGGTGCTACTATCATATTCATATTTTATTGATAAAACTAATTACACGTTACTGTAGGTCTTAGTCTAGTAATTTTTCTTTCGTTTACGACTTCTATTTAAGTTTATAAAAATCAACTATACACAAGTGCATGCGCGTCGGCTGTATAAATATTTGTCGGTACGCCTACTAGAAGCTTCTGGCGACCAGAGGGCTGGCCGGTGTTTCGCATGGCGAATAAGTATCGCCATTCAGCGGGAAATACGGCTAGCTTTCTGGACTCTATGCCCGTTGACGGCGATCTGGGTCAAATGTTTTACCTTTAGGTTTTTTTTATACCCAGTAAGAATAACTGTACCTACAGAAAGATAATTCACACTCGAGGGGTAAAGAGGGAAGGTTTCATGAATTCATGATAATACATTTGGCATTCATGTATATGCAGGTAATATAACACAACATCGCTCGTATAATCATAGCACTCACAGCTCTAGTGCAAACAAGCGGTAACATGGTTAGCATTAGCATTCAATGTTTATTTTAAGCCGAGTTTGCATAGAATTAGCCGCACGGGACGGAATGAATTTATGATTCTATTACAGCGTTTTATGGAATATATTAGGGTTCGGATTTATTAACATTTTAGGTACCTACTTCATTTACCACAAGCTACTAAATAACTAACTTTTTTATGTAACACATTTGTTATAATTAAATTAAAACTTTGCACTTAATTACCACAACGAACTATGTAACATCATTAACATAATAATATCTAGATATCGACGAACTGGGCATGTTCAATTTTAAAAGGACTTATAATTGTTTGTAAAATGTGTTAGTAGGCCCTTTTGTAAGGTGCACGCCAAAGTTTATCAACGCAATATTAATGCAGTATATTGGTTTGTATTTGTTCTATCGAGGCTAATGGCTTTTATGAGTAGAGGCATACATTTCTGTACGGCTAGAGAGAGTTTGAGGACTATAGGTACCTATCGGTGGACCGTATAGTTTACGAATTGTTAGTAAACAATATGGATGATGGTATGACGTCAGCCCTCATACCTATTAATTGCAATGGTGTTTTAAAAATTTAGATCTTTTGCAAAATTCTTTTATTCTTAAATTTAGAATGGCTTGAGACCACTGCGATTACTGCGTATATGTTGTTAGCACGGCAGACATGAGAAGCCGAAGTATAAATAATCTCAAAATTTTAATATCATACCAAAAACTACACATACGTCCAGTTTTCAGTAGTCCAATCCAAATGATATTTGATATTTCGTATTCATTTTTTGATTGTTGAGCAATAGCTAAACAATACCCCTAAATATAGGGTTCTAGCTAAATTGGGCATTCCATAACGCAAGTATTGTACAACCAATTTGGCTAGGACCCTAAATGGCATAACAATCGCGGAGCGAGTTATAATAATTTACACGTGGTACATAAGTTCCACACAACATATTCTCCTACACTGTAAACAGGTAGAAGTACACAGGAACCAATACCTAGGGACTCCGTGCACACTGAAGGAGGCAGTTAGCAACCTGAAGATACTGCTAGGTTTCATGGAGGAGCTGGGGTGGCTAGAGTAGAGCTACCTCGTTTTTCTCGCAAAACAGCCACAATGGTTGTCGACTTGCGGAAAATGCCCCGTAAAACTAAGTTCCACGTACGAAGTGACAAAGGTATCAAATTCCTAGACGCCATTGCCACCTAACTACGCCTACCGGGTGTCAAGACCAAGCTACGTTTTCAAAGGACGAAGCCCTACCTAAATATAGCCAACCTTTAACGGTTCACTGGACCGTTATCAGATGAATAATTATCATACATAGTTTAGTATCTTGATGTAGATAACTATTCTAAAAATACTCGCGCGCCTCCACAAGTAATTTGAATACGAATAAATAGTGTACGGAATATATAGTCCCGGTTCAAACTCAGACCCTCCAATCTTCTCTCTTGCCAACCAGCCAAACAAAAACATCCTCGCCAGGCCACAAAAAAATATTTATATAAAGGTGTACCACGATCCCGACTATCGGGTTTTCCGGCCTGGGAACGAAATCATAAAATACCCGATAGTCGGGTTTTCGTCACTGAATGTTTTAAAATGGCGAAGAACACGAAAAATATCGTAAAAATCATTTTCGAATAGGTAATTATGTAACTTGTAGACAATACCATATTGTTATGTTAATAACTGCAAAACACATACATATGTATTTGTATATATAATTATTTCAACACGTTTGACACGTTTTCGTTTAAAGATAACTCCTAATCTACATATAATGAACGGCATACACTAATAATTAGTCACGGTCATAAATTTGATACACTATTGTAATGAATATAAATTAAAATGAATAAAAAAAATCTACCCCATTTTCAACCTCTTAGGGATTGAAATTCCAGAAATCGTTTCTTACGTGGTTATCACACTGATGCGAAATCGCACGTCGCTCCGGTGTATGAGCGTGACAACGCTATTGCGCGTATACAGCGATTTCTCGCTCGCACATCGGAGGAACGTGCAAAATTCGCATTCAATATGAAGACCGCCGTATTTGAGTCACATGCATAAACTTACAGCTAAGGATGCCAAGGCGCGGCTTAGTGGAATTCTACCACTTTTGAAGATCACCTACATGTTTGAAATTGCAATGTGTAGAGGTGCGTAACCTGTCTGTGACTGTTTTATATGTTTAAAATTTGTGACTAATGTATACTTATCAATATACTACTATTGAAATCACTACATAGTATAAATAAAACAAAGTCGCTTCCCGCTGTCTGTCTGTCCCTATGTATGCTTAGAGTGTATAGAGTGATTCAAGAAGAAGGTTTATGTATAATTTGTTAACCCGTGCGAAGCCGGGGCGGGTCGCTAGTTTAATATAAAATGAATTATTCATTTAACTGAATCTGATAAAACATAAATTAATTTGATTTAAAACTACACAAACAACGTTCAAACTTAAGAGTGATTTTTCAACACCTAACAAACTAAATATTTTTACTGTGTGATAATCTGATAATCATACTTGCAACTATAATCAAGCTTTGGCCAAGTGTTAAAGAGATTTAAACTTTATAATCACGAGGCAAAGTCGCTATTACGTCAGCACGTCACGTCGAGCTAGAAACGTGGTCTGAATAGTGATTGTTAGCGTCACTCAAGGCATTGTCTTAGGACCAATACTATAAAGTTTTCCAGATCATAAAATGCTAGGATGAGAAGTAATAAAGACGTTTTATTATTAGACTAGACGATAGCTGGCTAAATTTGATAGGTTTCGATCGGTTCAGATCAGAAGGGTACTTATGTGATCATCATATCTAGGTTTACCAAATTTGAATTCTCATAATATCAGTGGTATCAAAAATTCGGGAATCCAAATTTTCCTGAATTTGAAAAAAAAACACAAAAAGGTCTACTTTGTCGGAGACGTAACGCGTAGATATAGGAGCTATAATATTGACATCTTAGCTTTATCAGAAAAGCGTCATATACCAGACACACATACCTAGCAAATTAAATAAAAAATTGTAAAAAAAAAAATTTTCATAATCTCGCAAAAAACATTTCACTGTGGAATATTACAACTGTATGACTCACCAACACAATAGGCACCGTCTTTAGCTTCGTCCATTGTATCCGGAAGGTAGCTTTGTTGCAGGATGCTGATGTCAGTCGGAGCCATCCTGGCAACTCCAGCAAGTCTGTCAGCAGATCCTCGTCGAGGGTCAGGTCTTGCAGCTCTCCGGAGCCTCGGAGTGCTGATAGGGATATCTGCTCGGGTGATAGATTCTTTGTAAACCTGTAGAAAAAAAAACATTTGATTTTAATTTTTAACACATTCAGTCATAATGTTATCTAAACCACGTATTGTTATCGTTAAAGTGATTACTTCAGCTATAGTATTAAACAAAAACAGAAAATTAATAACAATAAAACTTAACATATAATTGTATTGTGTATTAGCACATACACAAAATTTATTAAAATTGGGTTAACATCTCAGTTGTAAAAAAATTAACATATTATCAAAAAAAGCCTGGACAACTTTAATTCAATTTAGTCTGCATTGTGAATAATTCATAATCAGTTTAAATATTTCAACAATTATGAAAAAAACTTGGCTAACATTCAAGGTATTTTCTTGTAAACAATTTTGCAGTCTGCACTTTATAAAAAAATCAAAAACATGCCGTTCCAAAAGCGGCATTATACTGTGTCAATAAGATAAGAATTACTTTGAAGTACATTTTGCACTGAGACTCATGTGTGCTCAGTCAAGGTTACGTGCCTTGAACATAATTGGTTGATTCATGTTATGCTCTTATTTTATAAATTGAAGTTGCATTGTTGTATGATGCATAACATGAATGATTTATAATTGTAGTACATGTAGTATAATATGATGCACAAGGTGGTTGTGGTTTTATACAAAATGAAAATATTTATTAACATTTTCTTCAAATCACCTGGAAGGCTTAAGTATGAGAAATTTCATTAGTAAATTGAAAATCACGCACAAAATTAAAAAAATGTCTTATTAGAAACCCTTAAAATCCAATCAAAATTGTGTAACATAAAATCAACAAAAGAAATTGCAATGTAAAGATGAGTAAGTATATGTTATTATGAAATTATAGCCGCTATTTCTGAGTCTTAATATAATACTTACTATGATGTTGTTTTTCAAGTATCATGACTAGTTGTTATTATTTTAAGACTGGCAGACTATGGGTTTCCCCACAACACCTATACTCAACACACCTACACAGGTATAAGAACTGTTAAGTCTACCGAATAATAGGCTAGTTTTATCTATTACAGAGCTTAAAATAGAACAGTAAAGCTCTTAAGACATTTTCATAAACAACAGCATGAAACTACAGCATTCCTATCACTGATACATTTTAATTCAATTATTATCAACGATGTTTAGCTTGTTTTAACAGTCAAATAAACATGTACGTACCTTGAGAGATGTTTCAATAATTGGTTCTTTATTATAGTAACCATTTCTATAACTAAATTATAAACTTCTAACTAATCTCAAAGGATATTATCAAAAAATCATTATTGTAGAACAGAATCTGTACGACCTTTTCTTTTGTGTGAAATGTCAATGTCAAAAGCATTCAGGAGCGTTTTTTCACGACCAACTACCGGTCTTTTTCCAATTCATGTATTGCATATAATTGCAACTTTTGTTCTAAATTGATGTTAGAACTGTTAGAAGTGATTCCATAATTATAATTAGCTACCTACCAAAAGTAATAAAGTTCCAGGAACTAGATCGACAACCATTTCTAGAAGTGAAGCTGAAAGTGCAATTTTGTAATAAACAATAACGTGTAACGGAACGTTTCAGTAGTTGTCATTTCATTCCAAAGAAACGGCGCGAGGCGCGATTTTTGTTTGCTTGTTGTCAAGTGCAATTATTGATTTTTTGACTACAAACATTTTATAAGATATTAATTGTAGTAATTCTGTAAATCTGAGCTGGGGACCAAATATACGATAGCGTCATACTGTCTGGCAGTTAATAGCCAAAAATTAGACCTGTAAGCTTCTTAAAACAAAAATATTGTGTCAAGTTAATTAGTTGTCACATTTCGACGTATTCCACTCTTTTGTACTATTTAACTGATAATGTTTTATGCTTCTCTAGTTCCTACACTCGTATATTTGTATCCAGTTGTTTTTTAGAATAAACTTAGTACTTATACCTACAGTGGCTAGTTTTTATAGTTGGTGCAGTAACTTTATGCAATCAGTATTAAGTAAGTAGCACTTCTTTCTTCTTGTACTATCTACGTATTTACGATGTATTTACAGTTAATGTAGGCCTCACAAATCAGTCTAAAGAATATGCAAACAAATGGTGAATTACTATGTAAAAATCACTTATATGTAAATAAAAGTATGTAGTCAACAAGCTAAGCTTTAGGTACCTTTATTTTTAAAACTGTATTTAGTATTTTTTCTTTTTTAGCCACTGGCCAGTATTTGCACGCTTCCTAGAACAGCACAGATGGAGAAAAACAAAAACTTTGTAGACACAGAGTATTCGTCGGGTGATTCTAAAATGATCAAATCCAAACAGAAGTTCACGGAAGAAAACAACAACGAGGTAGATGAGTTGACGAAGGATTTCTCGGAGATGGGTTGTATCCCGGACAAGCAGCCATCTAACATTTGTATCGAGACATGTGTATATGAATCTTCCGGAGACGAGGCTAATGAGAATGAAGCGGATGGTTACTCGGATGAGTTTGAGGAGGATAAGAGTGATGAAGAGTTGAACTTGGAGCCGGTGTCTCCGAAGAGCAGTAATAGTAATGAGTTGGCGATGAAGCTCACTAATAGCCGGTCCTCCATGTCTAGTAAGCCGCCGGCTACAGTGTCTGGTCGATCTACTAGTACTGGGTAAGTGTGGAAAGGGCTTATCCCTAAAACTGCGAATGCCTAGGGCAGTGTGATATGTCTCTTTCTATAAAACAATCAAGTGATAGGCGAAAAGGATTCATTTAAAAAAATGTGATAAAAGTCTTTGTTAAGTTGAAATAATAATAATATATCTCGCTTGGTCTGTTTGTTTTTTGACATCAATTTAATTAACATAAAATTATATTTAAATAAGGATAATAACTGGGTACTTACTGTAGTTACTTTCATAATCACTGCTAACAAGTCTAGACTAGTTTTTACTTTGATATATTGATTCAACAAATTATAAAAAAATATGCATAAAGAAGATAAAATTATGTACAGTGATTATATTTTACTTGGATGGACGTACAAAAGTTATAGCATTTCAAGTTTGGCCCTGCAATTTCAAATAATGATAATTTTAACATCTTGTTACCCATTTGCTTTAGAAGGTACAGTCAGCAGCAGAAGTTGCTAAACGGACGAGGTGTTCATAATTACCTTGACACGCTGTTATTCTCTTACCAATAAAGTCGCGTCAAGATCATTTTGAACACCTGACCCACTTATCAACTTTTGCTGCTGACTATTGGTATAGTCAGCAGCAAAAGTTGATTAGAGCAGCTAAATTGAATTTAGCTAGAACCCTAAATGGCATCACAATCACGGAGCGTGTACAATGTAAACTAAACCCTACCCCCTTACCATTACAGCTCACAATTCTACCCAACCACCCGGCGGGTGAACATGTCTTTCTCCAACGATCGACTCCGCGAGATTGAGCGCCACAACCACATCCTACTAAACAAAATAATGACGGCTAGAAACAGGACCAAGTCTTCCATACCTGCAGCCGAGCCCCCGAGGAGACCATTGCCCCCTGCGGCTGTGCAGCGGAAGCAGATGCAAAAGAAAATCAACCATGACAATTTGGTAATTCTATCTATCTATCTATTAAGCCCTTTTGTTCTGAGTTAGAGTATGTCTCTAAGCTCTTTCCATTGGGGTCTGTCGTGGGCCACTCTTCTCCATTTCGGGCCCGCTGTGAGATTGAGTTCATCCTCCCATCTTGTTCGAGGTTTCTTCTGACTCCGTGTGTAACCTCTTGGGTACCAATCCGTTACGATCTTACTCCATTTTTCCTGCTTGTCTCTCAACATGTGGCCAGTCCATCTCCACTTCTGCTGGTCTATTTTAGTGAGTATGTCGGTCACTTTTGTTTTTTGTCTCAGGTCTTCATTTCTCATTTTGTCTAGTCTGCGTGTTCCCGTCATACTTCGTTCCATATTTGGTAATTATTATTTATTTATCGTATGGCATATCTATACATGTCACTGCGTTATAAATTTAAAATTTAAAGCTAGAGTTCTTAAAATAATCCACGGCTTTCCCAGTCAAGGCCTTGAGCTCTTCAATGTTGCCACCGAATTTGGTGTTGGGGCATTCTAGCACCATGTGACGGATTGTTTGTTCCGGTTTTCCACATCCGCATGCCGCCGACTCACACAATCCCCATTTGTTCCTGTGGTATGCGGAGTTGGCCACGTCAGTTCTGAAGCGGTTCAGCAGGCACCAGACACGTCGTTGGGTAGTGAATAGAGTTTGTTTTGACAAATATTCATTACCCATTATAGGTCAAATTGTGGTAAAATCCGTCGCAAGCAATCGCGCCAGCTAGCGGACGACCTTACAATATCTATATAATATAGACCATGAGAATAGAGTTTATTTTGTTAAGCATTCCCGAAGCTACATTCTAACGGATTTCCTAAGTGAAATTTTAGCATAATTCTCTACAGTCGCCATCAGATATATCAGAGCGGCCAAGGTGCTCACAAATATCTGAGCACGCCTCAATTGTCAAAGCGTTAGAATGCTTGTTCAGATATTGTTAACACCTTTGGCGGTCCGATATATCTGATGGCTACTGTAGGTACTACGTAGTAGCCAAGATGATCAGTTGAATCAGTGATAGAAAATAACAATCTAAACTTAAATAATGTGTGGCAATCATTGATATAGTATAAAGAACTGGATACCCAATCAGCCGCCAAAAATGGCCCCACAAAAGTGATGTCAAAACAGATCATGCATTACTTTTTCGTTTAGTCTTGTTTGAAACGCTCAAATGTGAAGTTGTCAACAATTACGAAATGTGTCGTTAAAATATGTAAAAATAACAATGATAAAACAAGGAAAAAGGATGGAATGTATTTCTTTCGGTTAGTTCTTTGGATAGCATTACATAATTTATGTAATCTGGTGGTAATTTTATGGTTTTGAATAAATTAATTTGTTAGTACCAAAGAAGGGATGTTAAGGAACAAAAATCTAATGAGTCGATGTGAGGTCAATATTTTTTTATATTTTTATATGGAATTCATAAGAAATAATATTATGTTTAAATTCAAGATTTCCAAGAAAACCTATGCGACGTGCAAAGTGGACTGCTATTTAATTATAGCAAGAGATAGGGGTGATGCAGTTTTAAACAAGGCAAAACGGCACTTGTGTGTTCGGCCCATTTCCCTGTTTCCGACATATACACCACCAATAAGGGCTTATATCGACTAACTGTAAATGCTAAACATGTCGGAACACAGTGACAACCACAGGATTTTTTTTATAAAGTATAGGTAGACTATAAAAAAAATCCAATCAGTATCTAAATGTCCCCGTGCACCTGCGCTATGAGTAAATGTAGATCTTAAATACACAGTTATTTAATAAGTAGAATTTATTTCAAGGAAATTAGTATTTAAAGACGTATACTTACGAATTAAAAATTTAATTTGTTTGAATTTGAACCACGAATTAATTTTATTTGAGCTCCCGATTAAATTAAATTTGTTTTATTTATTACTTCAATTGGTTTTCCTGTACAGTAATACATATTAAAGTGTACCAAAGTGACTCCATTCGTTAATTATTCTCGTTTGACGTTGTTTGACGTAAATACGTTACGTTTAGTGCCATCGGACTAAATTTTTTAACAGTGTTGGTACTTATGTTTGCAAATTTGACACTTAATGCTTACGACATTAAGCTCTTTTCTGTACGAAACATTTATCTCGACTCAAAATTTACGTAAGCGTTTTTATCATCATTGCAAATGGTGCGAAACGTCATTTGGGATCCACATTTCTTGACGTTTTTGTTCTGCTTTGTGTGTCTATTTCTTTTATATTAAGTCAGTGGTGGCAATAGTCACCTCACGTGATATTTCGTAGCATCTAACAGATCTATCATCCCCATACATTTTTTCTTTCGTTTGGCGTTTGTCAATGTCATCTTGGCTAGCCCCTGTTATTAAATAGTGACGCCTAGTAATTTCTTCTTAGCATCGAATTTATTTTATTTATTGCTAATAAAAAATGGCAGGCGTTGTTATCATAAACAAGATTGTGTTTAGTTAGTTAGGTTATATTATATATGATACTAGCGACTCGCCCCGGCTTCGCACGGGTTAACAAATTATACATAAACCTTCCTCTTGAATCACTCTATCTATTAAAAAAATATGGTTGTCTGTAAACTCGGTTTACGGACGATAATTTTGCGTGATAACGTCATAAGTAAACATTGATGATAAATGCCATACTTTTATTTATGAATTGAATTGAATTATCATCGTCATTCACAATGTGCCCGTAACGTTGCCATGGAGATCTGTCCACAACGTTACCATGGAGATTTGTCCACAACGTGACACTTTCGTGCATGCTACCGGTGTTCATCGATTTATAAGACGTTATCACATCAACAACCGCATCAAAATCCGTTGCGTAGTTTTCAAGATCTAAGCATACATACTACAGACTTGTTTTATACTATGTAGTGATTTCCATTACAGATTCTGCTGAAGAAGATCCAACGCGCCAAGTCTTCGGCGTTGGGCGCGCGCCGTTGATGGCGGCCAATTTCGCAAATTGCGGGGATCTTTCTCTTTTACTCTAATGTTGGCGTAATTAGAGTCGCAGCGAAAAATTCCCGTAATTCGCGAAATTCGGTTTTTGCGGTAGCTCTGTATGGACACTTTGTGGATAAAATATTTCTTAAAGTATTCATGCAATTTGGTAGCTCGCTGTACTTAATACTTTTACATTTATTATACTTACTTATTTGTACAATACGTGTTTTATTTACGTTCCGATTTTATTCAAATTCCTATGAAAATGTGAGGTTGACATGGTGTTACGCTCCAACCAAGGTCAGCTTGATCTCGGACCGTCAGAAACTTGGTTACCAGCACTATAGTAGGTACAGTCAGCGTCGATAGTTGCGGATGAAACAACGCGTCAAAAGTATCTGATATTCCGGATAACTTTTCCAAATATAAGGTAAACGTACTGGTGCTCGACGCGGTCTCAGTAGGTACATGTCATCTTGAAACTTAAGTTATTGTCAATAGAGGTGACAGTAGGGTGGTCTATTGGGCATTAGTAGGTATGTCGAGCACGAGTACGTTTACCTTAGATAAATCTCTAAAAGTCTCGTTGAAAAGTACTTATTACCTTTTGCGGTGTTCATTTTATTGTTCTACATTACAGAACCATCACTTTTTGTTAAGCTGTTTCAGAATACCTTTGGCGCGTTGTTTAAATCCGCTACTTTTGTTGCTGACTGTACCTACTTGGCGTAAAAAATGCGTCCATAAGTTTAGTAAACTTTAGTAGTACGATATGCCGATGCCGAATACATAATTATGCGAATTTACATTTCATGGCACATTTATATAAGCTTTGCTAAAGGTATTAGGACTCGTACCATAGTTACAGCCCTTTGAAGGTTCGTTGGGTCGGAAGAAAGGACGCACTAAGCGTGTAATCTAGGGTCCGGTTGATACCTGGAAGCACTAGCTAGCATTAGCTATCTATATTAAGTTCACATGTGTGTCGGATAGGTAATGTGTCTAAGTCAGTTATGTGATGTGTCTGTATGGCGAGCATTAGGCACAGCTGATGTGTCTGCGGAGACAGTCTTCGCCAGATTTTTCAATCAAAAAAATAAAACCGTGGCAATCGGCATCTATTCCCTACTCCCTATAGAATTTAAAAACGTAAATATTTACTACTTAATACATTTTTAACCAGCTTTAGGGGAGATGTGGATATAATGATCCCCTTAAGGGAGAAACTTTCCTGTGTTCACAGTTGGAGACAAAACACAAGATTTAGGTATTTATGAATAGTCCATTTACTTAACTAAGTAACTGCATACTTATTTCTCGTGTTCTTTATATATTTAAATAATTATGTTATGTTTTCTAAAGGTTTAGTAAAGGATCATTTTATACATAGGTATGTATAAAACGATCCCTAGGGTAGAGTTAAAATAATCACAGATGATTCCTTTGTAATATTAAGATTTCTTCGTCTTAATCATTTAAGTCAGTCGATTCCAGCGTTTCTTTATTTTCAGAAGATGAGTGCTATTTTTTTTTCTATTTTGGCCTTCTTTTTAGAGGGCACAGATTTTGCTTGCTATTTTAAAAGGCAATCCATAATTTAATCGCATTAAGAGCCCTTAGCATTTCTTCCTAAGGTTGATTTTCGGAAGTAAGTGGCTTTGCGCACATAAATTCGCGACATGATATGTTATGGCCTGTACAGGAAATGCTCATAGTAAATTACTTAGGGGGTAAAATGATTCCAGGGATCATTTTACGCCTACGAAATGGGATCATTTGACCTCAAACACCAAATTTTAATAATCGACAAAAATATAACTTTCAAATTCAACTTGCTTCAGTATAAACATCCTTATAGTATAGATAAACATCATTAAGATCCGACAGTGAAACATAATTTGAATAAAACGCAACATGCTAAAAGTAATGGAATTCGGAAAATAGGCTACCGTAGATTAGACGTATATGTTTTAATTATTTTCTAATAAAATCACGCTACGTGCTCATACCGCCATGACACTTTAAGAGGCAACTGGCGGGGTCACGGGGAAGACGTTTAATGCATACTTAGATAGATGGCATCAGTAGTTGCTCAGATAAGAGGGGGGATCATTTCACATCTCCCCTACATATCTTTAGCTACGTAGATATGTATGTAATTAAGAAAGTAGGTATTTCATTTTATCATTGCTCGCGGGAGGGAAGACAGTGTCAAATGTCAAAGGTCGTGTTTTTCTTACGATAATAATGCACTGACAAACATGTTCAATGAACATTATATATAATTAGTTGTTGATCGATTCCAATCAACAACTACTATTGGCAATCAGTTTTTCTTCTTTATTTATTGTGGAAATTTACTAAGTGAGTCTCAAGACTGAAGGCCTATCTTTATTAATCGGAAATCACATGTTGTGGAATGAACATTGCAATGAGAAAAGGCCTAAAGGGTTGTGTACACTACGGCGTATTTTCTAAATGTTTAGGTATATAGGTACTGTAAACTAAAAGCTACAAAAATGTCACGGTTTTGTTTTCAAACGATGTTTCAAGCTTTTATTTAACTTGCCCTGTAGTAAGTTAGTTAGTGTGGGTTAAATCTTTGAAGCTAAATTTGACCGACTTCCCGATTTCCGATTGAGCTGAATATTTGCATACGTCCGTAAATTGGATGACAATGCAATATTATGATGACATGGAGCTGATCTGATGATGGAGACAGGAAGTGGCTATTGGAACTCTGTGATGAAACTACGCATACTAATTGTGTTTGCGGTTGTTAGAATTGCCTCGATGAGTAGGTATATTAGTTGCCTGCGGAAAGACAAATACCTACAGTCAGCGATAAACGCTTATATAAAAAATGATTTTTTTTTCAATAACTTATTAGTTTTACCGATACAAAAAACAACAGTACATTCCAAATTAAATTAAAAAGTATCAATCGAATTTTCGTTGCAGTAAAGGTTTACAAAATGTACAATTAACGGTATCTACGATAGAGTCTGTTCGGAAAGAGAAGAGTCGTGGAATGTATTGGGCCCCATACATTCCACGACTCTTCTCTTTCCGCACAGACTCTAGTAGACACACATAACACACACAGACAGTAACATCTACTATTGACAGTCTTATCGCAAAAACCTCTCACAGACAATGTTTGCCTAAGATTTTTTCTTATCTCAGTGATTAAACTGTCGTTTCTTTGAGTAGCCCTTTTTGCAGTGAACGTGTTTCTCCTAACAAACCCCTTATGTAGTGTTGAAACAATAACAAAACATTACCTAATTGTCTGTTTCATCACGTTCCCCTGATATGAAATATGAAGTACTCACATTTGAAGTATTTGAACAGATTCTGTTCCTATTCCTACGTGACAATAACTCGTTGAATCACAGCCTTTGAGAAACATTTTAATACTGACTCATGCATCTTTTAATGAATAATTTATTGGTGTCTTACGTAAAAACTACGTAATCTTTGAATATGCTTCTGTAAATATTTAGTTGTTCTTTTTCTTGCGAGTTTACTTGCAAATTTCACGGTTCATAGAGTGTTAAAAATAGCGTAGGTAGTGTTTTAGTGGCGTCATAATAATTTATTTATGTTATGTTTTTAAAGTCTGATGTAAGAAGAAAACGTGTTTCCAGTAAGTAGTACACACAGGTACACAATGTGTTTGACATACGTAGATTTCCCGTTACCTACTGTACTCGCGTCACAGAGGATACGCCTACTTTTTAGATCATACCTGTTACATTTAATCAAACAATGTGCCAAACGTATCTACCACGTGTAGAAAGATAAGTATTAGACCGTCGAACATACTTTTGAACACGAACCGTAGAGATAAATCTCTATTTGGAATAGAGTAGGTTACTAAGTATATTACTATTGAGGTGTAAACGGCTAGTGCATTTAGTGCTTTTCTCAAAAAACAAGAACGCAGAAATGCGACCTAAAACCAAATTATATACTTACCTATTGACGTAGATAGTGTGATTTACAATTAAGGTTTATTTGAGTTCCTATAAGTACCTAGGTTAGGTGCTTTAAACAAATCTTGGGTAAGAAGAAGACGAGGGAAAATAAACATGACGTATTTTGAAAACGAGCATATATGTTCAGCTTCCAAATGACTCTTATTTATTACCGAATAAACATACATTCGCGGTCTATAAATATTTAGAAACTTTGTTTGAACTCAAAATGGGTCAAGGCGCATCTCGTTGAGATAAAAATATTAAACCTAAATTACTCTCTTTTATCTTTAAACGCGATAATATATCTAAATAGACTTGCCGTTTATTTTCAAAACAACAAATAAACTGAGTTTAGGTAAATATCTCCATAAATTATGTTAACGGTATGCAGTGCATGGCTGTTTTTGAATAATAGTTTGTTGGAGAATATAATGATAGATAGAGCAAGGAAAATTCACTACAAAGTTTAAATAGTTTTACGAAAAGCAAAACTCAATCTTAATCAAAATCTTATTTATTTTATAAATAACAAAATGCATGGATAACAAAATCAACACTTTATAGATAAATCATGTTTTTCACAAATAAAATAATATTATAAAAATATGATTGCAACTTCCACAATGGCCCCAAAGACCGACTAAAATATTGACATAGCTGTTTAATCACTTCAAACAAATTTCTATAGATTGTAATATTTGTATAAGTACTAAGTAGGTACGGCATAAATGCCCTTGACTTTGAGATGGGTTAAGTACATCGTTAAAGAACCATTGTTAAGTGTTTATTTACATTGCTTCAATAGTTTTCAGCCTGTGGTTTTTTTTTGCGTCTTGTGTGCCAATTTAATTTACCAAATTACAAAACATTTGTTGAGGTCATGTAAAATGCAGACATTTTTAGTAATCAGATTCATAATTCGGCTTTTTGGCGGCGAGGTATTTTTTGTTTTGCAGACCCAACACGTTACACTTATCTTATTTATTAAATATCGCTTAATAGAAGATGGAATCAAAAATACCTACCTACCAAAAAGCGAAACCATAAGCAAAGAGAATATAGTGTAATTTCTTTCAAATTCTCATTGCCATAAGTATTAGGTATTTCTAGTTTAAATTATTAATTTGAAAATACCACAATTTGGCCTTGGCTACGAGCTACAATATTCAAAAGGTTGTGACAAAATACGAAACCGTTTTTTCTCGTTAGCTCTACATCTCGCTTGACATCTCGGCAATGAGGTTGTAAATCTTACTTTATTTACAAACGTTCGGGCGATACATTTTGATAAATTATTCTACGTTCTAGGTAAGAAATGTAAATACAAATGGGTTAGCTGTTACTGAGCTTTTCGGTGAAGCATCATATACATCATTCAACTTTTAGTAATAAAATGGATCAGCATAATAATTCTAGGCTGGAATAGAATTAGTGTTAGGTAGTACATACTATATTAAGTTGAGAATTTGAAGCGTAATGATATGTTTATTTGTGAATAAGTCATTCGGAAACAACTATCGATTTCGATACCATCACTACATCATCACTACATATGTAGTATAGAATAAAGTCGCTTCCCGCTGTCTGTCTGTCTGTCTGTATGCTTAGATCTTTTAAACTACGCAACGGATTTTGATTTGTTTTTTTTTAATAGATAGAGTGATTCAAGAGGAAGGTATATGTATTTAAGTTGTTAACCCGTGCGACGCCGGGGCGGGTCGCTATAGTTTATAATAAAGGGCTTACATGAGGCTAAAAACGTTTAGCATAGGTTAAGTATCTGTCTATACATTTAAAATTAAGTACAAAAAGCACATCCTGAATTTGCAAAAAATGTTATAAAATTAAGTGCCGATACTGATGTATCTTTTAAGTATATTATTGTTGTCCTCTTTAAAGTAAAAAAAATGTTTTTGTTGTTCTCAACGAGTGTGATAGTTTGTCCAGAGCTTAATAAAGGTAATGTTGTGCAAATGTGACTAATTACTATTAGATTTTATATTAATACATATATTATATTTAGTGGCTGATCTCACATAATACAAATATATTATTATATCTCTTATAGGTTTAGTTAGATATATGAACTTTCGTTTTTTTTTTGGAAGGGTTTCCACGGAAGACCCGCGTCAAGGTACTCTTAGGATACCTTGACACCAAGCTGAGTGTAAACCTTTTCAGCAACGTTTTAAACCTTTTTTGTGACATGTTTTTGTAAAATGTTGTATAAGCGTCCTGAATACATTTTATTCTATTCTATTCTATTCTATTCTATTCTATTCTATTCTAAGAATTTTAGGTAGGTACCTAAGTTTTATTGAAATAAAAATAAAATAAAAATAAAAGAGATCGCTTTTTAGCGATAAGACCACCTGTTGTTTAACCTCTTCTTCCTGTATTATCTGTATTGTTTTCTGTAATGAGGTGTGCAATAAAGAGTATTTGTATTGTATTGTATAATTTCCAGTCTTTTTCAATCACACAGAAAACATATTTGTTTTAAATAAAGCATTCTTTATATCCAGACCAGATACCTATTAGTATTAATGAAACAGAAACATGCAATGCGTACCCAATTTTAAGAAATAAATAATCGTCAAATTTGTCATGGTCTATCATGATTGTCATGAAATCTCATTAGTCAAATGTAAACAAACATCAATGAAAACACGGCAAGACCAAACCCAACTACGCACCACGTCGTCGCGAGGTCAAGGTGGAGGGAACACGCACGTCTAGGTATCGTATAGAAAAATCTGCCTTATGAATTACTTTACATACCTAACAGCCAATTCGAACGTAGGTACACTGATATCTAACTGATGTCATTCAAATTAATATCGTGCATTTCGTTCGTAGGTAGGTACTATAAAACACATGGGTACCTAACTTTACAAAAACATCGTGAAACTAAAACTTAGTAAAGGCTTTCAAGGAAAACTATAGCGAACCTGATCGGTTAAGCCGTTTTTGAATTATTGCAAAGTCTATTTTGACGGAAGGGTAACTACACAGCATGGCCCGACATGCCATTGGCCGGTTTTTATGATATAGGAGGCAAACGAGCAGATTCATCGCCTGATGGTAATTATATTATACTAGCTGTTGCCCGCGACTTCGTACGCGTGGATTTGTATATTGGTGGTTATATATTCTACATTAGCTTAGAACATTATGCAGCAAAAGATAGCAGTAGGGACGGTTAATCATTTGTTAAGTATTATACAACTTAATTATTAGATTTGTCTTTCACAACCTGGCTACGAAGTTTCAAGCCCCAAACTGAATAAAATTGTTCTCGATAATAAGTAATCCCTCTCAACCCCCAGAAGATTTTCAAGTCCACTATTTAATAAAACCTACTACGTAACTACCTATTTACGAAGCTTGAAGTTCCTAGCTTAAAATAAAATTTAAACAATCTTTCAACCCCTTTTTAACTTTAACCCTTAAAGGGACGAATTTAAAAAAAACGCTGAAATTACTTTTCTTAAGTTCTAATAATATGGCTTTATACCAAGATTCAAGTCCCGCACTCTCAAAAATATTTGATCTGCATACAAACTTTCAACCCCTTTTTCACCACCTTGGGGGATGAATTTTTAAAAATGCTGTAATTATTTTTCTTGAATTCTAATAATAAGACTTTATACAGAGATTCAAGTCCCGCACTCTTAAAAACATTTGATCTCCATACAAACTTTCAACCCCTTTTTCACCACCTTGAGGGATGAATTTTTAAAAACGCTGAAATTATTTTTCTTCAGTTCTAATAATATGGCTTTATACAAAGATTCAAGTCCCGCACTTTTAAAAATATTTGATCTCCATACAAACTTTCAACCCCTTTTTAACCACCTTAGGGGATGAATTTTTAAAAACGCTGAAATTATTTTTCTTGAGTTCTAATAATACGGCTTTATACAAAGATTCAAGTCCCGCACGTTCAAAAATATTTGATCTCCATACAAACTTTCAACCCCTTTTTCACCACCTTGGTGGGTGAATTTTTAAAAACGCTGAAATTATTTTTCTTGAGTTCTAATAATACGACTTTATACAAAGATTCAAGTCCCACACTCACAAAAATATTTGATCTCCATACAAACATTCAACCCCTTTTTCACCACCTTGGGGGATGAATTTTCGAAAACGCTGAAATTAGTTTTCTTATTTTTTTATATAATATATTTTCACAAAGTTTCAAATTCCTAGTTTAAAATAAATCTTGAACCCCATACAACCTTTCATCCCCTTTTAACCCTTTTAAGGGATTAATTTTTAAAAACGCTGAAATTACTTTTCTTGAGTTCGAATAATATGGCTTTATACAAAGACTCAAGTCCCGCACCCTCAATAATATTTGATCTCCGTACAAACTTTCAACCCCTTTCTCACCACCTCGGGGGATGAATTTTTAAAAACGCTGAAATTAGTTTTCTTGTTTTTTAATTTAATACCTTTTCGCAAAGTTTCAAGGTCCTAGCTTAAAATAAAATTTGCACCCCAAGACAAAGTTTCATCCCCTTTTTTACCCCCTTAGGGGTTGAATTTCCTAAAACGTCGCAATTACTTTGTTTTGTAATCGGCTATTATGCCTTTCTAAGAAGTTTCAACGCATTTGTAATGGATTCAAACTTTCAACCCCTTTTTAACCCTGTTAGGGGATGAATTTTTAAAAACGCTGAAATTACTTTTCCTGTCTTATAATAATATACCCATATACAAAGTTTCAAGTTCCACACTCACAAAAATATTTGATCTCCATACAAACTTTCAACCCCTTTTTCACCACCTTGGGGGATGAATTTTCGAAAACGCTGAAATTAGTTTTCTTGTTTTTTAATATAATACATTTTCACAAAGTTTCAAATTCCTAGCTTAAACTAAAACTTGAACCCCATACAACCTTTCATCCCCTTTTTAACCCCCTTAGGGGTTGAATTTTTCAAAATCGCTTCTTATCTCTTGTACACTTTACAAATGCAACCTCGTGTCCAAATTTCAACTTTCTAGCTTTTGTAGTTTCGGCTCTGCGTTGATGAATCAGTCAGTCAGTCAGTCAGTCAGTCAGTCAGTCAGGACACTTGCATTTATATATATAGACTAGCTGTTGCCCGCGACTTCGTACGCGTGGATTTGTATATTGGTGGTTATATATTCTACATTAGCTTAGAACATTATGCAGCAAAAGATCGCAGTAAGACGGTTAATCATTTGTTAATTATTAATATTACAACGCATGATACTTGTCTTTCACAACCTACGAAGCTTCAAGCCCCTAACTGAATAAAATTGTTCTCGATATAATCCCTCTCAACCAGAAGATTTTCATGTCCTCTATTTAATAAAACCTACTACTTAACTACCTATTTACGAAGTTTGAAGTTCCTAGCTTTAAATAAAATTTGAACCCTATACAAACTTTCAACCCCTTTTTAACCATTTTAGGGGATGAATTTTTACAAACGCTGAAATTACTTTTCTTGTATTTTAATAATATGCCTATATACAAAGTTTACAACGATTAAAGTCCCGCACTCAAATGAATGTTTGACCTCTATACAAATCTTCAACCCCTTTTTCACCACCATGGGGATGAATTATCAAAAACTCTGAAATTAGTTTTCTTCTCTTTTGATGAAATACCTTTTTACGAAGTTTCAAGTTTGTTTGCAACTTTACAAACTTTCAACACCCTTTCGACCCTTTAAGAGATGAATTTTAAAAACGCTGAATTTACTTTTCTCGTATTTTAATAAAATGCCATTTTACAAAGACTCACAAAAATGTTTGATCTCCATACAAACTTTTTACCCTTTTTCACCACTTTGAGAGATGAATTTTCAAAAACGCTGAAATAAGTTTTCTTCTCTTTTAATAAAATACCCTTTTAAGAAGTCTCGAGTTCCTAGCTTAAAATAAAATTTGAACCCCATAAAAACTTTCAACCCCTTTTTAACCCTTTTAAGGAATGTACTTTTAAAAACGCTGAAATTGCTTTTCTTGTATTCTAATAAATGCCTCTGTACAAAAATTCAAGCCCCGCACTCACAAAAATATCTGATCTCCATACAAACTTTCAACCCCTTTTTCACCACCTTGAGATATGAATTTTCAAAAACGCTGAAATACATTTTTTGCAGTTTTAATTTAATACCTTTTTACGAAGTTTCAAGTTCCTAGCTTAAATTAAAATTTGAAACCCGTACAAACTTTCAACCCCTTTTTAACCCTGTTAGGGGATGAATTTTACAAAACGCTAAAATTACTTTTCCTGTCTTCTAATAATATCCCCAAATCCAAAGATTCAAGTCCCGCGCTCGAAAAAATGTTTGATATTAATACAAACTTTCAACCCCTTTTTCACCACCTTACAGGATGAATTTTCAAAAACGCTGAAATTAGTTTTCTTGTATTTTAATTTAATAACTTTTAACAAAGTTTCAAGTTCCTAGCTTAAAATAAAATTTGAACGCTATACGAACTTCAACCCCTTTTAAACCCTATTAGGGGATGAATTTTACAAAACGCTGAAATTACTTTTCCTGTCTTCTAATAATATCCCCAAATCCAAAGATTCAAGTCCCGCGCTCGAAAAAATGTTTGATATCAATACAAACTTTCAACCCCTTTTTCACCACCTTACAGGATGAATTTTCAAACACGCTGAAATTAGTTTTCTTGTATTTTAATTTAATACCTTTTTACGAAGTTGTAAGTTCCTAGCTTAAAATAAAATTTGAAACCCGTACAAATTTTCAACCCCTTTTTAACCCTGTTAGGGGATAAATTTTACAAAACGCTGAAATTACTTTTCCTGTCTTCTAATAATATCCCCAAATTCCCGCGCTCGAAAAAATATTTGATATCCATACAAACTTTCAACCCCTTTTTCACCACCTTAGGGGATGAATTTTCAAAAACGCTGAAATTAGTTTTCTTGTATTTTAATTTAATAACTTTTTACAAAGTTACAAGTTCCTAGCTTAAAATAAAATTTGAACCCTATACGAACTTTCAACCCCTTTTTAACCCTATTAGGGGATGAATTTTACAAAACGCTGAAATTACTCTTGTCTTCTAATAATATCCCCAAATGCAAAGATTCAAGTCCCGCGCTCGAAAAAATATTTGATATCCATACAAACTTTCAACCCCTTTTTCACCACCTTAGGGGATGAATTTTCAAAAACGCTGAAATTAGTTTTCTTGCATATTAAAAATATATCTTTTTACGAAGTTTCAAGTTCTTAGCTTAAAATAAAATTTGAACCCTATACGAATTTTCAACCCTTTTTTAACCCTGTTAGGGGATGAATTTTACAAAACGCTGAAATTACTTTTCCTGTCTTCTAATAATATCCCCAAATACAAAGACTCAAGTCCCGCGCTCGAAAAAATATTTGATATCCATACAAACTTTCAACCCCTTTTTCACCACCTTAGGGGATGAATTTTCAAAAACGCTGAAATTAGTTTTCTTGTATTTTAATTTAATAACTTTTTACAAAGTTTCAAGTTCCTAGCTTGAAATAAAATTTGAACCCTATACGAACTTTCAACCCCTTTTTAACCCTATTAGGGGATGAATTTTACAAAACGCTGAAATTACTTTTCTTGTCTTCTAATAATATCCCCAAATGCAAAGATTCAAGTCCCGCGCTCGAAAAAATATTTGATATCCATACAAACTTTCAACCCCTTTTTCACCACCTTAGGGGATGAATTTTCAAAAACGCTGAAATTAGTTTTCTTGTATTTTAATTTAACACCTTTTTGCAAAGTTTCAAGTTCCTAGATCAAAATAAAATTTGCACCCCAAGACGAACTTTCATCCCCTTTTTAACCCCCTTAGGGGTTGAGTTCCAAAAACGTTGCAATTACTTTTTTTTGTAATCGGCTATTATGCCTTTCTAAGAAGTTTCAAAGCATTTGTAATGGATTCAAACTTTCAACCCCTTTTTAACTCTGTTAGGGGATGAATTTTCAAAAACGCTGAAATTACTTTTCCTGTCTTATAATAATATCCCCATATACAAAGTTTCAAGTCCCACACTCACAAAAATATTTGATCTCCATACAAACTTTCAACCCCTTTTTCACCACCTTGGGGGATCAATTTTCAAAAACGATGAAATTAGTTTTCTTGTATTTTAATTTAATACCTTTTTGCAAAGTTTCAAGTTCCTAGATCAAAATAAAATTTGCAACCCAAGACGAACTTTCATCCCCTTTTTAACCCCCTTAGGGGTTGAATTTCCAAAAATGTTGCAATTACTTTTTTTTTGTAATCGGCTATTATGCCTTTCTAAGAAGTTTCAAAGCATTTGTAATGGATTCAAACTTTCAACCCCTTTTTAACCCTGTTAGGGGATGAATTTTCAAAAACGCTGAAATTACTTTTCCTGTCTTATAATAATATCCCCATATGCAAAGTTTCAAGTCCCACACTCACAAAAATATTTGATCACCATACAAACTTTTAACCCCTTTTTCACCACCTTGGGGGATGAATTTTCAAAAACGCTGAAATTAGTTTTCTTGTTTTTTAATATAATACATTTTTACAAAGTTTCAAATTCTTAGCTTAAAATAAAACTTGTTCCCCATACAACCTTTCATCCCCTTTTTAACCCCCTTAGGGGTTGAATTTTTCAAAATCGCTTCTTATCTCTTGTACACTTTATAAATGCAACCTAGTGTGCAAATTTCAACTTTCTATCTTTTGTAGTTTCGGCTCTGCGTTGATGAATCAGTCAGTCAGTCAGTCAGTCAGTCAGTCAGTCAGGACACTTGCATTTATATATATAGATTATACCGTCGCCCATGGACACCCGCAACAGGTTAAGGGCCGATTTACACTAATTAATGTGTAAATCAGGCCTAAGACATGCCTAAGAGTAAGCTCTTCTCTTGAGGTTTGAAGGCCTATAACATTCCTAATACTTGTACAGTCACGCTCCGTGATTCTTGAGCCATTTAAGGTTTCTAGCTGTGGATTTTCTTTTTCATATACAAATTGCATGTATGGGAAAAGTTTTCCTCGATTTGTGGCTTTTCTAGCCGGAAGTTTTTTTTGGTTCCATACAAGCTTTTGATCCTCAATAGGAATGGGATCGATTGGCATAAAAAAAGTATGTCAAAAATGACCTTTTTCTCGCATCCTGTATGTTTTTTCCAAAATCTGTAAAAGCCAATCTTCATTAATTTGAAATTGAAGGAAGATCTTCTAAGACCGTTATCTCGTAGCAGCACGGGATCTGGTAGCTGCCCTCACTGACCCAAAAAGAAAATCCACCCTGTATAGCGCAAGTATTGAACAACCATTTTAGCTAGGTCCCTAAATGTAAATGGCATAACACTCGCGAGAGTGACTCTGACGCTACATAAATTTTACAAATTACAACTGACGACATCTGCAGGTCGAAGGGCGTACGTAACGCGTCTCAAAAACCTAACTTACGCAAAATGTTTATCAGTAACGTCAATGAAGTTTAAGTACCTACCTAGCGTAAAAAATTGATGATTAGATACGAACGTTACTCATACCAATGACCACTGTACGCGAGAGATAAAACCTTAAGCCCAAATATTAAGAGTCAGTTTTGTTTAATAGTATTAGGTAGTTTTTGCGTTCGCTGTTTTTTTTAATCTTTACTACGTAATTACGATTATTGTGACGTAGAAACTTTTAATGTATTCAATATATTTGATATAAAGATAAAGGAAACAAAAAGGGACGAATTGGACATTCAAGTTTTAACGCATAAAGCGGTAGAAATTTAGCAAGTGTCGGTGAAATAGATACACGTTTTCTGTGGTGAAATATCAAGATTACTTACTCCAAATTTTCTTTTAAATGTCCCATGATTGATGCCGTAAACATATCACTTTACATACCTACTTGATTTATGATGATATTTTTAAATTTATAAGTAGAAAATTTACTGTCGTGGATGAGACTTGAACTCACGGGTCTCACCCAAGACAGTATTAATTTTTTACTTTTAAATCTATTTTAAGCAGACATTTCTGCTTATTACAAATTTAAATTATGATATTTATAACCCCATTGTTTTATGGAAAACGCCGCCGACGTAGGTACTTGTATGGATCTGACGCACTAGCTAGAAAATAAATAAACATTGTACACGTTAATGACTATTGTTATTAAAATGGCCGATATTTATGCAGCTGAGGATCTTCCACTGATATACCTGGGTTATATACACACGTAGAAAACCTTTTTTCACAACACCAGCTCGTAAAGACTCTCTTTATCCTTCAAAAACTGATAAGAAAACAACAACAACTTTGCCCCCTTGTACAAAAAATAACCATTTCTCTTTTGTTACTGAATGAAACTTACTGAACGATCGGGGCCGTCTTAAACTATGCTGGGGCCCCTGGGCACATAATAATTTGGGGTCCTTTTGCTAGCTAATTAGTAACATTTTACTACTATGATCTATTTATTATGGGTAATCAAATATACTGTTACTGTCTGTCTTTGGGGCCCCCCTGAGGATGGGGGCCCCGTGTGCCCTTATGGTAAAGACGGTACTGTGAACGATGATATATTAAGGTTAGATAGTATAGGAAGTTATGTTATAAATTGGCTTGGGATAATGTCCCGAGGCACGGAAGCGTACGAAAATTAAGTTCAGAATCGGAAGCGTCAGCTAACTTTAGTCGTAAAACAGAAATACATCCTACTGGCCTACTTTTGCGTAGGCTCTATCTGCCCTAGTTCGTAGTTAACTAGATCGATATGCGTGTATTATAAAAGATGGTAGAGATAGATAATAGTTTTATAAAGTGCGTGCCTAAGGGCTCATTTAGACGGTGCGAGAACTCGCATGCGAGTTTCAATATGCGAGTCACATCAATGGTCCGCAATGTAACTAAAATCGCATCCGTGTTCGCGCGCCGTCTAAATGAGCCCTAAGAATGTACATGTACCTACGGCACCCGATATACATGAATGGTGGGACCTGAAAGGTTGAAACCTTGAGTTGATTTTATGAGTGGGTATTCTTCAATAGTCTTCATTAATATCGCCTTTTAAATATTATTTTTATAGTTTCCAACTATACTATGTGGTAAGCTTTGAAACTCCTTGTATGGCCAACGAGAAGATCTGAAACAGAAGATCTGATCTGAAGGTATGAAACAGTTATTTCAGATGTAAAGTGTCTTAAGTACCTAAAGATAAATTGCTTACGCGAGTGCTCATACCTTCTTGACGTAGAACGACGATTTCTATTTTATCCCACCAAAATAAAGTTGAAAATCGGTATAAACGCCTTTTGTTAGTGCCATATTCGGCTTAGACGGCTACGTCACAATCAGAACCCAGGTCAATAAAAAAGATTGTTTACGTACGTAAGTACGTAACGTTCGTACACGCATTACGCCATTTACGTCACGCAAATCTGTTAGGATAAGTTCATAATTTCATATTCACACGCTTTGTAGTCGATCCTTGGAATATTTTATAACAATTCTCACATGAACCGGTAATGGTTCGGTCTGTGTGTATAAGACTAGTTCTTACTGAGACAGCCTTGCCATTTTAGTACCTATGTGTTTTTCTGTTTTTGTAATCCCACGGGAATCCATGCATTATCGCATTAAAACAAGATGAGTTTGAGTTTTTATTATTCATATATTTAACAGGTGTAGCAATATGGAGTGAGGCAAATTATGCGTCCAGATTACGAGAAAATAAACTATTTTTTAATCAAGATACTAATAATTAGGCGCACCAAAACCACACAACCAAAATATAAATTACGAAAAAAGTGATCAGAAAACTTTCTTGTTAAAGTACCTAATAAGAATAAGATCGTCAAATGCTCTCCAAACGATAATGAAAAGACGCCTTGAGGTCGATTCTAATTTTTTTTTAATTGTTATGGTTTGAATTGGTTTTGATGAGACGTTCGTCTTCGTGATTGGCGCGCAACTCACGCATGACCTTTATTTTATTTCGTATGCACCTATCAGCGTGGGCGATCTTAAAAAGTCGTATCAAAACAATAACAAATTGTTAAATCTGAATTAGGCTCATGGCTTTCCGTTTTAGGTAATGTTTGTCCGATCGGAGTAGGTAGTAGGTACCACAGGCTTAATAAGTCGCCATGATTAAAAACAAGATTCATCCGGAGTCGACTAAAGAAATCCAGAACTAGCTAGTCTTTTTCCAGGGTCTGTGTTTCAATCGCTTGCCGAGAGTTCATCTCAGATTAACAAGTTTAAATATGGTCTCTATTACACATAGTAAAGTATTATTAAAAATACGTGACTAAAAATACGTGAGTCTAAACTGTAAAATTATTTTAATGTTAGTTTATCTTACGACAGTTTAATTTGGACAAGTAAAGTAGCTTTAAATTAAATTACGTTTATACCTGGGTACCTAATTTTTTTCCACATCAACGCGAGAAAAATACTAAATAGATTTAAAATATTACAAAAATCCAAATGAACGCTATAAAATATTTAGGTATTTTTCAAAATCATCACTTCAAAGTTAATTCTACCAGCCAACAGAAGATAAATAACAACTCAAAATGTGCATCAGATTACTTTGCCATCTAGTGGATAAAATGCAACTTTCTCATCAGTTTTTGAATGATAAGAGAGATACATTACTGATTATTCATATTAATCCACTGAAATATAATGGCGAAATGACGTTACGTCCCGAATGTTATTTTATTTATTTAGAAAAAAACCGTCCCCTTTATTCATAATTAACACAATACAGGGTAATTACAGATGATCTAATAGACTGGTTGCCTTATGGAAATAGTGTTTTATATTTTACCCATTTGACTAAATTAACATACGATTAAATAAATAACGTAATGTCCACCTTGTTACTTACTGGTTTGCCCTCTGCTATAAGCCGCTAGTCGATGGGAACAAGTGTCCAGTCAATGACAACAGTAATGCGATACAATTGGTTGATGGTTGTCGTAATGATTGGGACGGACAATAGTAATTAGTCAGTCGGAACCGGACCTCAGCTTTCGGTCGATAACTCTTGCTTTGCAATTATAATGAGAGCTTGTCGGTGATAAATAAATATACGAATAGTGTCCAATATAATTGCTTCTAAGTAGATGTACTTGTTTTCTTTTTGGGTTAACGGCCTCCTAGCCTAATCGGTAGTAACCCTGCCTACGAAGACTTAGGTCCCAGGTTCAATCTCAGGGCATGCATTTTCTGTTAAGTGTAATCTCAAATAGCTATCGTCTTTGTTTTGTAACTGGTAGACCTTTCGCTCGTCATTTAAACATCCTTAAATATACGAGGATGTTTAAAGAATAAGTGGAAATTTTTGTGCAGATCTGCACAAAAATTTCCACTTATTTACTTACTTATTCGTGCAGATAAAATATGTTTGGAACTAAAATAACCGCAGGCCAGTGATATTAAAAGGTAAACAGATAACTTGCACTGTTTATTTAATTCCGTTGCTGTGTATTTAACATGATATGTAGGTTACTATGGCATCACGCTTCGGATAGGAAAATTAAATATATAATATAGCGACCCGGCCCGGCTTCACACAAAAACAAAACAAATTATACATAAACCTTCCTTTTGAATTACTCTAACTATTAATAAAAACCGTATCAAAATTCGTTGCGTAGTTTTAAAGATCTAAGCATACATAGGGACAGACAGACAGCGGGAAGCGACTTTGTTTTACTATGTAGTGATTAAATATAGAAAGAATATTAATGTGAAACACTGATTTAAGCTTTCACGATTTTTACACATTATTAAAGTGTACAACGGGACTACACAAACGGGATTACGGTCGGGAATTGTACAAGACCAAGTGCGGGTAGTTCGAAAAACTCGCGCGGCTAGAAGATGTTGATGTCAACTTTAGTCAGTCTTTTCCGAGACCACACGGGGACAACGCCGCGCACGACTAGGGATTGCAAATATTCGAAACTTTCAGGTATTCGAATATTCGACTTTTTCTGACGACATATTCGAATAATTATTCGAATATTATAAAAAATAAGAAAAGGAACGAGAAATCGGTTTATTATCGTTTTATTCAAAAGCTTTTTTCACATATTGCTAAAACTAATGGTATTTTGCAGAAATCCACTTAGTTTACTAGATTTTATCATCCTACTATGAGATGCCCACATTTATAAAAACAAGTAAAACGCCAAAATTAGACGTATTTAATATTTCTAGATAAACTTTTATTATAAATGCGTCGTTGCGTGTTGCGTGAAATAATATAACTTTAACCATCCAAACACCTAGGTATGTAAGATATTTTTTTTAGAAGGTAATTATTTTCCCATTTAAATTAACTTGTAGTCACTCAGGAGCCTGTAAAAAGGCCTTTAATTCCACTGTATTTTGAATCTTTATTGATTTTATTTGTTTTGGCAAGTTTTTATTCCTGTTGATCGGCTAATTATATAATATTTAAGGGAAAAAGTTAGTTGACTACTGGGTGGATTATTCGTCAGCTAAAGGTGCATGGTTAGATTACCTAGTAGGGAAGGTTTGGTATGATCAAATTTGAGAATTGCAATAAGTGGCATGGCAAGGTTTAGACTTCAAAAATTCGCTTAATGTGCGCTTGTAGCTACCTACTGAAGAAACAGAATTACCGTTTAACTTAAAGCTTACGCACCGTATAAAAATAACATACTTTTTGATTTCGTTTTCTTTCAAATTGACTTAGGTTTCACTGTATTCACGAAGTCTATTGAGAGGTATACAGTAAAAATATTATTTCCTTCGTATTTGGGTACCTATACCGTTGCTCATTCACTGTAAGTACCCGGAAAACACACAGAAACTGTAACTACAGCGGATGAAATAGATTTTTTATAGTAATAAAAAATATTCGAATATTCGAAACCTGAGCGGCCGAATATTCGAATATCAAAACAGGTCGAATATTCGACAAATTCGAATATTCGAATATTCGAATTACAAGCCCTACGCACGACACAACACAAGGTCGGGTCTTAAAACTTAAACTTAAATACGCGATTAAGTCCCGTTGTACAATTTAATAATATTAATGTGTGTACTAAGCAATAATTAACTACTTATTACGTTGTATTGTAAGATTTGATGTGTTGTATTTGTGATTTTGTGAATAAGTATATCGCCGAGTTTCTAACTGCGGTATCTTCTCGAAGCGGTGGGTTTACTACTTCTAAACCGGAAATAGTGTTAAACAAAATTAACTCTATATAGATCCACTAAAATATTTTTTTTTTACCATACACCATAGCCGCTCCTAAAGGCTCTCTTAGTCTGCAAAAACGCATGAGAAAGTTGAATTTTATCCACAAGAGAGGCAAACTAAATTAATGCAAATTCTGATGGGGGGGGGGGATAAGTATAACGGGTTAGCACTGATTGACTAATAGCACGTTATCTTTTCGCGGATTAGCAAAGTGATATTTTGATTTTAGTGATATAAATTGTGTTTAAAAATAACTGCTGTCTACGTTTCTCTATTAATCTTCTGGAGGGCTATGATGCTTTGTCACCAAATCATTAATCATTTATTGCGTGATATGTGAAATACCTGATAAGTGATTAAATTTGGTAAAAAGACGCGAGGATAAAGTACAAGTGACTAATGATAGCGTGACATGATTTGAGCTTTTGAAAAATCAATTTTAATCTCGATGACTTAAGGCCTATTTTAAAGAATAGATTACTTAATCACATTCCACCACTTATCTACTTTTGCCATTGACTGATAAAAATCATCCGTGGTTTGAGCTTTTGAAAAATCAATTCTAAACAAGTTTGCTTAAAGCGTATTTTAATGAATGACATCCTATCACCACTTATCCACATGTGACGTTGATAGTTAAAAGTTATCCACGGTTAAAGCTTTTGAAGCTTTATTTCTAAGTCCTTAGAGTTTATAGTCTTTGAAATAAGCTACATTATCGAATTAAGGTAGAACCGGCTGCAATACTTAATTAACGAAGGCTCATATTTGCTTGTAAATTCATACAAAATTTTAAGGACAGTAGACCTTATTAATCTCAAATACGGTGAATTTTATACGTCAAACCATCTGTCAAAATCAACTAAATTGTAGGCCCTCCACAAACTTAGCCATCTTACTAAGACAACTGCTCGATGCATGTGGCCGTTGCTCTCCGCCTAATAGGTAATGCCAACCCCACCAATGCATCTACGGTTCCACTGTGGGGAGCAACGGCTACCATGTCTTGAGCTGCTGCCGTTGCGCTGGGAGGTTCCCACGGCACCATGTTCTTAATGACATCGTTAGGAGAGCCTTATTGTCAGAGTTACCTAATATCCCATACTGTATGCTTGAGCCGCCAGGCTTTAGCCGATCGGACGGCATAAGGCCTGACGGCTAGACCCTGGTGCCGTGGGAAAGAGGTAAGTGCTTACTGTGGGACGCCACGTGCGTCAGTACTTTTGCCGCCCCGCATCTTAGTCGTACAATGCGGTCGGCAGGAGCGGCTGCTGAGCACGCGGTGTCTCTTAAAAACCGGCCAAGTGCGAGTCGGACTCGCGCACGAAGGGTTCCGTACCATTAGGTACGCAAAAAACGGCAACAAAATCACGTTTGTTGTATGGGAGCTCCACTTAAATATTTATTTTATTTTGTTGTTACTGTTAGTACTTATTATTTGTTGTTGGCAACAGAAATATATCATCTAAATAGACAGACAGACCGACGGACAGCGGAGTTTTTCCTGAAATCCTAAAAAGATAAATACTCGGCGCTGAGCGGGTATTTATTCGTCTCCCTCGGTGTCGAGACTTCGGGATGCTCCGGGAGCTGGGACCTCGCCTGTTTGAAAGGGGCCTTGACCCCCGCTCCGGATTTTTCCTGATGCAAAGACTGTCCATCGCAATCTAAGGCGGTCCTAGGTCCTTGCTAAAGTCTGCAGCGATATTGATAGCCTACGCAGTGCAAGTGTTATACTTGGTCAACCAGATCTTGACAGTAGAAAAAGGCGGCAAATTTGAAAAATGTAGGCGCGAAGGGATATCGTTCCATAGAAAATTTGAATTTCGCGCCTTTTTTTACTGACAAGATTTGGTTGACCAGCTATATTTACCCGTCATAAATTCATAGAAGTTTGACGTTTAAAATGACGCTTGCACTGCGTGGGCTATCAAAATCGCTGCAGACTTTTCTCGGTCTGACTCTATTAACTACTCTATACAGGGTGGTACAAACCTCGATGTCCAACATATTTTTTATTTTATCACTACTTGGGCTACTACCAATATTTTTTTTATATTAAGGCTAGATTTTAGGAAATAAAGTTGTGTATCAAAGAAGTAAAAAATAAAATTCGGCACCGAAGTCAGGCTCCGAACGAGAATCGCCTAATAGCCCACGATATGAGGAAACTAAAAAAAATTTGAACGTTGTGGTATAGACCACCTGTATAGTTTGAGTGTTGGATTGCAACTAAATTAGTACGACGCTGTCATTTTCTATTACGCGATTACGTCCGTTTTTACCCGAAAAACGAAGTGCATTCTTGTAAGTATAGTTGGTCAAACCAATTTGTCATTAAATAAGAACAATACAAACTATACTCATCCTTTTCTTTTGGGGGCTAGTACTAGTGTAAGACAAAGATAGTATGACTCTCTCTGTCTATGTTTGAAATGAGACAGTGCTTTGACAAACGATATAACCTATTTGTAGTTTCGCATTTTAAATATACTTGGTCAACCAGATCTTGTCAGAGGAAAAAGGCGGCAAATTTGTAAAATGTAGTCGCGAAGGGATATCGTCCCATAGAAAATTTAAATTTCGCGCCTTTTTCTACTGACAAGCTTTGGTTGACCATCTATAGAAAAAAATCAGCGATGTCAAATCGGCGACATGATAGATTTTCATTGTCAGTCAGGCTAAAAGTACAATGTAATATTAATTTAAAAATTCATTGCGTAACCTATACCTATAGGAAGAAAACAAACAAATAAATTGCATTAAATATACTTATGCAGAACATGAGAACTATGAGAGTATGGATCACTCCATAGGCAGAAGTGATTGATGGCTGAACATATATTCTGAAATTCGGCAACGCTATGAAGAAAAAATCCTTGGACGCCTATTCTCCACAGGTGACACGAGAGGAAATATTGTCTGAAAAAAAACTGCAAGAGCTGATTTTATACGCAGATAAAAAAGACGTTAGAGTTTATGGAGACATGACAGAAGACGCGGTATGCTGAAGAATATGTTGTCACAAAAGGAGCGGCAGTCCGTTAAAATGTAAATATGTTGGAATGACCTTCTACTGGTGTCAGCGAGCTTGCCGTGATACCTTCACGAGCTAATCACAGCGGCGAATGATAAAATCATGGTTCCTACTGTGCGAAACATTTAGGGCGCGTGTACACGTTGCCGCCTCCGCGCCGCCGCCTCACCTTCGCGCTATGTACACGAGACGCGTAAAACCCGCGGCGGCGGCGCGGCGGCGGACTATACTTGTCTCGTGTACATAGCGCGAAGGTGCAGCGGCGGCGCAGCGGCGGCGTGGTGGCGGGCTTTATGCGTCTCGTGTACATAGCGCGAAGGTGCGGCGGCGACGCGGCGGCGGCGCGGAGGCGGCACCGTGTACACGAGCCCGTGCGGCGGCGTCGCGGCGGCGGCGCGGAGGCGGCACCGTGTACACGCGCCCTTATGTGTATGGAATCGAAGCTGTTTCCGGCCTAACTCCAATCTGTGGCTAAATGTTTTGGTGCTTGTAGTTTTTAAGTATTCTGAATTAAATACTCTGATTTAAACATAATTAGATTGTTTTTTTATTATTATTAATCTCTATATTTTCACTTTATTGCACGAAACATAGGACGTTTTGCCAAATGGAAATCTCTACCAGTCAGGCGTAAGGCAAACAGAGATTGGTGTTGGTATGTAGGATATAAAAGCGACCGTATGTCGGACAGGTAATCTGGTTGCTGGCATTACATACATCTTTCATGCTGGTATTTTATACTGTTAAATCGTACCTATGCTAAACAAGTGACGAACTCCAAATGTGACGTCCTCAGAAAGTGGCGTTCTCAGAAAGTGACGTCCTCAGTGCCACATTATATCTTTAATTAAGTACTTTAAGATGTGCCGGCAATCCGTCGCCATGTTGAGTTTGAGGTCGGCGTCTAGGTCGGCACACAAATAGAGTGCCAAGTCTTTGAGCACTCTATATATGTGCCGAAACTCCTCGTTGGGCATATCAAAAGGGTTCCATGTATCCCTTATGGCACGTCGTTGAATTTTTCTTTGTTGATGCTTTTCTTCCATGGCAGCAGCTGCCAAGAAGAAATGATATCTTTGCCATCCCTACAAATAATGTAATGATATTCTTATATGAATACAAATGGAGTTCAAATAGTATATATTATATTTGAAAAAAACAACTATACCGGCCAAGTGCGAGTCCAAAATTTTAGACCCAGTAATTTCGGAGATAAAGGTGGGGGGAGGGGGTAATTTTTTGGCTATTTTCTCAAATAACTTCTAACCTATTTATTGTACTTAAAAAAATCGCTGCTGGCCTAGCGGTAAGAGCGTGCGACTTGCAATCCAGAGGTCGCGGGTTCAAACCCCGGCTCGTACCAATGAGTTTTTCGGAACTTATGTACGAAATATCATTTGATATTTACCAGTCCCTTTTCGGAGAAGGAAAACATCGTGAGGAAACCGGACTAATCCCAATACGGGCCTAGTTTACCCTCTGGGTTGGAAGGTCAGATGGCAGTCGCTTTCGTAAAAACTAGTGCCCACGCCAGTTCCTGAGATTAGCTGCCAAGCTGCCCAGGCTCCCATGAGCCGTGTCAAAATTCCGGGATAACGCGAGGAAGCCATATCCGTCTTTGTGTGAGGGGTCACTAATTTACATATGTGTACTAAATTTCAACTTAATTGGTCTAGTCGTTTCCGTGAAAATAGGCTGTGACAGACGGACAGACAGACGCACGAGTGAACCCTAAAAATTGTATTTTTCACCACTTCTATACCATGAGAGCACCTTATCGTGCCCAGTGAGCACCACGATAAATTAATCAAAGGCTAGCCGTCAAAAATCGACTATATGTCTAACTATCCAACAAACGTAGCCATTTACCGTCTATCGCTGTCAAAGTGGACAAAACGGTATGAATGTTATAAAAATGTATAAATCTAGACAAGTGTCTTTTATATCATTTAACTTATCCACTTATCAACTAAGTTTAAGTTGGAAAAGTAGACAAGTGACATATTATCCAACGAGCATGTTATGCAGTTAATCGTTTAACGACTATCGCTGTCAAAAGTGGAAAAGACGACAAATCAATAAGAACTGGATAAAATGTCAGTTTTATCATCATTTATACAGTCGACCATCATAGCCCTACGGTGTTTTATTTCATGCATGTTGTAAATTAATTTATTTTAAATACAGTCGAATACCCTATTGTGGTTATTGATCTCCATTAGTTACCAGAGGAATTAGAATAAGTATACAAATACATCCCGAATACCAAGTAACCGCAAGTCTAGCCACGTGTCTTTTGTATCAATATGTTTGTCTACATTACCTAAGTAGGTGATCTCACCACTTATACAACTCCTGTTTTCGCCCTAAGGCCACAGATGCGTCGAAAATGTGTAACTTATTGATTGATACAGCCCTGACCTGTCTATCCGTCCGTATCGTAACCAAAAACAATAGGACCGTTAGGTATAGAAATGTGTTTACTTACAACTTGGAAAACTACTGTAGGACAGTAGTTTTCCAAGGATTTTTTAGTTTACAGACCTAAATGCGTAATTTTATTGTGAGTCGTAACCGTCGTAAGTATTTTCTTTACCGCACACATCCCTATCCCTAAATAAGTGAATACCCGCAGTGAATACCCCTTTGGAATATTTAATTCAGCCTCAGCTTTTTATCTTCTGTAATGTGTGATTGATTTATCTAAATAACTATTTTGGTTTTTTAAATATTCTTTAATTTATGTAGCATTCTATTTAGCATGCTACAGAAATTAAAGAATATTTAGCATTAAGATTTCGTTTTTCATTTTAACATAGGTACCTATAGATAGACAAAGCACAGTACCTATTTACGAGTAGGTAGGTACTCGACTAGCCAGCACGTTTTAATTATGATGACTCCGCAAAATAACTGAAATCTATGCCTATATATGCCTATCTATCCAACAAGAAATAACATTTGACACGGCATGTACATTGTACATGTACAGTATTAGAAGGTCTAAGGTATTATGCAACCCAATTAGGTACTAGCTCATTGCCTAGGGCTTGTCAGATAACTAGGATAGCTCGCGTCCGGTCCATTGTAATTGCAAGGACTTTTGGTCTAACGGAACTGACGATGACGTACAAGTGACGTACAATCAGCAGCAAGTTGCTAAGCGGACGAGGTATTCAAAATGAAGAATTATTAAGTTTTGTAAAATAGTTGTTACGCAGAGTACTACGTAGGCGAACAACACGCGAACGTATTAAAGCGAAGCGATGCGGTGCGTGGTGAATCAAGCCTTTGATACCTATATAGAAGTGTCCTACGTGGGCGATCTCGTTGCGAACGCGAACGCCGTGGGCCCGCCGCGCCGCGCCGCGCCGCTTCGCTTCGCTTCGCGTTCGCGAGTTGTTCGAAACGTAAGACGCAACGTTATAGTTATCGTTGCATAATATTATTTAAGTTATATTTTTAATTTAAATTATAATTTAAAATAAAAAATAAAATAAAAATCGTTTGTTACCGAAAAATATTCACTTGGATATAGTTTTTACTGACCTCCACACTAGGCAATGCCTGTCCCGTGGAGGAGGATTTATATTCATATACAATGTAAATTGTGACTGAATAAATGAAATGAAGTACACACGACTTTATTAGTAAGAGGATTAGAGTATGTGTAGTTCATTTTGAGAACCTCATGCGGTTAGCTTTTTTGCTGCTGTCTGTAGATGCAGTCTGCATCAATTACTAGAGTCTGTGCGGGAAGAAAGGAGTCGTGGAATGTATATCTGCCACCGGTATACTTTTCCAATTAGGTAAAGTTAGGTACATATGTCTCTTCAGTTCGCGGTCAAAAGCATTAATATCTTTCAAACTCTAATTGTTCTACATATTGGGACATACGAGTATCTCTATTTGTTAAGTTATTATAGAATGGTAGTTCAAAAACTGATGAGAAAGTTGCATTTTATCTACAAGAGTAGCAAAGTAGGTAAGTTGATGCTAATTTTGAGTGGTTTTCTTATGTTGGCTGGTAGACTTGACATTTAAATAATGATTTTAAATGATAGATAAATATTTAAAACCGTTTATTTGTATTTCAAAATGATTTAGGCTTGAGTGCGTTTTTTTAATACTTCGCCCAATTGGCTACTACTCCGTCTGACTATATACCTAATTTTAAATATGACTAGTAAATCACAAACCTTGAATTTGTATGGGATAATACACAATACGATTTTCTAAATCTGAGTCACTAGGAAGCATTACTTACAATATTATTATATTTATTTTTCGAGTTAGTAACAAAAACGCTATTCATTATTAATTTTATAGATGTTAACAACAGTAGCTAAACTAAGCCCTTATTTTCCTACAAAAAGAGCCTTTATTACAATGTTTTTTTCTACATGTTGTTAGTATAGACGAACCAGGAAGTATTTCATATCTGCGTATTACACAGTACACAAACAGGCGCCCTTTTCTCAAAATTACCTCGCACAAATCACTAATAAGCCCTCATATCCCTTAGTAACTCTCATTGGCCAAACGCCAATACAACAACAACTTTCCAAAACTCGCATCTATTTTTACTTGCTATTCCAAAAAGCAACGTTTGATAATCACAATACGGTTTATACTTAAAGAAAGCTGGAGTTACATTAATTGGATTGAAGAAAAAGAAACGTTGTCAATTAGTAATTTCCTAATGCTCGTATTTCTCATGTTTCAGCAATTGGAAATACAACTGAATGGGTGTGTTTTTAAAGTTTAAAATTGAAGTAGGAGAGCGTATTTTTTGTGCGTTTAAAAAGTGAGTTGTTAAAAGATATAGGTGCTCATATCCGTATTTTCCTTGGAAATGCGATTTTCAGTAAATCGCGCGACTGACGCACGCATAAATCTTCATTTTTAACGACACTTCGGTTATTTTATTCCTCAAGGATTTAGTTTGATATATTTGACGTTTCTTGGGAGCCAGTCTGTCTGTTGGACGGTGTGTTGAAATATTGTAATTTTACTACTTAGAGGAAAATAGTAATAAGTGATGGTGACGTAGGTTGTTTCAAGGAAGGGAAAAGAACAAAATAAGTTAGGAACATTGACTCGGGTTTTGGCATCTGTATGTCAGTGAGAATATTTTTAAAGGCTAATTAATATTTCGTCACGTGGAGATATTTGGAACCCTGTAAATTCTGTGATTTTCTTGTGTTTAAATACAGTCTAATTAAATCGAAGTATACATATATACTTACCTAAAAATAACACATTATCTCGAACTAAGTTCAGTAGGTTCCGTAATTTAAGGGCTTCTAATTTAATGGTCTAAAATGTCTAAATAAATCGAAATAAAGGCATTAGAGATAAACAGAGAAACTTATGAATTATGAACTTCAACTATCCTTTTTCACTAGGTCAAACTGTCAGTTTGTCAGTAATATTGTAAATGTTTGTTTCAGTAATATTGTAAAAATTAAGTTAATACAGTACCTAAGTACCTATTGTTTACCAAAAGAATGACACAATAAATACGGTATTACAGTTGAGCTTCTGAGATAGGTACCTATTATAGTTACTAACATACCTACTTAATTGTAGAAAATGATGTAAACAATGATCATTATCATAAATTTCTTGACCTAGTAACTTATATTCATTAGATATCCTACAAACAACAACAAATACAATTGCAATAATTTTCCAAACAAAACAATATCAATTAATAATTACAAAACCGTATTAACTACGCTGCATTTACGATATCAGTGATAATCAATCATTTAATCACTCGTTAATAGATTAAAAGAAACAAATACTAAAAAAATAATACTTTGCAAGATTTATTTCAAGATTAGTTTAATGAATGATCTGATAGAAATTGCCAAACCAACGAAGCAATACAGGGTGCTTCCTGTAACAGGAGCAATAAATTAAACTAAATGCTGTACTCCTCAAACTGACCAACATTTGTTCAGCAAGTTTTAAAAATTATGAATGCTTTAGACTTCCTCTTTTTCATACAAAATTAATATTTCTTTCAACATACGCTGACATCAGTATGTTTGACGTTGCTTGTCACGCTTTAAACATAACAAAATTTGCAATACATTGGGTCTTAGAATAAACTTTAAAGCGTAATAAAAATCAAAACATGAGTTATTTTCAAAAGTTGCTGAACAAATGTTGGTCAGTTTGAGGAGTACAGCCTACAGTTTAATTTATTGCTCCTGTTACAGGAAGCACCCTGTATAATTTGTAAAGGTTTTGATAAACTAAACATACACTTGCTAACACACCCACTCTTAGTCCCTCTACTGAAAACTGCACATGATTTTAGAATTTAGATAATTGCTGGCTAAGTAGGTAGGTGTAACGAATTCAATCGATCGATCAAGGATCAAATGCCGCAATGTAACATAAAAGATAATTATGCTATAGGTATTATCGGTGAGGTGTTTAGTGGCGCTTTAATAACCATTTGTGGACCTTAGGTCTTTGCAATAAGCATTACAAATTCTCAGTATCATCATCATCAGTATGGATGGTACGGGCGATGAAAAACAGTGACAGTAAACTGAAAGATCATTGAACTTATTTGTTTACGAGTATGCGATGAGTTGTAGATATAATATACCTATACTGATGGTATTGGCGCCGACTACTGAATGTCACCATGTGTAATGTTACGTAGAATTGCGCATCTCTATATATTATAAGTCATCGGTAATTAATTAAAGTTTCATTTTCATCGCGGCGTAGCATGTTAGCGTATTGTGTTTAACTAATATATGTAGGTAAAAAATTTCAGTAAAATTTTAAATCAGTATACAAAATACAAATGTGTAATTTCAATCATATTTCCTTATCAATCTAATCACCCCATTCAATTTGGTGCAATATGAATTTACCCTTATTTACGAGACGAGTTCACCACAGTTCAGCAGCAGCACACATCATTTGCCGGAGCAACGTTCGCCGTAAATTGGATCGTTAGTCAATTGATACGATACTTTATTATCAATTCTGATTGCTATTTAACACTGATGAGGTTGGTTCTTGACAAATATTGTTCATTTACTTAAATTAGTTCAAGCGAAAAATGCGAATTATATTTATTAAATACGCTTATTATATTTCCTTTGTCGCCTAGACTCTTGCCTATAGGTTATACCATAGAGAAATATAGTAAGACAAGAGTGCTCACTCCATACATCCGTTTTGATACCAAAAAGACTATTAATTTCAGTGTCTACATCTAGCATCGAGTAATTCGAGTAGCGGAACTATCAGTACTGCTAATACTTGACAATAGATGTAGCACCGACCGGAAAGTCTTATGCTCAACAACATAAGACTTTCCGGATATACTGATGTATGGAGTGAGCAATCTATGTATTTTTTTCTCTATGGTAATACACATTCTACACATAGACAAAGAAGGAGCGTCAATTATGCAACAATTATTATACAATAAACTCGTCTGTTTGTCCTTCCGTCGTCTTGTACGACCGGACGACCGAATGCACCGGCGACATAGTAACAGCTGACATAATTATGACAGGCGAAAATGACCCTTATGCCAATGACATTGACCATAGAAGGCGCGTTGTGGCGAGATGTTTACAGGCAATTATGAATATATTTACATTTATAATGACACGGGCCGATAGCAACAGATAAAACTAAACTATTGGCTTTTGTTTATTTCTAGATATCGCGGCATATATTATAACGTGTTTAAATACCGATCATATGTAGGTATTTAGACTATTTAGTAAAGGCATAATACGCTCAGTTTCCTATTTAATGATGAGATGAGTAGTTATATATCTTCTTACACTGCAGATACAGTTTTAGCAGGCTATAAGGCTCTATTTAAAAATGGGTCGTTCAGTTATTTTTTCATGAGTTAACTTACGTTTAATAATTATTTGTTGTACAAGGGGACAAAGTTCTTGTTTAATCTGTCGTGCTTAGATTGGTAAGTACCTGAACAAGTGAGCGTAGCGTGGATCGAAAAGTGTAATCTTGAACGTTGCCAGGGTTTCAAGGAATGAGGGTTAATCAAACGCTACCGAGTGAGATTCAACATTTATAATACTACCTGTAAATATAATTCTAATCCAAATTAGCATAGATATTTATGTCATGAGGAAAAAACTCAAAATTAGCAAAAAGTCAAATTACTTTGCACTCTTGTTGATAAAATGCAACTTTCTCATCAGTAAAAAAATAGAGCCTTTATGAGCGAGTGTGGTGCTTAAAACATAAACCGAAGTCTAACCTAACTTCTAGATGAAGGCAGATGTTAAGAATAAGATGTGGGCGAGATTTAGACTGACTCATCCCAAATAGGTCATAGGTCGTTTGTAGTAGATGCCAAGAGAGCTTATACAAACAATTTGTCTATTTCCTTATTGTCCCTCCCACTCGAGATAAAATAACTTCGTTCTAGACAATTTGGAGGAACAAATACGGTAATCCGTAGATAATATAGTCCTAGGTACTCTGCGTTAATCTATATTTATTTTAGTCCAAACACTGATTTAATGACGTACGAGTAGGTACTATACGGCCCAATTCAAACGATCACGATACGGTACCGATCTGTCAGTGTTAAAAGTGATGTTTTTGGTTGAAGGAATGTCACTTTAGACACTGACAGATCGGTGTCGTGGCGTTGTGACTTCTAATAAGCATTGTTCGAATCGGGCTGTCAGTCTGTTTGATTGCTCACCAATAAGCGTGTGTGATTTTAAAATATAAATAAAATGATAAACTAAATAAAATGATAAACTGTCCAATAACATCGCCTTGGCAGCGAACTATTCGTCTGGTTAGTTAGTAAGTTAGTTAGGTTAGATTTAAGAACTTAGTTAAGAATTAGCTTTAGGTTTTTTTCTGGTTGGGGACTGAAAATCAGCGGTCTCGCTGAGTCTCATCCATTTTACTGCACAAATATTTGTAAATTCTACCTGTTTTTTTACTGTACTTGCAATTCGTTGTATTTTTTTGTGTCAGTAAATAAATATCTTTTTATTTTATTTATTTATTTATTTTATTTAAGAAATTAACTTCGATTTATGGACGGTATGGCGGCGGCTAGGTTCGTGTGAATCTTAACAAAATGAAGCAATGCATGAGCAATGCACGATGTTTAGTGCCAATACATCAAATGATTTAGTTTACACGTCCAGTTTCCAATGAAACAGCGCAACGTGGGAAAACCACGTACGTACCTACCTGGAGCGCCAAAATATACGATTACTCACTGCCATTGCCAGTGCAAGTGTGAATCCTAGTTCTTGGCAACAATCATTATGTAACTCAGAATTAAAGTGATTTAAATACATCTACCTTATTTAACGCGACTTTGATCCCTAGTGTTATGTCACACGAACCCCGAAGTTACGCTCTCATTTTTTTAATTTATATTTATATTTATTTAAAATTTATATCAGGCAACACGGCCCATATTACTAATAACTTATAGACAAAATAACGACAACGACAAAAAACGACTTAAACATTTACATTACATATATATGTACGTATATCTATGTCTAGTTTTAGTTAATGTTGCTAAAATGGTTATAAGTACAGAGAAAATAGATTAATAGAGCGAGTAGAAGCTTTGTATGTAAAACAACTACTACTCGCTCTAATTTTTTTGTAGGTACATTAAATTAAATAAATAAAATACCAGACATATAAGTATACCTTTGTTACTAACTTGAATGTTCATGCAATCATATTATTTCAAAATGTTAAAAACATGTCATAGTTGGATCTAGAGATATATTGAATCCATAAATAATTTATGGAATTACCCACCTAATATAGTATTTAATTAATTAAGTGCCTTGGATAATGCATGTTTGGAATGGCAAGATGCTTCTACATGCTGGGTAACACCAATGGGTATCGTAAAGAAAAAGGGGAGTGTCATAATAAACATATTTAACGTTGGGGAAACTCGAAGCGTGAACCACAGGGGTGACAGGGGAGCTATTTCACTTTTTACGGCCTATAGTTGTGCCCGCCTCGCCATCGTCTGAAATCCCGACATCCGCCCTACCAGACAGCACAGTACCTGATGGAAAAGCCGTTCATTATAAAATCAAGATGGAAAGACGAATGGATAGCAAATCCACCTAGGGCTAATGTTTCAACCTATGACCCCACGCAAAAGCCATTTGGCTTCTCGGGCTCTAGACGGGATTGGTGCCAGCTGAATAGGCTCAGAACCGAACATGGACTCTGTGGGGACTACATGTTTAAGTGTGGCTGGCGAAATTCACCGGCGTGTGATTGCGGAGCTCCAGTGCAGTCTATTAATCACATCATCTACGACTGCCCCAAGAGGAAATATACCGGAGGTTCCCTGGACCTGCTCTGCCCTGATGTGAACGCAGCCCAATGGGTGAAGTAACTAGATGTTAAACTATAGTACTTATTCAATAAGCAATTAATTATTAAGCGACCAGTTTGTAGCCATACGATTAAAAAAAAACGACCTATAGTTACATAGCGACCATATGTCCAGTTTTTGCTAGCCAACACGTTGTATGCTAGAGATGCAACTCATAGAGGCAGACCATGCTAAGTCTGCTCAGAAAGAGTGTGGCAGTGCCACTGAATATGTCGCCTTGAAGAAGTCGTCATGTATGGGTTTAATATAAAAATGATTAATAGAAATAATGTCAAACAAAACTATAAAATATGAAATTAGAAAAATGAAATGAAAGGGTCTAGCCGCAATCCTATAGTGAAACTGCCCCTGGCTGAATTGTATACCTTTCTTAGGTGCGTTTATTTGTCTTATTATAAGATATCGTTTTAGCAATTTTCAAGGCTAGAATCCCCTTGGTTTGGCTAAAGATTTTTTTTAATCGTTTTTATTTTTTTGTAGCTAAACTAGTGGTTCGATTGTTTTGAAATTTGGATGTTAATTGCATCTAATATTAGTTTATTTCCAAAAAAAAATCAAGGTTGTAACTAGTTTATAAAGGCTTAAAAAATATTTTTAATTTTTTTAACTTTTTATTTAATACTTGTGAGATAGCGACAACCTCAATTTTTTGTTATTTAATGCAGAATATACTATTGCATAAAATATATTTTTTGTAAAAAAATCCACTTGGAGCAGCAAGGTAAAAATGTCTTACTAATGCATACAGGCCGTCCTTCTTATACAACCTTGATTTTTTTTTTTGGAAATATACTAATATTAGATGCAATTAACATCCAAATTTCAAAACAATCGAACCACTAGTTTAGCTACAAAAAAAATAAAAACGATTTAAGAAATAATTTTTTTTAGCCAAACCAAGGGGATTCTAGCCTTGAAATTTGGTAAAACGATATCTTATAATAAGACAAATACACGCACCTAAGAAAGGTATACACTTTAGCCAGGGGCAGTTTCCCTATAGGATTGCGGCTAGACCCTTTCCTATGAAAATATGTGTTGTGTGTATGTGTGTAAATGTTCAGTTTCAGTTTATGCAATGTTTACATAAGTACAAAAGTTCTAGTTACACAGTCAAATTTCTTAGCAGACAAAAAGATGTTACGTAAAAGTTCATGCAAAGTTTCATGTAATTTAAGTACTTACGTCTTTTTAAAATAAGAGCTTAAATTCGATTGTATGGGAGCGGTTTTTTGGCGGCGGGTTCTAGTAAATCTTAAGGTTGTAGTTTGTAGTAATGGGCGCCCATGTCTCACGAGTTCTATAGAAAAAAATCAGAAACCGCTCCGTTCCAATTATAATAGGATCTTAGTTTACCGTGGTTAAGAACTTTAACAATTTAACGTCATGTTAGCGATAGTGATATTGAGTGGTGGATATTGACTTATAACCTAATTATTTTGTGTTTAAAGTTTGGAAACGGGGATATGTGATGACGCGTATATTTTAAGCAGTTTATTGGCAAGCAAACTTTAAAACGCCACGTCATTTACAAGCTAACTCAAAGAAAACTTCTTATTAAAATCAAAAGTTAAAGTAAGACGACTTGTTTGTTTTGAGACTTTTGAGTTAGATTCAATTGAACACAAGTTGACTTACAAAACTTGTTGGTGTTGTCATTAACAGGGCCCTTCGATTAATATTAAAATATTATAATAATAATGCTTACCTATGCTTTAAGCGTATATGTGGATAACATAAATATTATCTTATACCTACGCTTAAATTATGTAAACAAACGTCATATCAAGTTCCATAGAATGACACTTTATTTCCTTTCTTTCTAAATATGTTTCTGAAACTAAAATAATACTATATTTTCTTTCTAAATATGTACTGAAAAAAATACCTGAGACATACCCAAGTACTTGTATCAAGACAAGCCATCGTGGAACGCTTAACACGCCGAATACCCATAACAAACCGCGAAGATAACCGAGTATAGCTCAAATATCATTGTGCCCGTAACTGTAAACAGTGCGATCAATCGTACCACTCGTACCAGATAGTGTGTGCTCGATCACATTGGCAGACGGACACACGAGATGATGTGTCTACAGATAGGTATGCTTAATGTCAAGTTTAGGGACATATGCTTCTGTCAAATCAGTTAATGTCAAGTTTATAGTGTAATTTTCATCGTGAAAAAAGAAATCTAATGTAATCATGTCGAATTGACTTGAGAAAATAAATCATCATATGTAGTTTGGAAAAGGTATTTACAATAGAAACCCCGAATAATTGAAAGCACATCTTACAAGACAACGCTTTAAGTACTTACCTACTTGTCTAAAAGGTACTCGTACCTAAAATATACAATTTAGGTTTAAGTATTCATCGCAGGTTAAAAGTAAAATAGAGGCCCAAGGTACGTCAGGAGAAATATTCGATTGATTTCATGGACCTATAATATTCTAGGTCCATGATTGATTTGATTTTTTTAAATTTTTTATTTTGTTTTTACGTGATATTCCGAGCTTAAATTATATGAGAATAGGTACCTTTTTCATTGTTCTTGATTTGTATGATAGGTATTGATGGTATTTTAGACACTATTAAAAATCGATTTCTAACAACAAAAGGTGTCACGGATTACATAACCGGATCGGGGTTTTCCAACTTCTTATACTGGACACTTGACAACCAGATTACAGTTTACGAAAACTTTTGTCTTGACAAGAACATTCAAGATACGAGATATCTCGAAGGAAAGGAAAATCGTTTTACCATAATTTGCGAAATTTATCGCTCGCTGGTGATTCACAGTGTTTCCCCACTAACCTACTAACAGCAACAGTTAAGAGCATGGCGGTTAACAGCTTTTCCATACAAACGTAGTCCCTATTTTATTCCAAAATATAATTCTAAGCGGCAGGTCGTTCAAGTCGGCCAACCCTCCATACATAAAAGCCAAAAAATTTTCGCAGTCATATTTTCACACATATATTTACTTATTTATCAAAACTTTATTGCACAAAAGATAAACTTAATGTACCAAAGGTGAACTGCCATGAGGCGTTCTCTTGCTAAACATCTTATTACTGGCAATTTACATTATCTAATGCGAATATGAGTGTGACTCTACCATACTCTATTTGCAATACATTCAAACGAAATCTTTAAACGGTCTTAATCAGCAGTAACGTACCTATTACAATGTATCCTAATTTTATTGTAAAGATCTAAACTAACCTAATCAGTAATCAGTAGGTCTTTCAGAGATTTTGTCAAGATACTATCTGTAACAAGATAAAATACTTATACAGAATAATGGATGCTTTCCGCGTGACGAATTGCAAACTATATTTATTTACATTTCATGCCTTATCTAGGCCGTGCGTTCTGCAGTGATCTCGTTCAATGAAAACTTGTTTGCCCTGCGCGCGGCGCACTTGCAACTCTATATAAGGCAAATGTCAAAACAGAATTAAATTCGATAACAAATGCCTCCAACATCTACTTATAAAGACAGACGATGTGAAATAATATTTAAAACCTTCGCGTTTTGAACACATATTAACTCACATTTATATAAAGGTAATTGAATAAATTTCGCGTTAGACCCGTCTATAAATGTGAGTTAATAGACGATGTGAAGTTATGAATGCAATTTAGTCTACAATATTTATTCTATAGGAGTTTTTCTAAAAATGAGTGTACACAGATTTATAAAGATCGACAAAGTGCATAGTGCATGTGATGTCTCTGGAGTTTCAGGCATCCTATAGGGGCATAGAGGCTACGGTAGATACTTACCATCAGGTGGGCCGTATGCTTGTATACCACCAACGTGGTCTAAAATATATTCAATAATATAATAGGGTCACTCAATAAAAATTAGCCACAGACAAGGATATGTTTTTGAGTTTTCCCGAGCGAATTAAAATCTAGGTTATGGAAACGTATGAGGAATTGTTTCTCGCAAAGGTCGCGCTAATATGCCTTGTGTAGAACTTATCGGGCTTCAATCTTCATAGAAAGCAGGTCAAGCTCAGTACGGACACATCTCCAGTTTGTCGCGTAACATTCAATAATACATGAGCCGCCGTGACGCCGAACGCAGACGGCGCACACAGACGCCTCCGTATGTATTGTATAAAGTATAAACACAGCCGCGTGGGGGGTATAAATAGCGGTGCCGGTCCGCCCGCCCCGCACTCTGCTTCAAGCATTCGCTGAGAGCACACCTATCTATCGCTACTAAAACGTTATCAGTCAACATGGTTGTCAAACTATCCGTTTCTGCGCTGTACACCGACGGTTTCCCCACGCTGCCTAAAGCGAGGGGACGCGAGGAGTGCATCGCTGCCGACTGCCCGAGGAGACAGAAGATGCAGCAAGTATCGCTACCTGCCTTGGTAGAGGATGACTCCGAGGTCGAGGAGACCTTCGAGCAGGAGCAGCGACCTTACATCCTGCGCGCTGAACATCTGAGGCGCCAGAAATCAGTTTCTCCACAACGGCGCGAGAGGCTGCAACGCCACATGGTTCTGCCTTCACTTTCTGAAGACGAGGAGCCTTGATCGCCTTTCTGAAGACCCCTGGATCGAAGCTCTGAAGCCGGCCAGCAGGCCGCAGCCCCGAGTGAAGAGAACCTCTGCTCCGAGAACTCACCCAATGATCGGACTATGTGAAGTGCAAGGTGTAGACTGCAAGTGTTATGTGCAATGAAAAGTAATGCCAAAGCGTATTATTTAAGTTAAAGCTAACCTAAGGTGTCACTAAGATAAGTTTAATAAAAGTTTTTTATGATATTTCTGCATTTTAATTTGATTGCCATTCCTGTGGGGTTTTTATTGCTGTGTTATCAAACTCAGTAAGTAGATATTCGATATCAGTTGCAGCGTGTTTGAGTTAAAAACGAGCGTACCTACTGCACTCTTATGGGAAGCGGTTAATTAATGAGTTTTTCTAAGTTATTAGCTCTAATTAATAATTTATGTAGGTATGTAATTCGTTTATAGTTTGTCAAAGGACTGTCTCATTTCAAATATAGACAGAGATAATCATACTATCTTTGTCTTACACTAGTACTAGCACCCAAAAGAAAAGGATGAGTACAGTTTTTGTTGTTCCTATTTACTGAAAAAATTGTTTTACCAACTATAACTCAACTACGCTGCCGTCAAAATGCTCCAAGATTAGAAAGCTATCACAATCACATACTTACTCAACCAGAAACTTCACAAATTAAAAAATATATATTTCGAAATGCATCCAAATACATCAAACAACGAATGGGGCTAATGGTATCAGGTGAACACAGTTTATTAGCTTGGGTTGGTGCAATAAAAAAAGTTCAACTGAAATGAGGTCGACCGTAATTTGTATGACTTGGTCTTCAATGAAATCGTGGAGTTTGAAAGCTATCGAGTAAAATGAACAGGAAAACCTGTGTGTGACTGTGAACCAGAGTTAATATATGTTGGGCTATAACTTACAGTAGTAAAACATACCGATAGCCTCTCTGATAAACATTATTATGATAGCCAAGCCACAGGCCACGGCTCAATGCACTTGTTCAATACAAGTACTTAACGACGTCATTCATCAAACATAACACTTTATTTACTCAAAGTACCTATCACTTCATGTACAATACTGAAATCGTTTTTTTGCATTCTGCAAAAAATTGAAAATAGCGTTCGTTAGCGAAATCAAAACTTAAAAAAATAGGCCGAATTCTAATATAAAATAAAACTTATGACAATCTAGATACATTTCACGCTTTTGGTAACCTTTTTTACGCAGAATCATATTGGCACGCACTAAAATCTTTCAATCAGTGAAAATTATCAAGTAACCAGTGAACTGGCAGGTTGATTAATGATGATGATTGGACAGAACCGTGAAAATTGTAATAGACAGATCATTATTCAAAGTCATCGGTGTCGGGTTTTGGTAAACAAGTAAGAAATGACGAGCAATTGGTTCCTTTCCTTCAACTGTCTGGATCTTGACGGGTTTTAGTTACGCCTTTTGATAATATTTACAAATCTGGTACGTTCTGTGTCTATGTCTATTTAAACTTTTGTCTATGTACCTATAAGTGAGTAGGCATATCAAATGAGAATTTGCAACTCAGTACTATAACGCTAATAGTTAATGGCCATGCATAATTAGATATCCTGCATTTTCTGCCAGTCTTTCATAAAAACACACACTGTAAGCTGTCTCTTATTCCTAAAAGTCAAACAAGGTAGGTATATCTTGTTGAAAGCCGACAATAAGTTGAAATTGGGACAAATGCTCTCAAATTTTACGTAAAAACAAAAAGAACCTAAATCTCATTTAGAGGAGAACATTTTCTACATAGTTTTTTTCTGTTGCTAATCTTTAAGTAAAACTCATTCCCCATCAAGACATCACGTTTTCGAACTTTTTTTAACGTATTTCAGAATTGTCTTATTTTACTGTTGGTATACGTTATGAATTGGAAATCTCGCACACATCTATAATATATAGGTAATTAATATACCCGTACCGGTTACACTTGTACATACATTAACTTAAATAATTATCGACGCAATAACCAAAAGCGAATTGTCCTTCGCCTGCAGTCTGATAAGACTTATCACTTATTTCAGGAAAATCCAGTTTAAGCCCGTAACACTACGTATTGGGTTGCCAGTTAATCATTACATAGTATAAAACAAAGTCGCTTCCCGCTGTCCGTCTGTCCCTACGTATGCTTAGATCTTTAAAACTACGCAACGGATTTTAATGCGGTTTTTTTAATAGATAGAGCGATTCAAGAGGAAGGTTTATGTATAATTTGAAACCCGTGCAAAGCCGGGGCGGGTCGCTAGTTAATTATAATTGAGTAAATGAGTTTGTTTTCCGTTACTGGAAACTAATTAAACTTGTTAGGTTATCTAATTTATAAGGGCGGGCCTGTTTAAATTGATACAATAATTAAAAACCCAAATATTAGTACTGATATTAAGTGTAATTAGTCCGATAAATGTTGTAAATTAAACAAAAATAGGCTCTTGATAGCAACATTTTGATGCACTTCTTTGTTTGTTGAGGACATAATTATACTTTACCGATTACGCTATTAACGTATTGAATCCTTAAAATATTAGTTTGTTTAATAGTTTATTATTTAATATTACAGCCAGCGCTGTACAATCAAAAAGTAGCATAATATAACATACCTATATATTGTGATATTTTATATTAAAATAAGGCAATAATTATTGGCAAAAGATAATATGAAAAAAGCTTTACTACAGAAAGGAACGTCTTATGTGATATCTTTAGAGGTTAATCCAATAAATGTGTGCTTGTGTGTCGCCTCAATAGGATTTGGGCCATAGTAGTTTGATTTTAGATTTAGATTTAGATATTTATTCTCATAATATGAAATTACATTATAAATTATGCTAAACTAATCTACATGAATTTATATTATGATCGTCATTAACATTTACAAAAACTTTATATTAACCTACTTTTTCAGAAGAAGGCGTTTTGTTTTAATTCTAATTTAAGGCCCTTACCTGTATATAAGCCTAAGATGTGTCTTAAAATTCGTAATTTCCTATGCAAAACAATACTTAATGCATAGCAACTAGGTACCACAATTTCTTTATTGTTTTGAAGTTCATTGGTGACGCGTTGATAACGGGTAAATTATTTATACAATTTATTACATTACGTCGCAGATAGTGGGCGTTCAATGACAAAGACTTGCTTTGTTAATAAATATTATATGGAGAAGATGGAAAATAACTTATTGCTCAATTTTATTATATGGGTTTTAAAAATGTTTTATAGTGAATGTAAAGTAGGTAATTCAATCAAGATGTAACCTACTGGTAGCTTAACTCAGTAAGTACATGTTTTGAATGATAAATCGATATTTCAGAACGAATTTTATGGATAATATTATTCAATAAATAGTCAAACTTTCTCGTTCTATTGTTTTTTCTCAATACGAAATATAACACTTTACGGAACAACTTGAAAAAAATTTCAAATGTTTTAGTCATTTTAGTTCATTTGAAATAGAACTCTATAGGTATTTAAGGGCCTACCGCGAACCACGTTCGACGTGTTGGCTCTCTGTCGCACTTGTAAATTCGTACGTAAGTGTGACAGGAAGGCAAAACGACGAACGTGGTTCGCGGTAGGCCCTCTACACTCTGACTCTGATGATGCGTTTTATACGAAGAAATATGTATTTAGTAGGACTGTTACTCGTAGTACTTATATGTGAAAATTGTGTAAGACCCAAATACATTTCAGAAAAAGGTCACATCTGTGGAAAAACATCTACAGTCAACGTCATGTTTTTCTTATTTGAGTCGAGTCTCAAAGTAATGAAAAAAAATATCCCGTCTGTATGGCTGCAACTCATAAATGTGCTTTTTCTTCCCTTAACTTTGCGACATCTCCATGAAACAAAGTCGCTTACCGCTGTCTGTCTGTCCCTATGTATGCTTAGATCTTTAAAAAACGCTACGGATTTTGATGCGGTTTGATGAATAGATAGAGTGATTCAAGAGGAAGGTAATAATAGAAGGATATAATTTGTTAACCCGTGCGAAGCCGGGGCAGGTCGCTAGTACAATAAAATGTGTATGACCCGTGAAGAAGGAAGGAAGCAGGTGTCCTTACTTATCCGATGTCAACATTGTGTGAACATGTGATACATTAAGTCTACTTAGTACCCCTAGTCAGGAGCATGTAGCCAGCTCATGGCCTGGCCGCGTAGCCAAGATGTCAATCGCTTACGCTACGTAGCGATCGAAACGCAACTATCACTGTCACACTTATATGGAAGAGTGATAGAGAGAGACACAAAGCGATTCGATGGCGAAGCGATAACGATTGTCACCTTGGCTAGGCCGCCTGAAGACGATAACTAGATAGCATTGATATGTAAATAGAGATGGTTACGTGTACAGGAGTTGATTGCGTAAGGTAAGTGCTGTTTTTAAGGAAACTCGAATCATGAATGTTACAGCTACAATGAAGATAGGTAGGGTAAAGGCACCAGTAGTCAGCCTTATAACGACTTTTTTAAGTTTGAACGTTCGGCATTTCTACAGGATTAGTCGGGTAACTAAACAAATGACATGGTTAGATCAATTATTTATCAGAGTTTTAAAACAAAATATTTAAATAAATAACAATCCTCTTTATAATATGTCTAATTAAGTTTAAACAAAAAGTGGCACTTTTCTCCAGTAGTCAGCCTCCAAAATCCAGTAAGCAGCCTCTGTGTACCCAGTACTCAGCCTATATAAACTATTCATAATAATTAGATCAAAATCACTAATATTTATATCAAAATCAACGATATTATAATATTTATTTTTTCTTTATAATTTTTGTTATCGTTATTGTACTTAGTTGTAGTTTTTAATTTTAGTTTATAATTTTTTGCATATATCAAAATCAACGATGTTAAACAAATATCAATTTTTTATTAATAATTTTAGTTATTGTTATTGTAGTTTTTAATTTTAGTTTATAATTTTTTTGCATACATGTATTACTTACCTACCTGTTTACTTATTTAATAAAAAAAAATACTTATAGGTACATACAATTCTTATGACACGAAATTTGTTGGCCATAGGTACTTAATTAACTAACACTATTCTTGCAAACTAAGAATCGCAATATTTATTTTCTAATAATGAATCCGTCAAAAATTAACGAGGTAAATCAGGTAATATATAATTATGTTCCTAGCAGGTATTCGGTAAAAAATAATTAATTGAGTCTATGCAGATCTAATTATCATTAATAAACAAAGTCATATACCGACCAGGAAAAAGCAAAATGATAGTTAGGTATAGTTAACGTCAAAAATATGTATACACTTTTGAACTTTATTTCAATGAGATAGGGTTTAAAAATGTGGACATATTTTTGGCGGCGACGTACCAAGCAAGGTCAATGGCTGAGTACTGGATCCGCGAAACCCAGTGCTCAGCCGCATTAAAACGTTATTTCAAATGCGGTGGACTACTGGGTTTTGCTTTAAAATGACTAGGGCATGCCTAACTAAATTTGAAAATGTAAATTTAACGGTCCTAACGGTCGCATTGGCTCGAAAATAATAAAATAAATGAATAACCCAAAGGTCAGCCGTGGGGGGCTGGGCACTGGATTCTTTGGAAAAAAGTGTTATCCAGTGGCCAGCCCCCTCAATTTATAAGTGAAATATTGACATTTTCATTCAAAAATAATGCATGTTAATAAATAAACTAATAAATAAACCAATCATTAACAAAAACAATAACTTTTAACATTAAAACATAGTTTTTCTTGCCTGTTAAGAGAACTCCACGTGCAGAAAAAAATATGGCGGACATGACACTATTGCACTCGTCGACAAAAAGCACCTGTATGAACGAGTATATCTCTTCCCCCCGTTCCCTCACCGCACCTGTCGTGTGACGTATTAACCAATAAGGAATCAAAGCTCCTATTTGAGTACTCGCGATTTGTTTAAACGAATATACCAGATATTTATGACCAATAAACGACTCAAAAGGCTGACCACTGGTACCTGGCTGGCCACTGGTGCCGTTACCCTATCTAAACTAATAAAAAACTTACTCCCTGTATGCCCCCTCTTAGAATAACTCTCTTTACGAACAAGTGTGACGAAAAGTATTGTAAATATAAATCCTACGAAAATTAAAACTACCTGTAAGCAAAGCTAACAATGTTAACAGTAACATTGTAGCTTTGCTTACAGGTAGTTTTAATTTAAAAACATAACAGTATCCATACATTTAACTTTTAGACCTTAGTTGTATGTACTTAAAGTTTACCATAACGTCACAGCATGACCACGGTGAAGCCATCATATATGCTCGATGGTCATATCACGTAATAGACGTGTGAAGTAACACCCACGTTATTATAGCCACAGACATATTTTAAATCAGATTACTCAAACGCTATCTCGCACCAACGCTGATGATGATAATGATCAAGACGAGCACCAGACCGCTTTTCGAGCTGCAGCGTCTAAACTGAAAATACGAGTTGACCTAATGATAGCCAACCTCCGGTAGGAGACAACACATAAGAAGGAGATCTCGCACCAACGCTGATTTACACTTTCCGAATTTTACACATTATTATTTACTTTAACTGGACGTAATAGCGTATAACTAACGCGTAAACCTAAAAATTACCTCCGACGTTTCGAGGACGGCTTTGTCCCCATGGTAAAATACCCCGATCGCATTTCACCGAGACCACGGGGACAATGCCATCTTGAAATATCGGACTATTTTATTCTATTAGTAATTTGTAAGATGAACAAAGGAACTCCTGGATGAAAAATAACAAACACATCGAGTTTGAGCTCATTAGAAAAGTTAGACGATTACTAGACATGACAGACATTTGAAAGCACGTTTTTTCAGTAACTTGTTTTTCATATAATTGGCTGAGATTGCGGCATCTATTTCAATGTATATCTGCGACTCCGGCCTTTGTTCGAGGCGACCACTAGGTCAGATTTGTTTGTTTACGGTTCTAATACATTTGGGCGATGTTTACGGAACCAAATCTGCAGTTCTGAGCCAAGTGGTTTGTACTGTTTAAAGTGTAAATGGCCCGTAATTAGTTTTTTATTTGTCTTTGAAAAAGTCAAAACCTTGGCTTTGGCTAGCCTGTTTTTGATATCAGTAAAAGATATAGAACTTCGTCAACTTTATGCAAACCTCTTTTAAATTATTTGTTAAATGTTTTGCGAATCTCTGGAGGTAGATTTTTATGTGATCATTATTAGTACAATTATTACTAACTGATTTTTCTTGTGACTACATTCAGAGCCGTCCGAAATACTTATTTAAGTGTGTGCTCTACATTAGTACCTAACTAAAAACGATGTTACACAAGATGTCAATTAAAATTAGGTCATCATACATTTTCGTACTGATTTTACTACCTGCATGCACACCTGTATTACACCCGCCAGGCCTGTGGTCGTGTTTGCCGCTCCCGTATTGGCTTATAGCTGCTTTAATACTGCACGCTGTTGTATGGGAACCTTGCACTTTGTGACTATGCGCTGAAACTTGGTACAATTCATTCTTAGCTGTTCTTGAGTTGATAGAGATCGGGAGACATCGAGTCCCACCGCGCATTTAGTGGGGGGAGGGGGGGGGGGGGGCGAAGTTCGACGCTGCCGCGCTTCAATTATAAATTAAGGATGAGGAATCTATTTTTGTTATAAAAAAAAAACGAAAATCCTTTTTAGTCCGTTCTACTTTATTCATTTTTTTGTTAGAAAGTGCATTGTTTTTGTTCTAAAAATAGATTCTTCATCCTTAATTTATCTGAAAATGATATATCACATGCCCTAATACCTATAGCTTTAGAGAAATGTTGCTTTAAATGAAGCGCGGCAACGTCGAACTTCCCCCCCCCCCTCCCCCCTCCCCCCTCCCGGCTCCCGGTCTCTATCAACTCAAGATCAGCTAAGAATCAACTGTGCCAAGATTCAGCGCATAGTCACAAAGTGCAAGGTGTCGTGCACTATCAAAGCAGCTATTATATATACATAGCCACGAAAAACGTTGTCGCCCTACCTGACACTGTTTCAATAGTGTGATGTAATAGACTTTAAGGCCAATGATGATGATGATGATGATGCACGTAGGTATCACTTGTTTTTCCTCATACAATACCACACGTGACATATACTCTAAGTTATAAAAATGCAGCATTATGTTTTCGAGAGATACCACCACGTACAGTCACGTATCACCGTCTTACATTAAAGGTCGTATGTTCACACAAGAATCATACTAACATCAGACATTTTCATCTAAAATTAGTTCGAGTGAATCACGTGAAAGAGTGTAAATAAAAGTTGAGGATAAGTTGCGCAAATTTGCGGGTCAAAAGTCTTTTATTTGCATTGGAAGTTTAATACATGTGTCATTGTTTTTAAGTGTGGGAACTTGGGAAGATGACTGTGGTGTGCTCAATTTTTGTAGTTAACAGACATCTGGAAACAAAATTGCGAGAATTATTAAAAATATGTGTAGAGAAGTAGCCTCGTTCTCCATTTTCTGTCGCATGTAGGTATTAAGGGGGATTGCTCCACCATAACTCTAGATGGTTCGCAGTCCTCAACTGTGCATTTCTCCAGAAACTTCCTGCCTAACTGCGGGATGAACTTTCGTCCACGGTATTTCCGGACTGATATACTACGAGCTGACCAACTCAACTAAGTTTCTCTGGAGGGATACCATTATAATATCAAAATTCGAAAATTTTCTGCGTCTGTGTGCATGAACGATAGAGATGGACAAAACTTTTCCTGAATTTCTATTTCCACGATAGCGCAGATCAGCTTACAGAGTTGTAAAATTGTGGAACAATAAATTAGCGATGCGATGCTGACAAAAGAAAATAACTCACAATATCTGCAATATCCATAAATAACCTAAAACGCAATCAAAATCTAAAATAAATCCACAAAAAATAATCTGAACAAACGCTGAAATTATTACCCATCAATACGATAAGATATTATAAGGAAAATCTCCCTAAAATGTCATCTTTTGTATTTTATCCTTGAACAGAATTTTTAGGACGAAGTACAAAGTGACAACGATGCTCGAATTGGCTTGAATTGCAAATTCTGAAACCCTATCTAGGCAGATCCTTCGAGATCCCTCTACTTCTCACTTGATATTTTACTTTGAACTCTATTGCCTATGGTATATGGGTGGCTACCAAAGGCAAGGGGAAACTTACAAGTCGTCGACATAGATGTTTCTCGAGCAAAACAAGCCAGAATTGGGACACTGGCTGCATAGAGCAACGACTTATCCAATTGTGTCCCTGCAAACAAAAAGGGACTTAAGGGCGACTGGCGCTTACTTTATTAAGCTCCGCATTTGTATTGGATCATTGCTAAAAGTGGCTTAAACGCCAATTGCCTTTAGGTCTCTTTTTATACGGTTTACACGAACGAGCTCTAATTTTCAAATGTAACCTACTCTGTGTACTAGGTGATTCCGGCGGGGTCATGACCTGGAGTAACGAACATACATACTTAAAAAATTGTTGGGCTGTCATCATTCACGTCATATTTAAAAATTTACAATTATGGTGACAATCCCTTACTTTTTCAGCTAGAAGTAGCTTGGTCCGACGAGGTTGGACCTTTTCTCTTTTCAGCCATAAATCCTTTGCATCCGCCGCCAGCATATTTCGAAAGCTTCTAGTCGCCCCCTGTGTGTTCAAGATGTACAATATGTACATATATCGTAAAAGAAAATCCTAGTTTCAATACAATCGTCTCGTGACCAATATATTAGCAACCTCATAGGCAAATTGGCGAGCCTGTGTTTATGGGTAATTGTTACGGTGAAATTGCGGTCATATTCCGCTTCGCAGGTTATACAGCTATGCTAATGAACGTGGATTAATTACACCATAAATTATGCCTAATTGTCAATAACGATTCTAATGGAGGCTTAAGTCGGGGCGCACTTTACTAGAGTCAATAGGATTTGAGTATGCTTGCCTGTCAACGGCCATTGGCGCTGCAATATATGGTAGCGAAAATATGCCATTTATTGGCCATTTATATAAATATGGAATGTCATTATTGGTACTGTGTAGAAGCTTGAAATTTCTTTTGCTTTAGGAAACTGAGCTCTAGCTGAGATGGTGCAAATTATACATTAGATCGCAACTCATAATGATAGTCGCAAATTAGTAGCGTTTCATCATCGATGAATCATCACAACTTACAACTATGATTGTCAGAAAGAGCCGCTTAACATTTGCTAATTTTATTTTGCTATTCGATATCGATAAGAACATTAAGCTCAATAAGGCTTGTGTTCAAATACCAGGGTTCGAACCCAGCATATTAGCTCTTAGTTCTTAGCATTGATGTATATGATAGCAACCGTATAATTATAGTAAGTGTGGGTTTCCCCGCCAACAACCAATGTTGCAATCACATTTATGGATCCACTGTTCACCTAATCAAAACCAAAACGGTTAACCATCAAACACTGCTTCTAACCATTAGTAACCTTATTGCCACGAGTTAAGATCTACTGTGGATTAAGCCTGTTTTGCTTAACATTCATAATTCTATAGTCCCATTGACAACAAAACTGGTTTGAGATTCCCCGTAAGATGTACCGTGACGTTAACTGATTTTTTAATCAGGAAAATACTTATCGTTATTGTGTATATTTTCCTCCTGGTCTCTTGCTGGTCATTTACATTTACCTGGTATTTCAAGAGAGTTTTAAAGATATTATATGATACATAATAGTATCCGGAAAAGCCAAAAGGAAATATTATAACGATATCATTTATGTGTGTTTGTATGTACCTACGTGTCGAGCGTTTCACCGTTAGCATCGATGTTAAGAGTCACACGAAGTTTCGTCACTTGAAATTTTACCGGTAGCCGCCACCATACATACAGTCATGTAAAATTTCAAGTTATTTCCGAAGGGTGTTTTAATATAAGAGCATACTTTCGATTGTAGGGCGGCGGCTATTTAGGATCGTGTTGTGGATTCTTAATATTTTAATATCATTCATAATCCAAACACGGGTATAGAACACCAAGAACTATATAAACCATATAAGGACGTTGATAGTATGGTCAATAACATTATCAGAGTTGAATCATAATAATCACAATTTTAACCGCCATTTGTGAATCAGACTATTTGTATTGTTAAAGTATTAGGAACAATACGAGTAAGTCCGTAATGCGCGACTAACAGCTCATGTTTATGTCATGTATAATTACGAATGAGAAAACCATATAATATACTTAAAGTATATTTTTATCAACAACGGAACGGAGAAAGTATACCTATCTATAGTATCTATATACAAAAATCTATAATATCTCTAAATCTATATCAAACCCGTTAATGTTTAGGTCATACTGAGCAACTTTTACTATGGGACCAACCCCGAAAACGCGGAAAAAAAATTGGATGTTTCATACATTTTGCTGGTCTGTTGTTGAAATTTCGTATGGGAGAGTCAATTTTTTTTTTCGCGATTTCGGGGTTGGTCCCATAGTAAAAGTTGCTTAGTATGACCTAAACATTAACGGGTTTGAGTAAAATTGCTTTTCGTTCAGTTACATACCTAATGTTGTAACTTATCTATCGGTTTTTCAGAACAATTATTTATATTAATAAACCGAACCAAGGTGGATACTCGTACTTATTCTATTTTGCCAATGACGAAGCAATAAAATATCTCCTATACAATTTTCCCAATGTAACGTTCCTATGGAAAACATCGTGAGGAAACCGGACTAATCCCAATAAGGGCCTAGTTTACCCTCTGGGTTGGCTTGGAAGGTCAAATGGCAGTCGCTTTCGTAAAAACAAGTGCCCACGCCAATTCCTGGGATTAGTTGCCAAGCGGACCCCAGGCTCCCATGAGCCGTGGCAAAATGCCGGGACAACGCGACAAATTGCTTTCGCGAGCATTAGATAGTTCCCGTTGAAATTAACCAATTTAAGATGACCTCAAGATCAGTAGGTAATATCTTTTTAATAAGAGACTGAATTTCTTTTATGGCCTCATTTCTAATAAATCCAGTTCCTGCTTATGTTTCTGAAGCTGGGCGTATTTCTACCAGATATTTTCGGCAAATACGGACAACATTCAATGGCCCGTTAGCGTCAAGCAATGAGTCAACACATTGCCCGTAGCGGCATGTTCGTTTGTAGTTGAATGAACTGCCGCGGCTGCAGAAGATAGATACTAAAAGATACTCACTACAGCTGCAAATTTAAATGTAGTATACTGCGTATACCTAAAGACGATAGACGCCGGCTCCAAAGGTCGGCTCCACGCCCTCTTCGAATCAAATGAGTTTGGTAAGTGTAACATATAAAACAGAAATAATTCTTTACATCTTTCTCACTACTTGTCGCACAACACCTTCAGAATTCACTGATAATTTTAGCTGACACAATCCTGCAGGAACTGAAAAACCGACAGGCAATAAAAATCCTGCGGCAATTGAAATACCCCCTATTAGGCAAGAAACGATTTCTCATTCTCATTCATGATTTGCGGCAACATTTTCGTCATATCGCCGGTAGCGGCAGGAGCACAAGCAAAGTGTAATCGTGATGGCGATGGCGTGCGTTTTCGATCGGAATGGCGGTTCTAGACTGTTCTTGCTCGGTGTTTTGACCTGAGGCCAATCATCGCATTATAGATTATAGGTCGTACGCAAACACTCGGACAATAACATTCACTGGGCCCTTTAAATAGAGCAACAACAACCTGAGTAGATACGATTCGTCCACACTGTTAACTCACTGCCGCAATTACAAGTATGACGTGTTCAATCCGTCACTCATTTAATCAAAAAAATTGACAGTAATGCAGCTGCAGTTGCTCTCCGAATGTCAGCTGTCGATGAATACGTATAGACGTAAAATTATCGCCTTAAGTTTCTATAAGTATAAAAAAAGAATACCATACAGTTACTTCAATATTTACTTACCGTCACAGGATTTATTCATCAATGCAGCTGAGAAGGATATGATGCTATTATATCTTGATAAGTGGTTGTGTTGGTTGGCGGAAAACGACTTAGATATTATCTAGTTACGCCTAGATCTAGATCTACCTGCTTAGTTATTTATACTACTGATAGTTATTTAGACTAGCTAGAATACTAAGGCAAGATCAGACTTACCCAGACACTCCTCAATAGCCTTGTCTCATAGATTTTCATTGTGAAATTTAATAACATTTATCACGATAGCATAGTTTTCTTAGTATATACTATAACATACTGCAATACATAGGTAAGTACCTATATTGAAATAGCAGATGGCTTGCCAAGTTAAACAGGTACCAAAGTAGGTGAAAATGTAAAGGTATTGAAATATTTCTGCACGCGGTTCACTTCCATCAGAAAATGTAGCTTTTGGGCACAAAATCTCGATAGTATAGGTAAACTAAATATGACGTATGGTATGTTGGTGTCCGCAATATTCGTAACTGTTCGTAACTAAGAACGTGGCAATCTGTGACACGATATTAGTCCTAGATTAAGCCATGCTTGCATAGCGCGGCTGGGAGTGCTCAATCGCGTCCGTCCAAACGGTCTGTTTACCGCAAACAGACGTAAACATAGGCAAACAGACGTAAACATGGGCAAACAGGGTACCTAATGGAGTAGTGTTTGTCCGAGCGACGAGCCGGTGCCAAATTACCAATGACTTTGTGCTAGTCAAAGACCCTGAGCGATTCAGATTAACAAACTTGTTATGGTTTTGATCTGATTTTGATACCACCTCGATTAATTAAAAAAATTTTCTGGAATTTGGCAATTTGGAACCACAGTTTGAATGTGGGACTTTTTTCAAGATTTTCAGGCCGATTGATTCTTAAAATATGTACCATAATAATTAATAAGTAAATGTATTTCCCCACGCAAGCCTATCAAAAGACCGGGATTTCTAGGCCCGTGAAACCCAAAATAAAAGATATTATTAAAATCTTATAACTCAGCTATACTCGTTACATGCATGGGTAAATCTTTATTGAACAACAACATAAGTATAAAGTAACCTCGTACTATATAAACCACCCTAAATTATTAAAAAAAAACTTTAGGTGTCTTACTTACTATAAGTCTCTTACCTTAAGAGGAGCGTGTGCGATAAATAACCACTGTTCATATGACAACCACTTATCCATAAGGAAAGCGAACACATCCGTATTTTCACACAGGAAAATTCCTACCAATTCTCATGTGAGGCGCTTTATCTTGACAAGACGGGGCGTTCACCCCTGAACCCCGAATGTTACCAAAGGAAATGAATAAAGTTTGGACTTATGATTGCGTGACAATTGTTTAGGTGAAAGTTAAATGTGAGTTTTCGCGTGTGGAGGTGTGGAATATGCGAGTATTTGTTTTGTAAATTATGTCAATTATGTGCAATAACAGCTGGTGTTACGAATAAAATTAGACGGATTTCTGATGACTGATAACTATTTAAGTTTTTAGATATTTATTTCTTAAATAATTTATCCCAAAAATATGAAATGCAAACGCTTCAAAACAATAATAGGTACATAATCCAAACAATTCTCTCTCGATCAATTTGGAAGCCAAAGTATACAAAAGTTGAAACAAAATATACCTAAATGCATGTCCAATATAGCTAACGCTTTGTAAACGCGTTTTTAGACAACAAATCACTTAGCAATTTATTTACTTAACTTACTTACGTACCATAATTATAGGTACCATATCCAAAGAAAATTCTAAAAATACTAATTTTACCCTTGTACACAATGAAGCTACGTCCGTAAAATTAACAGAACCCAGAAACAGATAATTTAGATTACCAAAATACTCAGCTTTGTGTACGAAAGGCCACCTATTGATACTTAGGTCTGTGTTATCTCCTGAAACGTTTGTTTATTCTAGTGTTTCCTAGTTAGACTAGACCTAGAGTGGAAGGCCTTGTGCGTGCAAACAATGTTCCAAGAATGACGAAATTACTCTTGACAGTCTTGACATTAATGCAAAATGTATTGCGCCATTGTTGTTCACAGTAAGGGTATGGTAGGTATTATATATAGGTAGGTACATGTATAGTAAACACTTTAATCGTCAATAGTTAAACAAAGGAGGATTTATTAAATATAGCGCGCCATAATAGAGCGCCATTAGGGAGCCTTGTAAATGAAATGCATAAGTAATATTACATTTGCAAACTCATAACTATATCTTCTTCTATGATTATCAACTTAAGTAACAAAGTTTATTAAGATTAGTCCCCACTGAAAACCAGGGCCACGGATTGCCGATTGGCATTACGTCGAGATTATTATCCTATATATTTTAGCGTAGGTATAATGATTTTTTTTATGTCTGCATAAGCATATGTATTTTCTTTCTTTATCTCTAAAGAATCGCTATTTTCATGCTTTCGAGCGCTTCACGGATAATATGCTATAGGCGCGGCCTGCGGTAGCGGGTCGAATAGTGTCATTCTATAGAACTTGCTAACTATGTAAACAAAACTTACTAGTAAATTGACATTCAGAGACAATTTTAATATGGCAGTTTGTTTGGTTACGTAGCATAATTTCTAAAATCAAAAATCCTAAGTACGAAATTCCTAAAGACAGAACATCGAAAAACAAATTGTCTAATATACGAAATTCCTAAAGATGCATTTCCTACGATTGATTAACCTATGTTTTAAATGTCTAAAGTACATTACTGCTAGTGCACGAAAATACTAACGATCTTTTTTCCTACGTCCAGTTGACCTAAGTTTAAAATGTATAAATTGCGAAATTTCTAACGACATGTGTCCTACGTTCCTCGACATGTTCCTAAGTTTAAAAAGTCTACCGTACGAAACTGATAATTTTATTGAATATCACGACTTTTGGTCGTTCATGAAATGTCAAAAGTGACGTTTCTTCAAACAAAAACGTCACTTTTGACACTTGTATGGATGGGATATGTCAGTGTCAAACAAGTGACAAAAGTGACGTTTTTCTTTGAAGAAACGTCACTTTTGACACTTGTTTGACACTGACATATCCGATCCATATCGTTTCTATAACGAATATTTGATGTATCTTAAAGTTCGAATAAGGCTGTAAATCAATAGGTAGGTTAGGTTCGTTAGGTAGTTTCAGATGCCCGAAGGGCAAAACGCCCAGAAAAGGGAGCCCCGCGTAGCATATTGAGTTTCAAAGTACTGTCATTAGGTTTTTTGAACGTAGCTATTTTGAGCACTAGACATATTGACTTTCGAAGTATTGTCATTCATTAGGCATCTTGTAGAAAGGAATTTTGATTTTCGGAAATGAGATCGTTCGATTAAAAGTGTATTAGGACATGCATCTTTAGGAATTTCGTACATTAGACATTATGATTTTCGATGTTCTGTTTTAGAAATTTCGTACTTAGGAAATTTGATTTTAGAAATTATGCTACATAACCGTTTGTTTACATAGCAAGTTCTATAGAATGACACTTTACAGTCTTTACACTAACATATTATAAAGCTTAAAGCCTTCATTCGACTCGATTGTGGGAACACAATCCTAGTTAGTCGCGAATCATCTACTGAATCTAATTAGATGATCAAACGAACTTACCTGAAGTGAAGTTCGATCTTAATTATCTTGTCTTCGCCGAGGAGATTTATCCTTTACATGGTAGTTGTCTAGCTATGCAGCAACCTAACGCACAAGTATTTAGAGTAGAAAGAGAAAACAAGATTGTTGTCTCTTTCTCCCATTGAATGCTCCCCACTCGCCACACCCGGGAGCAGCTTCATTGTTTTCAGAGACGAAACTATAGGAACAGCAACATTGAACTTAAGGGGGAAAAAATAAATATTCAAACCAAATGAAATTAAGTGGAGGGAGGGCCCTTAAATCTCCTCGGCGAAGACAAGATAATTAAGATCGAACTTCACTTCAGGTAAGTTCGTTTGATCATCTAATTATCTTGTCTTCGCCTCCGAGATTTATCCTTTACATGGTAGATGTTCAGATTTTCAATGTTGCGTCGTGTAATATAGTTATAGGTAATAAAATAGGACACAAAAGGAAACTCATCAGTAATATAAGGTATTTAAATAATGTATTAATTTTTACACAATCTAAATATCACATTAATACATAACATATTATTCTGGTAACAAATTTGTGTTTGAATCAACAATTGGTCTGTCATAGAAATTTGCAAACACGGCTGATTGCCCAGACCAACCAGCAGATCGTCTTATGACGTCGACACTTACACCATTACGCGCAGCGGCAGAAGTTGAAGCGTGCCGCGTGCTATGAGCTCCGAATATGGAAGTGTCGACACCACTAGCCTGAAGAGTCTGCTTGATCCAACGACCTATAGTCTCGGATGAAGCAGCTCTGTGCGGTTTTTTATGTGTTAAGAATAAACGATCTTCATTATCAAGTCTAAGAGATGATGTAAATGACAAGTATTTATTTAGCACCGTCGGTGGACAGATGTTTAAATTTTGATTGAAAAAGGGCAAATTAAAAACAGGTTGAGCACGGCCGATACCAGAAGTTTTAATCAAATCTGAAACTGTGATTATTATTCGATCATTGTACGATTTAATATTTGTTATTCGAATTAATGAAAGTGTCTGGGTCCTTTGTCCAGACGCTAGCGCTAGTAACATGACTAACTTTTTTGTTAATTGTTCTAAATCATTAGTATCATTATCAATGGTTTGTAAGTATTCTAACACTACACATGGGTTCCAAGTAACGTTATAACGCGGGAACACGGGTTTCAATTTAAATATTCCTTTAAAGAACCTTTTAACCTTTTCATCCTGACCAACACTATGGGGAGAAATCAATGAAATCGCTGACCTATGATTATTAAGAGTTCCATAAGAGGCTCCAGACTTAAAACATTTTGTTAAAAAATGTAATAGAAAAGACACATTTATATCATAGGGAAAGTGATTATGAGTTTCGCAGTAAGACCACCATTGCCGTAAACTAGAAGAATATTGAGACTTTGTATTTTTCGCCAAGGAAGCGAGCATAATATCTGCAGATTCTAATGATATTCCTTGCCTGATGAAGGCTTCCCGGATAACACACTCACAGCCAGGGAAAGCTGACGATGAAGCGGGTGTGTTAGTCTGAAAGACGAACAAAGAAGATTTTTATTAGGAGGCAATATCAATATATCACATATAGATAAGGCCTTAAATATGGGATACCAAGGTTGGGACGGCCACTGCGGTACAATCACGATGCCCGTCGCTTGATCAGTTACAATTTTATTTAGAACCTTCAATATTAAGGAAAATGGCGGAAAGGCATAAAAGAAATATGAACTCCACTCTATCGTAAAAGCATCAATATTGTAAGCAAATGGATCTCTTTTCCAAGACACATATAAATGACACTTTGCATTTATCCTTGACGCAAAAAGATCAATCTCCGGCTGACCAAAGGTTTCTACAACCTTTGCAAAAGCATACGCTCCTAATTCCCACTCCGTATCGACGTTAAGTTTCCGGGATTCACTATCAGCCTCCACATTTAATGATGACTTTATATATGACGCGAATATATGTATATTTCTTTTTTCACACCATTTCCAAATCATGTTCGATACCGAATTTAAATGAGGATATTGGATACCCCCCATGCGATTGACGTATGATATAGCTGTGGTATTATCCACGCGTAAAAGAATTTCACAACAACTTCAGTCTGCAGCAAAAGATTTTAATCCAAAAAATACTGCTAAGAGTTCTAAGTAATTAATGTGCTTACAACTCTCTGATGAGGTCCAAAGACCTCCTGTCTTTTCACCATTACATGCAGCCCCCCAGCCAGTGGTTGAGGCGTCCGTGAAAATTTCCAATTTGTACTTGTAGTGCTTTATAGGATTTACCGACGATAATATATTTCTCTTCCACCAATTTAAATCATCTATCAAAGTTTCTGGGATAGACATAAATGAGTCGTAATTGTCATTATTCTTTAATAGTGCCAAGTACTTAACCCGTTCAAAAGACTTGGTGTATAACCAGCCGTAAGCCATAGCGGGACACGCGGCGGTAAGCGAACCAAGGAAACGCGCAAAATCTCTGATTCGTATACTTTTTGTAAGCACCATATTATTTAAGCGTTTCAACAGACTCTGACGTTTACAATTAGGTAATTCCAAGGTCATTGACTCTGAATTAAGGACAAAACCTAGAAACTTACATGACGTGGAAGGTGTAAGCTTACTTTTTTTATAATTAATTACAAATCCAAGACGAGTTAAACACTCAATTGTATGATTGACGTTTTCCATACACATCTCTTCCGTATCTCCAAATAAACACAGATCATCTAGGTATCGTACAGACTTATAACCACGAGCCCTTAAGTATCCTATTACTGGCTGCAATATTTTGGTAAAAATGTATGGAGCCACAGACAAACCGAAAGGCATAGCATTAAACTCGAATAGTGAACCCTCGACAAAAAAACGTAGATATTTTTGGTGAGAATCATGAATTGGTACTAATAAATAAGCTTCCTTCAGATCAATTGTAGCCATAAAACATCCCTTTGAAATTAGTCTAGTTGCAGTTCGAATGTCTTCCATCTTAAAGTGATCTGTATTTACGAATCTGTTTAACTTTTTGAGATTTAGTATAAAGCGCATACTGCCATCACTTTTCGGTACTAGGAAGACATCCGAAACAAATTGGCCAGTAGAAGGAAAACATTTTTTAATTGCCCCAATCTCAATAAAATGTGCTAACTCCTGTTTAATTGCAATTAGCTCACTTTTGGAAAAAAGTCTTTTTGGATAATCGCTTAGAGCTTGTTTTGGTTCAGTGATAAATGGGATCTTATATCCTGAAACAGCACGTAAAATAAAATTATCATTCGTAAGCAAACGCCATTCCGGTAAATAATGTCGCAAACGACCTGCGTGTACCTGAGACTGTAAGTCTAATTGCGGTCCCGATCCCGATAGGTTGAACGATGCGTCTGCGGCGGGTGACGTCGAGCGCGCGGTGGCGGCGGCGGCGGAGGCGGCGGGGGGTAACGTCGACCGGGCGCTCGCGTCGGTAGTTCGCGCCGCCGATTCACGAGCTGGTGCGGAGGGTAGGTCGTTGGCGGCCCACCGACACGACGCGGGTAGTATTGCCTGGCTCGTTGTTGCCGCGGTCGATAAGGCGGTGGGCCTGTCGAGTTTAACCCTGCGTTTGCAGATGTCGATGCTTGTATAAATTGACTTGTCTTCTTTATGCCCTTTGAGGTGTTTACTAAGTCGCCCAATTTGTCACCGAACAAAAAACTATCTCTTTTCCTGTCCTTAAAGGATTCAATGAGAGATTTATCAACCAGAGGTATAATGACTGATCGACGGGTGTCGGTTTCCGCATAATGAGAATCGGCGATTAGTTTGCCGGCATCATTCAAAGTAGATATCACCTCGGCAATGTCAGGGTTCTTCTTTAATAAATATGTCAGGGCCTTCCCGACAGCCGCAAGAGCTCTCCCAAGCTGATCCTGCTTACCATATAATCGCTTGTCCCGAAGGCGGCAAGTCTCCACCAGCATTGCTGCTACCTCTGGGTTCAGTGTAGGAGCTTTGGCCAGAGGAACATTGCTGGGAAACAAATATTTTTTCAATAACTCCTCCCGCGTTTCCTTTTTTAAGCCGTTTATCAAAATCTGTTGGAAACGACTGGCGATGTCAGGTTGCAGGTCCACTCCAAATTCACCTTGCTCGGTTTCCGTTTCGCCAAGAGCTTTTATTAAATCTGGGTCAAAATTATCCGCGACCTCTTCATTGGCGGAAGAAACAACAGGATTGGTTTCTTCTAAAACCTCAGCATCCACATTCGTAGGACTGAGATGTTCTGTAACAATTTACGAACATAACGTAAAAATAAAAATGTAACAATTATAAAGGCCAAATGCTCGGGCGCGATGATCTCACGCGCATTAAACGGGTTACCAAATATTGCAAAAAAGAGGGTAGCCTGCAGTTGCGGTACCTATATTGCTCTCGGCAAATACCAAGCGTTATTTTTCCAAATTAACAGTAAGAAAGGCAGAAAGCCTGTTCCAATATTCTTTTGAGATAGGTACATAACCCGAAGAATACAACGAGTTTAAAAATATGTATAGGACAAACATTTTTCTACCGAAGAATTCAACGGTAATAAGTCGAATACTGCAAAAGTGGCCCGTGGAATGCAACGAATAATCATTCGCATAGATGCGTACTGTGTAGGCAATTTTTAGCCCGAAGAATACAACGGGATTTATAAATATTTAAAAATATCATTTCTTTTACCGAAGAATTCAACGGTAAAAGCAATAAAACACGGCGAGCTGAGGGGCCATAATATTAACCTTCGGGTGGCACATCTTCATCTTCACTACTGGAGCTGGAGTATATAATACGCCGACGTTTCGGTCTTCGATCCTCTTGAAACATCCGTTCGTAATCCTCCATTAGCCGGGCCCATTGTTCTTCACCGGTTTCTTCATGACGACGACGTGACATTTTTACTTATTAAACGTAGGTAGGTTTATTTCACTTGTGCAGTCGGTGCGCACGCACAGACAAGAATGAAGCTGCTCCCGGGTGTGGCGAGTGGGGAGCATTCAATGGGAGAAAGAGACAACAATCTTGTTTTCTCTTTCTACTCTAAATACTTGTGCGTTAGGTTGCTGCATAGCTAGACAACTACCATGTAAAGGATAAATCTCGGAGGCGAAGACAAGATAATCCCTTCCTTGTCAGTTTAGTGTGAATGATGGTTGATGGTACAACCAACGCTGCTGCGTCAGAGTAATTGGGCTCGGAAGTGTGACGTCAATGGTTTAAACAATAACGGATTATTTATGAGACGAAAATAGACGTAGGGCCGTTCGTGAACACTTAATGTAGGGGCAATTTGTTGACCTGTAGGTCAGTAGTGAGCTGATAAAATGTCCTTCCTGTTTTAGAGTGATGCTGCGACCTCCCTGCTACCATTACAAAGGTCTCGGTCACGAATGTCATGTCATGGAGACGTGAAATATGAAAATATATTCGAAATGAAACGAAACTGGAATTTCTTTATAATGCGTCACTATCGTACGTACAAGTTAGATAGTGGCCGACCCGACACAGACTATAAAAGCTTGACCATTTCAGACCCCAGTTTTCATTGACCGAGGACCGACCCATGACCGCTATAAAATATATAGAGCTTCGTAGGTAAGGTCACTAGCCACTGAAGCTAATACCATAGTCAGACATATGTCTCCATTACGTCAAGTCTTGTGTTCCAGATGCAGGTCAATCGTAGGCCAATTTTGTGGCTTCGCGTGATCCATGGAAATTACAATTGATAGGAGAGCTTTGTGGAATAAATCGGCATTAAATTTTATCTATTTAATCGAATGGATAAATAATAGCAATAGATTCGACTTGCTATAATTTAAGAATTAAATAGCTATATAGTGTCTTTGATTAAAATTTATAAAGTTGCATGCATGCGTGATTAGAATCACAATACCAGAGCCATAAGAGTGTCTCACATATTTTATTTTTGCGGCCTTCGAAGAGTAAAATATTTTTTCAGGTGACTACATAAATTGTCTGCTTCGGGACTTTGCTAGCAGTTAGTCTCGCATCACCTTTTATGTCTGGTGGAACAATTTTTTACGGTAGTCAAGCTGCAGTCAATGGCACTTTACATAAATGCGTAAAAAAGGCAACCATCAAAGAGAATTCTCGACATAATAGAAAGCTTTGAGAAACTGTTATATAATCAGTCTACCAAGTATGAAGAAAGATCTTATAGTTTCTCTTGACTATATATAACCGACTCGACTGGGCGATGGAAATAGCATTTCTACTCAAGGGATTTCCTGAAAAAGATAGCCTGTAGCCGGACATTACTCTCTGTAAGACATTTATTTATCTGTAGTTTTCCGTCGCGTCTGTCGAGGGATAGTTTTATCAGCAATAAATTCTATCTTAACTATCAATCTTGCATTGCCTCTGACTGCTTTACGTTATTTACGGAAAATACACTAAAGTACAACATAAACTGGTCGTTTTGCATGGAAAACTCCGTGGAAAGTGATGATTCGTTTTTATTAGGGTTCCGTAGCCAAATGGCAAAAAACGGAACCCTTATAGATTCGTCATGTCTGTCTGTCTGTCCGTCTGTCTGTCCGTCCGTATGTCACAGGCACTTTTCTCCGAAACTATAAGAACTATACTGTTGAAACTTGGTAAGCAGATGTATTCTGTGAACCGCATTAAGATTTTCACACAAAAATAGAAAAAAAACAATAAATTTTTGGGGTTCCCCATACTTCGAACTGAAACTCAAAAAATTTTTTTTCATCAAACCCATACGTGTGGGGTATCTATGGATAGGTCTTTAAAAATGATATTGAGGTTTCTAATATCATTTTTTTCTTAACTGAATAGTTTGCGCGAGAGACACTTCCAAAGTGGTAAAATGTGTGTCCCCCCCCCTGTAACTTCTAAAATAAGAGAATGATAAAACTAAAAAAAATATATGATGTACATTACCATGTAAACTTCCACCGAAAATTGGTTTGAACGAGATCTAGTAAGTAGTTTTTTTTTATACGTCATAAATCGCCTAAATACGGAACCCTTCATGGGCGAGTCCGACTCGCACTTGGCCGCTTTTTGCTCTTTAGGATACTACGTTGCTGCTTGTTTCAAAAACGAATTTAGTAGGTTCTTTTTTTTTTTTTTTTTTTATTAAAAAGGTTCTGTAGATTTTACAATTTTATGTGTGCTCATCTACTTAATCACTGCTATAAAATTATAAGTAGAAAAACACACCCATCAAAAACATTACATGTAAAAAGGTGCCAGTCTCGCACCGCTTTTAACTACAAAAAAGTTTTGAGATGTAATGTGAGACCAAGTCGGTTTTGCTCGACTTGGCGGGGGCACTGCCGTGCCCCCAGATTACATATAATTTCTACGCATGGCTAGTATACGAGCAATTGTGATAAAACACATTTACTGACTATAATAATGTCAATCACCCGGCTTATCAAGCGTACATATCTCCATGTTACATCAGCGACCTTATTCGTTGAATATCAGTCGTTCGTCCAATATCCGACTATGTGACCCAAAAACCGCACATCTATCGAATAAATACGATCCATTGACCGATTTTATATGACACTCGCCAAGCCAAGTCAAAAAAAACCCTGGACGTACTCGGGATTAAACTATATAACACATTGAATGATGATATAAAACAAACACCAACCGATAAGATGTTTGTTAGGAAACTAAAGGCTATATTAATACAATTAGCTTGTTATAAAATTGATGATTTTTTCTCCGACTACAAGTCATTGGCCCAATCATAAATTAGGAAATAAAAACTGACGTTATTTAATAACATGTTACTTAAATTAAATTAAGTTTAAAGTGTTTACAACTTTGTATAATATCATAATGTACCTACTATGACGTGTAAATAACTATTTACCAATAAATCATTATTCATTATTCATTACTCCTCACTCCTACGCACTTTTCCCGATTTCATATATTCTAAGCCTCTATTACCTATGCTACGAACTTATTTGTCAAATGCATTATAACATACCCTATTAGGGGTCCATTATAATTAAGTTTGAAAAACTTTATTTTTTAACTTTCTCATTTACCCCCCAAAAGTGGCCCCCATGTTTAAAATTAATTTGTTTACGTTACATGTTTATCTTTGGCTCACTAATTTACATATGTGTACCAAATCTCAACTTAATTGGTCCATTAATTTTCGAGAAAATAGGCTGTGACAGACGGACAGACAGACGCACGAGTGGTCCTATAAGGGATCCGTTTTTTCCTTTTGAGGTACGGAACCCTAAAAAGCGATGTTTTTATATCACAATGGGTCAAACGAGCTAACGGCGCATTTGATGGTAACCGAACTAACGGATATTTCGTATGGCTCCTCTACACGATGGGCCAACTCCGGCCACTCCAAGGGACGCATTTATGCGTTAGAGGGAGCAAGTGATATTGCTATCTCATTCTACCGCATGGCTGCGTCCCTTGGAGTGGCCGGCGTTGGCCCATCGTGTAGAGGAGCCAGTACATACATACGTTTCGAAAAACTGTTTCGTACAATCGGCGTCAAAGACATGTTTTCATTTTGTAAGGTGCAAGAGTCTAAATAAATAGGTACGGTATATCTTTGACGTCGACTGTTCGAGCCGGGGTTAAACCCACGACCTCCACATCGAAACCTTTACCTTTAAGACACGACTATGTAAATGATTATGAGACATTGTTGTATTGGGTGCGTGTCAATTTCCATCCAGCAAACGACCCGTATAATCAGGGTTCCGTTAATCAAATTCTTAGAAGAGGGTCCCAAAGAGAGTTCACCTCATTTCGCAAATCTTGCCACAGAGGCTCCATAGACAGGATGGCTTGACCCAAATAGGGCAGGAGATTGAAGCCTATATGTTACGAGTAATAGCTATGGTGAGCGACTCCGTTTTTTTTTAGTCAAAATTATACTTTACTTATGTAGGCCTAGCAACAAGCACTTATGAATCGTAACATACTTATAAATTATCTTTTTCTACTCCAGCACTTAAATGTGTCAATTAAATGACTGACAGTGATATCTAAAGCAATGTCATTTGAATGCTTTGTCTATAGGCTCATAAGATGACTGCTAGCAGTCATCTTATGAGTATAATACAACTGCTTTATTTTTTTTAAAGATACAAGTTCCGATCATCTTGATTGAAAGAGGTATGTTTTCATTTACAATAATAACTCCTTTTTTTTTTAAATAATAACTCAATTTTTTTTAAATAATAACTCTTTTTTTTAATAATAACTCTTTTTTTTTAATAATAACTCTTTTTTTTTTTTTTTTTTTTTTTTTTTTTTTTTTTTTTTTTTTTTTTTTTTTTTTTTTTGCTGCAGCTGTCATAGAAAAAGTAATGTATGCAACAGCTCATAATTGGTTCTTAAAATTCAAGGGTCTTTTTTTTTTTTTTTTTGCTGCAGCTGTCATAGAAAAAGTAATGTATGCAACAGCTCATAATTGGTTCTTAAAATTCAAGGGTCTTTTTTTTTTTTTTTTTGCTGCAGCTGTCATAGAAAAAGTAATGTATGCAACAGCTCATAATTGGTTCTTAAAATTCTCGGGTCTTTTTTTACAAACTTCGACCCTTGAATTTTAAGAACCCTTATTATATCACTGTTGCATAAACTACTATAAGCTAATTATCAGAGCAATTTATTGATGTTATTATTCCATAATAATATTGGATTATTATACAAATCAAATTTAACACAAATTTTAGAATTTCAAATTTAACACAAAAGGATCGTCAAACATGAAAAAAAAATGTATAAAAAATACTAGTCTAGAATGTTTCTAGAATAAAATCTAAATGTCAAATAAATAAATAAAAAAACACAAAAGAAGTACAAACATCGGAATATCAATTTCCTCATCATTAATCAATCAATCGTTTTGTGATGTCTGCGTTTTTGCGTCTTTATAGTTATTACGCGACTGTTTGAAAAGAAACAGTGTTTTCCGGGCTCAGGTAGGTATTATTTTTGTTACTAGCATGATGTCTTTATGGACAGACAACATTTGCTATTTCGCCTGTCGTCGCGTCGTCACAAAAAAAAACATATAGGTACAAAAGCTATTGATGCAATGACATTGGTGCACACAAGATGCAAGTCGTGTCAATGGGCGATCAATTTCTGGTTTCTAAAATCCGAATAAGAAATATAAGAATCCAGCGGGCGCAGCATGGTTCCATTTTTATCGCTTGTCACTATGCCCGTCACTTTCGCACTTACATATATACTTGTTAGAACGTGACAGGCATGGTGACAAGCGATAAAAATGCGACTGTGCTACCGACGCAGCCAGCCTATTATGGATAGCTTTATCCATCTTTATCCACGTGATAAAATAACTGTCACTGTTTAACACCGTGGGAAAGAAAGTGACGGACACCGTTTTATCACGCTGTCACGTAGACAAGAACGACCATCATATCCGTACAGAAGTTTTTGCGAGTGCTTGTGTCGCCTATGCGTTATCGTAAAGTCGTAAACGTTATCGAAGATGTATGGCAGGGATCGTAACATTCGTAATTGGCAGATAACCTTTTTCATTCGATTTTGCCGGTTTGGTTTCGGTTAGTTGTAGTTTCATTGCGCTATATTTTGTGTTGTAAAATATTTACTGTTCAATAAAATATGTTTAATGAATTAAAACCATACATGTTAAAGATGTTTTAAATACATCCTACTAGTTTTATTTAGGTAGGTACATATGGGGAATAGACACATATGTACAATATTAATATTAAGAAGAATGGTACCTAGGTAACCTAGATGCTTATAGATACCTTGGAAATCCAGCTAAATAACGTTATCAAGATGTTAAATAACCTTTTCATAATGAACACTCCAAACAACATATTGCGTTATAGTATTTTATGCAACCGTTGTTTAAGAGGGGTCAAAAAAGGCGAGTGGCGTGAGTAACAATTTGAGACGAAGCCGAAAATTGTTAATAAAGACGCCACGAGTATTTTTTGACTCAGTTAAACAACGTTGCATACAATACTTTTTCTACGACCAAGCACTTACTTTGAAAAACAATTGTAAATTTAACAAATAATTTTCATTCAACAAAAATAATACTTAACAAGTGGAATCATATAGGACATAATATATGTAGGTAAACAAACCAAACCCAGCCACCGCGCCCCGCGCCCCACGGCCGGTTGGTCAGCGACACCTTCTTGTAACTCATGAGGCCCTGGTACTTGCTCTTAGTTATAGTGTGTCAAAGGACTGTCTTATTTCAAACATAGACTGAGATAATCATACTATCTTTGTCTTACACTAGTACTAGCACCCAAAAGAAAAGGATAAAAATGGTTTTTTTTTGTTCCTATTTACTGACAAATTGGTTTGACCAACTATAAATTACAATTTTGGATAGTTTTTTTCTCGATTTTGGCCAACCGCGCCCCGCGCCCCACGGCCGGTTGGACGGCCGGTTGGTCAGTGACACCTTCTTGTAACTCATGAGGCCCTGGTACTTGCTCTTAGTTAAATTACAATTTTGGATAGATTTTTTTCTCGATTTTGACCACAGTAGCCTATGGAGACTAACAAGCAACGCTAAGCGGTGTTCGTAGTCTATGGATCTTGCTATATTACGGGTTTAATGCTTGCAATTTTATTGTTTCTACTATAGAACCTAATGAATATTTTGTATATTGGCAGCAATGCACTTAGTACTCATCTGTCACAGATGACAATTAAAATTAGGTTGGCAACAATGTATTTCATACAATATTTTTTAAGTGGTGATTACACGAAGTATCGTAAAAGTACCAAAAAGTTACAGCGTGTATGCACAAATACTTTTTTGGGGAATAGATCTAAAGACTTATCTTGACAACTATAACATAGGGGTTTAAAGGTGTGTGTACGATCTTTTAAATGACAAATAAAGGTACGGGAGTAGAAAAAATTATGAAAATGTAAAGCCTGTTTTTATCCCAAAAATTATATTGTAAGTACCTTAAACTAGTAAAACTTTGAAATGCACCCGTCGTAAAGTAACACATGTAAACAAACGACTTTATCAAATATTTAAATAAAAGAAGAATAACAAAGTTGTTTTGCCTTGTTGCTTCGCATTCACGTGAGGGTGCATTACCTATGCGATTTTAATAATAACATTATATACCTAAATATCCGTAATCTATATCCTTACTCACAATAAGAGTGACAAGCCACGCTAAATAATAATAAGGAGAAATGAGAAAAGTTAAGCTTCTGCCTGCGACTCTGTCTGCATGTAATGATGATTTTCATGATTAAACTATCGTATATCCTTCCCCGGGACTCAAACCCCTCGATTATAAATAGTAATTAACAATTACCGTAAATAAATACGTTTACAAGCATTAAATTCAACTGAAGCCTTGAGAACGTGTTCATTGATGCTCGCAATACTGTCGTAACCGCCGATGTCACCACGACAGTCGGTTTTTTCCTCCCGCCCTATGCCCTATCGCATTGAGGTCGGCGCGGCACGAGCAATAGTAGGAATCACGTTGTTATTGTAAATAAGTAATTGTTCGGGCTATCGGGCTGTTATCACTGCTACGTGGAACAAATGGTACGATGTCGTATGTTTTACACTAGTAACACATTGGTTCAATTCCGTTTTTAAATACCTTGAATATTATTACTTCTTTACACTACGCACTAAGTAAGGGGGAATTGCCGGAGGTTGAAATGGTGATGTCTTTCTGTCGTTCACATCGAAGAGCTCAAACGATAAACCGATCTTGTTTAAGTATTCTTAATACTTATCTGGTAGTAATAAAAATCTATTTATTATTTTGAAGAACATCGGCTTTTTCTACTTATAGCGAAATTTGAATTTTGAGCAACTTACCTACCTCCTCTGCTGTGGGAAAGCCTCGACAGGCTCGATCAACTTTGATATATATTTATGACATAGCATAGGTACATAAAATTCAATGGTAATGAAATTAATGATTGTAATAATATTGCCCTTTATCTTTCCTGTCAAGTCAGGAAAGTGATGAGCAGGCACAGCTGGTGGTCGGTTCTATCCCCTTGGGAGCAGCATTGTTCTTTGTGCTGGCTATTTTTGTATTGCCCCGGAGTCTTCCGGTACGTCTTGTGTTGAATTTAATAGGTAGGTACGATACCGTACCCGTTATAGTTATTGTGTGACAAAACTGATTAATAATTATTGGACAATCTTATCCTATAGCGTCCCACGGTTCTAATTCTAATAGTACTATTTACTTACCTACAATTAAAAATACCTACGTATCATTTGCGTTGTATATATAATATATGTATTATGATTGGCGTTTTCATTCAACGATTGTCATCTTAGCTAGGCACCCGACATCGATAGACGATGGAACGTAACCGGTCGACGTGAGACTGAGACCCTGAACCCTAAAGGGACGCCTTTGTATCCAACATGTACACGGACCTTAAATTAAAAATCTGAGTTTTTGTTCAAGAACCCGGTTATTGAGACTGTGTGTGATAGCACTTAAGCCAAAAAATACTACTGCCAGCCTATTATGGATAGCTTTATCCATCTTTATCCACGTGATAAAATAACTGTCACTGTTTAACACCGTGGGAAAGAAAGTGACGGACACCGTTTTATCACGCTGTCACGTAGACAAGAACGACCATCATATCCGTACTGATCGTTGTCACAAAGATAGCGATGATGACGATCTTTCAAAATATGGCACTTGCCCTAACGATCGTCTCGTTCCTCGTTGGCAAGGGTAACTAAAGAAATGATTAACCTTCCGCTTTTTAAAGAGCTTACCTAACTGTCACACACTTCCTACTAGAGATCGCTCTTCTGTGCAAATGCAAAAATGTATGACCTGAGTCACTGAGGAGCGACCATGCCAGACATATTACACGTTACATTGCACTAATGAGTGTTACTATCAACAACTAGTATGTATAATGCAATTCTGTAATGCAATATCGACTTTACACTGTTGTTTTAAAGCTCAAATTTCAATGCAAGTTTCCGAAAAAAACATATAGCTGCAATGTTTGCCAAACGAGTTATAAGCTTGCTTAAACATTGTCCTTAAGCGCTTTCTTTAAAGACTAAATTGGCGTGCAGAATCGATTGCCAACAAAAAAACTGTAGTGATTTGCGAGCGAGTCACGAGACGTTCTAAAGGTAAACATTGTAGTGCCAATTGATTTCAACATTTGCCAAACACAGCGAGGTAATTAGTTACTTTATTGCTGTTATGAAAAGGCTTAAAATGGTTTGCATTTTCGTGTGAAAAACACGTTTGAAAATAGTCTTAATTTCTTTAAAGATAAAGTCGTTAATAGATGTTAAATTTCTGATTAAAAGCAAATGTTATTTGGAGCCAAATTATTGCCAAGAGTGTCACAATGGCTGTTAGGGAACAATTGGGACCTTGGGCCGTATTCGCGGGCAGGGTGCCATTAAAGTCGAATTTAGTCCAAATTGGGTCTTGTGGGGGCAAAGACCCGGGCAATAACAGTGCAAACTTCAATTTTTTATTTTATTTAGGCTCTTTTGTTTATGAATGGTGATAATATTGACTAAAACACTGTAAAAACAGGTTCCATCACCCGCAATAATATCGTACAGTATGACAATTAATGCGCGCAATCATATCCGACACACTCTTGTGGCTCTCCACATAGATTGCGTTGAATATTTTTGCATCCTTCGTTGTGCAAGATATTATTGGTGGTGACTGTACTATGACATAACGATTAGATTTATTCTTATAAAGCAGGCATAATACTCGGTTATATAGCATCACAAAGTGGAATAGGTCCCTAGCCACTATACGATTAAACTTAATTCAACACACGAGGACAATTCTCAAACGTGCTACTTGTTTACAGTTAAGCTATACGACTAGCTATAGGATTAGTCATTTACTATCAGAGACACGTTACCAATAAAGACTGTTAATTTCAATACTGTATGCCGTATAGGTAAGGTGACATTATATTGGCAAGGGACTCAACGATTCTGTTTTAACGGCATTCGATTTGACAGACACGATACATAAGTGTGACGTCAGCAACTATGTCGTTAACGGATTATTATCTATGTATGGATAAATTATATATTTATTTCAACAAAATATTAATAACATAAAAGTGAGTAATATATCAAAAAAAATATAAACTAAAATTAAAAACTACAACTAACTACAATAACAATAACTAAAATTATAAATAAAAGACTGTCTCTAGCTCAGTGCCTAGAAGGCTGGTGCCAAGAAGGCTGGCGGCATTGCCGCGCTGGACGGCAATGCCAATACGTTGCGCCAGGTAGGAGCCAGCCCTCTTGTCACCCGACGCCTCCACGAGACGCTTCGCCAGCTCAGAAAATATGCCGTGCGCGCCAGGTCCCCACGACCCAAGGGTTTCCACCCCAAACGGCTCAAACATGCAGCCAGAATCAATGGCTGCATATTTGCGCCGCTTGAGGTGTTCAGCTGCGTTAGCGGCCGCACCAGCTCTGATTGATGTTCCTAGAATATGGGACGGCGCAAGGGTATCCACACATGTGGCATCCCAAACTAAAGGCCGTCCAATCTTCCAGGGAACGAGGGTCGTGCCGTTCGGTCTTTTCCCGTCAATTAAATATTAGGTACCGGTCATTATTATTCACCTGTCCCTCACTACGAGACAATACAGAATGTCCTCGCTTCTGCGCGTGAGTTTATTTTTAGTTCGGAAATTACGGGAAGATCGAACACTTCCGTGGTCTACCGGGGCTGTCGGATTATTAAAATATATTATCGTACCTATATGGGTCATGATCGTGACGCACGTCATATAAATTTGTTTTAAATTAGGATTACAAATACAAAACGGTGTGACAAAAAAATATACATTACTTACTAGCTTTTGCCCGTGACTTACTCGTAGTTTGCGTAGAATGAAGATTTGAGAAAAACGTGAAGTGGTACCAGACAGAAGAATAGAGATTAGTACGGATAAGGTGATTCTTGGTAGGAGAATATAGGGTTTACTATTTGGCTCATGGGTCCATGAGCTCTGAATCTCCGAAATCGTTAAAAAAGTTTCTTAATTACCTACATACAACTTGGCCGATCTGATGTTGATATTTTCTCTGGGATCGCCAATTAAATTTCGCGATCCCTATTTCTATGGCAAAAGTTTTTTTAGTAATTAGTATACAAACATATTCACCTCCCGAAAGCACTACATAGTAGAAAACAAAGTCGCTTCCCGCTGTCTGTCTGTCTGTCTGTATGCTTAGATCGTTAAAACTACGCAACGGATTTTGATGCAGTTTTTTTAATAAATTAATTTGTTAACCCGTGCGAAGCCGGGGCGGGTCGCTAGTAATTAATAAAAACCAGCCAGTAGTCTGACGTTGATATCATAAAAATGTTGGTACCTACAGAGCACTGGGCTTATCTAGATCTAGTCGTAAGTCGTATTGTACAGACTGTTTAATCTAGTCTTCCTAAGTAACTTGATCTTGTGCAAATAGAATTAGCAGTGTCAACAACTCAGCATCTACAAGGAAAATTGATGATTTTCCTGAACAGTTGTGATGGGTATACCTAACTTTTTGTAAGTAAGTTACATTAATGTTGCAAATAATACACGTAGGCACTAATTCATTTTGAAGATATTTATGATCTCGACTGAAATGGTAACTATTTTAGTACCTATACCTACTCGCGTCTAATATTTGCTAGGAATCTCGTACCCGATGTCTGCCGGAAATCTGCAGGACACATTGGTACAAGTAGGTACATAATAACCAATAATACAATAGAATAGTATAGTACATAGTTATGTTACCATCTTTGTACAATAAAGTGCTCCAACTTAAGTCATACCAGCTGTACCTTATAGAAAAGTGGATACTTATGAGGTATGTTAGGGCACCGATTGAACTATTCAAATTTTCATTCTACTAACCTGTATAGAATGAAATGGACACTATGTGACTGAATATTAACTAAGTATCTCATTATTTGTAGAGGCGAATTGTTTTGTTTTATTGTACGGGCCCCTTACGGTGTAACATAATAATATATAAATGTACAGCACAATTAGAAATATAAGTCAATATAAAATGTATATTGCTGTGTAAATTGATCACATTTAACCGCATCCCTGTAGAAATCAGATCATATATATTGTGGTTTTCATTGTTTTCCATATCATTGTTTCAATGCGCACAAGCAAACCGCATTTTCTCGGTTTATATAGGTACCAAGTCGATTAAAATGTCATGCCATTTAATTTGGTATCTTAAGTAAAAGAGGTATTGGGTTGTCAAATTAGAATCTACCTCACAGGTTAACGCTGTAGAAACATAATGATGACTAGAGCCCAAGCTAAGATGCACCCTGTGTTTCAAGTTGAATCAAGAAGATTCGATCGTACTTGTATTTTTTGCTGATGTGTTGAGGTCACGATGTATGTACGAGTTCGAGACTCCTTCTAGAGCGTTCTGACAATACTTACAACTAATACTACCTACGTCACTGATCCATTGTTAGGTACGGTACCGGTAGGTTATTTTTTACACATTATTAATAATTAAATCTTATAATACATTATTACACAAATCAACTAAATCCCAGATTATGTAAATGTACCTAAATAATATTTCATATAAAAATATTTTCATTTCAAGTTTTACGCAGGCTTCAGTGCTTTATGTCGCGCGTTGTCAAAATATCTAAATAAGGGAACTGTTTTTAAGTTTATGCATGTAAAACAAATAAAATAAAAGATTTTTGAAAACATTCATCTCAAAAATAACCAACCTTTAACGAGATCTAGTCAATCAATTCATCTTCCATCTGTTTCTGGAATCAGCCCGATCATTTCTCACTCGACGCCAGACAAAGATCGCTCTTACCACAACATTCAGCCAACAATACTTCGGAAGTACTATTATTAGTTGTAACAATAGATTGTAGGTAATTTTCGAAAGGTCACATTTTATAAACCTCTGTGCTCAAAAGTATAAGTACTTTACCTGTTTGTAACTAGTGACGTATTCCCATAGCATGATTATGTTAGAACTGTGTTAGTACCAGTTATATGTTGACGACATAGGTAACCATGTGAGCGGTAATATGCCTCTATTCAGCACGTGCGTTTTTCTCGTGCGTTTCTGTGTCGGGTTCCATATTATGAAAGGTGTTATACGATACTTAATTTTTCTTTTATTTGATGAAACACGTACTTAGCAAACGGGTTTTCGTTCCGTCTGATGGGAAATAGTCATCTTCGCTCATGAACATACCTACCTATAAAAGAGCTAATTTATGAAAGGGAGAGAGGTCTCGTTTCGGGTCATTCCTGATGCAGAGGTTGTCTATCGAGAACCAGAGTGGCAATGCGGCGAGCGTGATGGGCAACTTTGCGTCTGGAAGGGCGCGGGACGAGTTGTTTGACTAAGTTGTGGCCTTGTTAAGTTTAGTTTTAATTGAATTACTTAATTTTAATCTATTTTTAATGTAATGTTTGTAAGATTTCTATTTGATAATTGCAATAAACATACGGAAAAAAATGTATTTATGTAAGTATGTCGAAATCTGAAAATCCATAAAGTTACATACTTAATTAAGGAAAACGCTAATTATTACGGAACAATTTGCATTCATGTTTATATTAAAATGCGGGTATTGATCAAAAACCATCCGTTGTTCGGTCGGAATTTCCGCGATAACAAGCAATAACATAAATATTTAGCACACCTATGAACAATCCCAACTCAATAACAGGAAAGAACTGAATTAGGTATTTACTTAGTATCAAATGCTCTTTAAAATTGTAGCAATTTTCAATAATGTTCGTATAATAAGTAAAGTGTCATTCAATAGAACTTGCTAACTATGTAAACAAAAGTTACTTGGAAATTGACATTCAGTGTTAATTTTAGTACTTATGGCCGTTTGTTTACATAGTTAGCAAGTTCTATTGAATTACAGTTTAGCTAGAGATATTTTATCAGTAACCGTTTACTACCAGGTGGGCCGAATATTTGTTTGGCGCTGAAATGAAATGAAACATACATGATGACATATATAAGTAATGTACTATTAAAAGCATATTTTCATAAAGTCATTAAGTATCTAACCCTCAGATAAATTTAGGTCAAGATAACACTTCGGATTCAAAAATATATATATTGAGTCAGTTCAGTGCAAAACATATTAATTACGGAAAAGGCGAAGTTCGCAAGGCGAACTACAACATGAGGATACGCACGCAAATAACATCTTCGGTGCTGAACTGCTGAACTGTCTAATTTTTCCTTACACGTTACTAACAACTTTGGCTTTTATTAATGTTTGTGACCCCAAGAGAGTAAGAAAAGGGCACGCCAATAATTATGATGTATTTTATCTTTTATTTATAAGTAAACTAAAGATAACTTTTACCATATAAATAGGTAAACGATTTAACAAAGCAACAGCAGAAAGGTCAAGTTGACAAACATCTTTACAAGCCAACGTTCAAAAAATATATTTACACACCTCTAAGACACTCATAATAATAATGGTTTATGTAAAGAAGTTTAGTAAAATGAGCTTAAACATATAGTTCGTTTTTTTAGCATTAGAAAGAACTTGAAAGAAGGTAAGCGATTTTGACATGTCTTTTAATTGAAAAACACTTTTTAAAAATCAATAACTATTATTTATGAAAGCAGAAGACTATAAAAGATCGTATTAGATTCATAATTGTTACATATTTACCGTAAACAAGATATATACAGTGTATTACTAAAAGAAATTAAAAACTAGCTTAAATCTAAAATAGGCCCTTGAGGCATTGTACCAAGGATGCTGGCGACATTTCCTCGCTGTATCGCAATGCTGATACGTTGTGCGAGGTAGCCGCCAGCTCTTCGGTCACCAGTTACGTCAACCAGACGCTTCGCGATTTCTGCGAACAACTTATGCGCGCATGGGGTCATGGACCTAGAGTTTCAACTCCAAATGGTACAAAATGGTACTCTCTACCGAGGCTCTTATATTTGTTACGTTTTAAAATTTCGGCGCTTTCCGCCGCCCCGCCCGCTTTTACATTAGTCCGTTGGAGGTGGGACGGTGCCAGTGTGTCTACGCAGGTAGCATCCCACACTAACATCCGTCCCAAGCTCCAAGGAACTAAGGACACCCCATCGGGCCTCTTGCCATCGTCTCTGAAAATGCCAGTCGGCTCAAGAAGAGCAGGCACATTGATGGTGGCAAGAGACCGACGGATTATGTCATTAAGCGACGCATGTCTCGAAAAGCGTCCTGCACTTTTTTGACAAGATAATCCATGGTGTCCCAGTCGGTCCACGTCCGTGCCACAAGAGCATATGTGTGGCGTACACACCGAAACCCCAAGTCGCAAACCAGTCGCCAGTCTAAGGGAGGCCGGATCCAAGAAAGTACCAGTATTGGGCGAAGGATGGGCATGTAGCCAGTAACCGGCTTCCCGGGCTCCGACCGCCAAAAGCCCCGCGCGATCTGGACCTGTACAGTTGTTTAGCAGAGTATTGTAAGCTAAATCACAGTAAACATTATCCCAGCTCCTTTGTGAATTTGGGTTGTCTGGAAATTGTTTGCCTGGGCAAGCAATTTTAAAAGCATTTTTGGCGTCCTCAAAGCCCGCAATCTCACAGTTTGTGGGCAAAGCCCTTAAGATATTTCCTGTAAGACCAGACGTGCTATGAGTGGACGCCAAAAAGCCGGTTTACCGTAACTTATTTTTAAAATGTGTTTTTCAATTAAAAGCCACATCAAGATTGTTTACCTTATTTCTAATGCTAAAAAAACGAAGTATATACCTATAGTAAAGAATAGTGTTTGATTTCTATACAAAGCAATTCATTATGGCATTGTGTGAATCTGCGACGCTATTTCAATAATAAATAGGTTTTTTCCATTGCTTATGCGTGTATGGATAGAAACAATAAACACTAGGTATAGGTATTCTATGCGGTTAGTAACTAACAATGTATCATATGAATGCAAAACACTGTTATCTACTTACGGCGCCTATCGATTGTCTTGTATTGTATGTAAGGTAAAAATAATATTTATTAATATCAAGATCATTTAGAGGTAAGCCAATTTTCTGATAAATTTTATCCTACATTCAGTACACTAATAATCTAAACGTGTGTCTCATGTTCCTACTAAAATTTAAACTATAAGATAAGATAAAAATAGTTTATTCAAGTAGGCATAGGTAATTACAATGCGCTTATGAACGTCAAATAAAGCTGGTAGACCGTAGAGAACCGTAACAAGCTTTTCATCTGAAATAGTACCTAAATAATGCAAATTTTCTAACAGCGCAAACTGATTGTACCTACCTACCTACTTTAAAAATTCAATAATTACTTACGGCCTTATTAATAAAATTTACCAAATCTCCGTTATTTCTCCCTTTCCAACAAACACAAATGGGAAAGACAACAGCAAGCAACAAATGCGAAAACAAAATGTTAGCTGCCTTTAAATAAATGCAGTTTATCAGTTGTATTTGCATGTGTTTAGGAATATTAGTCTATCGCGTCGGAGGTCCCAAACGGTCAAATTTGAATTTGTTTATTTTATAAGTCCAAAAATTCCAAAATCTACCTTAAATATTCGCTTATGCAACCCATCCGGATATTTGACATTCATACATCTTGTAACTGTTTCTTGTTTTTGTTCTATAAATAACTGCATTAAGTACTAACAGAGATCTTTTTAACTGACCATTGTTGGACTTTATATTATTTACAATAAGATTTAAAATGTATCAGTTAACAGTGAGAGGGTTCCGAAATATATAAATATATTTTCTTGTTGTATACGTGTTGAATAATAAGAGCCACTTAAAATTCCGTGTGTGGTTTCGGCATTATAATCGGGCACGTTTAACGGATATATTTCGTATGCACGTAATACACATGTTATTGTTTCAATTTTTCAGGGTCCGAATTGGAATTGTTACTTTTTTTTAAGGTTTTCAAACGATGAATCGGGTGCATAATAGTACCTAATGTCACATAAGTATACCTACGTCTATTATGAGATTTTTTTTAATTATATAAAAAAATATTGTAAAATACAAATGAAAATAGTAGTTTTTAAGTGTTTGTCTACAGTTTTGTCTACAAGTCTACATTTAGAAAAACCTGAAATGAAGGGAATTAAAACAAAAACATGCCTACATACTTCAGATTTTATAAAACCTTTCACAAATATAATGGTTTCAGGATCTGGATTTTCCTAAGCTGAATAAAGCAGACCTATCATGTTCCAGCAACGTGATATAAATTTATACGAGTATGACTTTATATGACAGTTCATAAAATTAATCATTTATAATCACTTCGTACAGTCATACATACAATTAAACGTGACTCTTTTATGATGGTACTTCGAGTGCACATTCCAATTTTATATAAAGATTAAATAGAAGTACGAAATAATGTGTCTATATGGTACTACCTATCAGCTACTCTTGATTGATCAACTGGTTATCGGTGTACCTTATATCTTTGCAATAAGATTTGACAATTGTCAATAATAACAATGAACAATTTATACGTTAATCTAGGGCATGGAATCGTCCTGCACTTGATGTCATAAGATCTGTGTAAGTAGAAATTTGATCGACACGTGTATTAAGTCAGAGAAATCAATCACACTTAAATCAATCTAATTTTAATAAAGATGCTACACGAGGCAATTTGCTTCGTCAGATGCTGTAGTCGACGCGAAATAATGCACTACACAATGAGTCAACCGAATTACCTAATTAATCTACCTCTAAAAAGATTTCCTCAATTCGTCCGAATTCTGGATCTTATTTTTGGTAGGTTTGGTATCTATGTTTTGGCTAGACCGATATAAATTTACATTTACTCCTCCAGTTGTATGAGGTTAGATCTAATCAAATTAGGTAAGATAAGATGTTCATATTCATTTTGCTGTGCTATATCTAGGCTTGCCTTACGGCCAGATTTTTGGTCCCTCGTCAAGATAGCAGGGGACTTGGCGAGTGTCAGGGTTTTTTAAGAAAGCTTAACTAACCATCAGAAGCTAGTTAGGTACGAGTAGGGTTTGCAAGATCCGTCAATTTTTCGGATCCGGATATTTCGGATATTAAAATTTGACGGATCCGGATATCCGGATAATTCGGATAATACGGATCTGTATCAAGAAAGGTGACGAAATTTACAACTTACATACAACGAACAGCTAGTAAAATGTAAAATGTTCATACTTTAGTTAATTACAATTATTAATAATTATTCTCTTTATTTATTTCTGGTCTTAAGTTAGGTTATTTTATACTACGGATATAAAAATAAAATACAAAAACACTTACAAAAACAATACAAAATACTTATAAACATATTATAAAAAACCTAACCTAGGGTGCCGCCAGCAGCGGGGCAAGGCCCAAGCTGCCATTGGTCAGGGCTGCAGAGAGAGGAACCGGCGGACTATCCGCGCCGTGTCCAAGATCACCGCCTTCTGCATCTGACCCTTGATCCAACCACCTAGCGAGAGTCTCTCAAGATGTTGGTCGAGACTCTTCGCTATTAGACCGTTCACTGAAACGACTATCGGGACAATGATCGTCGAATCAACATCCCACATAGCGGTTATCTCGTGAGCCAAGTCTAGGTACTTGCTGGACTTGTCCTTCTCGGCTTTCACGAGATTCTCATCATGGGGGATGGTGATGTCAACGAGCACGGCCCGGCGTTGCGATCGATCTATTATCACAATGTCAGGCTTATTGGCTACAATAGTCCTGTCAGTGATGACAGATCGATCCCAATAGAGCGTGGCACGACCATTCTCGAGAACTGGCGCAGGTGAATACTTGTAGTACGGTACTTCGCGGTCCACAAGGCCGTATAGAAGAGCAAGCTGCTGGTGTATAATCCTGGCTACGAGATTATGTCTGTGCAAGTACTCGCCGTTAGCAAGATGAGAACAACCGGGAATGATATGCCTGAGTGACTCTCCATGCATTATTATTATTATCTCAAAACGATATAAATAAGTATAATAATATATTCAGTGTAGTCTTAATTAGGTATTCCTATTAATAATATTATGCATTTTTTTTAGGAGGCCGTAGTCGATTTGTAACCGGCAGCGCCAAAAATGAAGTAATTAAAGCAAATTTATTTCTATATATCTGCTCAGAAGAATTAATTCTAAAGGTGCCTAAAAACACCGCTTTAACTTCGGCGTTTTTTCTTAAATTTGCCATTATAAGCTCACAAAATAGAAAATGGAGAAAAATTTACATTTATGTACTTTTATTATTTTATACCTGTGTGGTGTGATATAATTTATACTATTAAAAAACGTACTTCCTTTACCTTGGTAAAATAGCTATACCTTCAGTCGTTAGATTGAAAAAAAAATGGCTTAGAAAAAGTATCTAACTAATTCAGTCCCCATTACAACAATCTTTCATTATTGGTATATAAGTATACATTTTTGACATATAAAGTTTGTAATTTTATGAATAAAGAAATATAATATAATATATAATATATAATATATAAATCCAGTTAATTACTGCAAAATAATGTGAAATTACTACAAAAGTTTCTGGAAATTAAGAAATTTGGGCTACAGCTTCTTAATAACGAGAAAAAAATATCAATGTTAGTTACTCAGTTAGCAGCACATCAAGCACATGTTATTTATGTTAACAGAAGACTGGGAACGGACACGATAACATAAAAAAGTCACTGATAACAACACGCACAAGCACTAATGATGTTCCAGGTAGACTACCCAAAGGCGACTGAGCGAAAACCTGATAACAATTACTTTAAAACATACAAATATTTACCCTTATTCCAGTCAGAAGGCATGCAGGTAGCTCGTTTTAAGACTGTTACTGTTACTACTGTATAGTTTAAGCAAAATTTGTATTTATTTTATCACGTTATCGCGTACCAATAACGCGACCAATGCAATATTTAACGGATCCGTGAGATCCGAAATATCCGGATCCTATGAGACGTTGGATCCGGATCTCAGATTTGACGGATATCCGGATATTTCGGATATCCGGATATCCGGATCTCAAACCCTAGGTATGTAGTATGGACTTGGGCAGAGGATAGGAAAGGTTATGCTGTACAGCTAGTGGCCACACAGATTTTTGAATAAGGGATTTACTGGGCGCTTTTATACTTTACCGTGAGAGAGAGAGAGAGAGAGAGAGAGAGAGAGAGAGATTCTTTATTTGTGAAAACACAGGTACAATGAATGGTCTTACATTATAGTTTGGTAGTCTCACCATGCTCTGCCAATAGTGGCGTACAAATACTATACTACTTATAAACATAAACCATGCATTATTTCAAAATTTACAATTTGTAAATTAAATATTAATCATTAGAACATGTGACAAAAATTAGGATATAATTATACTTAAGAAATAAAATTTATACATGCATTTAATTTTCATTCAAATAATCGCTTATTTTATAATAACATTTTTCGATTAATAGTGCAGTCAGTTGTTTTTTAAATTGTGATAGTGGTAATGTTTTTAAACAATCAGGAATTTTATTATATATTCTGGTTGCCATTCCAAAAATGCTTTTCCGCATCAATGTGGTGTTCTGTGGCTCATTGTGCAACTTTTGGTCATATTGTGATCGCGTTGGATATTTGCGGTACTCTGAGACTTTAGTGAACAAATTAGAGTTGCATTTAACAAATACTGCCATTTCTAAGATATAGATACACGGAAATGTTAAAATTTTCATTATTTTGAATAACGGAACACTGCTTTCTCCGGGTTTTTTCCCGCACATTGCTCTTACACACCGTTTTTGGGCTATAAGTACATTTTCCCTACCGACTGAGTTACCCCAGAATATAATCCCATATCGGAGTCTTGAGACTACAAGTCCATGATAGGCTGACAGAACTGTATCTTGATTTACTATTTTTGATAGTTTAAAAAGTGCATAAGCAGATTTGTTTAGTTGTTTACATATTTCAGCAACATGAGGTTTCCAGGTAAGTTGACTATCTATTAATAAGCCTAAAAATCGTGTCGTGTCTACATTTTCAATTTTGTCATGTTTATAGTTTATGTCAATTGTATCAGTATTAATAGGATTTATGCGATTGTAGAAGTGCATTACATTAGTCTTTTTAAGATTGATTATTAGATTATTATTATTTAACCACATTATAATATTATTTAATTCTGAATTAATGTCCTTTTCGTATGTAATCAGGCTATCGCAATTTATTATAGATGTGCTGTCGTCAGCAAATAGTACCATTGGATAATCAACGTCGTTAGGCAGGTCATTAATATAAACGAGGAACAGTAGGGGACCAAGCACACTGCCCTGTGGGACTCCATGTGTGACATACTGCTCTTTCGAATAGTACTTTTGTTCTGTTTTTGTCGTCGTACAGATTCTAGATATTTCGGTACATTGAGGCCTTTCTCTTAAGTAAGATTCGATAAGATTTAGCGCATTACCCCTAATACCATACATTTCAAGCTTGCATAACAGTCGGTCATGGTTAACATAGTCAAAGGCCTGAGTCATATCAGTAAAAATAGCGCAAACGGGCTTTCGTTCATCAACATTTTCCATTACAATGTTAAGAAGGTCATATATAGCCATATTAATACTTATATTTTTTCTAAATCCCTTTTGTTCACTTTTAAGTAAATTTAATTTGTTAAGATATGCATATAAACGATTATAAATTACCTTTTCAAAAATTTTTGAAAATACTGGTATCAAGGCAATCGGTCGATAGTTTTGTGTACAATCTTTTTCGCCTTTTTTATGTAGGGGTTTAATCACTGTTTTTTTTAATTGCTTAGGATAAATCCCCGTATAAATGACTAGATTAATTATGTGACTTAAGTGTTCGTTTATAATGTTATTCACATATTTAACTACACATGTGGCAATACTATCATACCCGACGCTGTTGGTGTTATTAAGTAAATTTATTAATGACTTAACTTCATCTGGCGTAGTTGGCTCTAGAAATATTGATTTAGAATTGCTTTTTATGTTAGGTTTAGTCGTAGCACTAAGCGAAATATGTTGAGAGTCTCTGTCGATGAAATGGGCATTAAATGTGTCTGCAATTTGTTGCGGCTCCGTGATCATTTCGTTGTGTTTCTTTATTGTTTGAATGCAATTTTTAGGGCGAGTCGATTTATACGAGTTAATGACTTTCCAAGCTGCTTTTGATTTATTTTTAGCTGTATTTATTGCGTGATTGTTTTGTGCTGTTTGGGTTAATTTAATAATTTTTTTATACATTTTTGAGTAGTTTCTTAAGAGTGTTTTATTTATTTCTGTTGGGTGACGTCTATATTGCCAGAGTAATTTCCTTTGATTTTTCCCACAAATTCTTAATCCTTTTGAAATCCATTTAGGTTTTCCAGTATCAGTAATAGTTATAGTTTTGAGTGGGAAATAAAGATCGTATAATCGCGTAAAATTATCAATAAATGCATTATAAGCAATGTTGGGGTCGTCAGTGATGTAAATTTCAGAGAAGGACAAGTTCTCTAGGTTACATTTAAAGTTATTTAAATTATTTTGCGAATATATACGTTTTGTGGTGCGCCAAGATTGTATGTATCTTTTTTCCTTTACTGGAACTTTCAGCAATTGTGCCGTGTGATCCGACAGACCAAGATCAATGACTGCAGTCTTATGACCCTTCTTTATGTTATGCAAGAAATTATCTAGACATGTATTACTCGCAGGCCTTGTTGGTTGGTTTAGTGCTAATCTTAAATCATAACTCAGCAAGAAATTTTCGAAATCTGTAGAGAGCTTATTTTTCTTTAAAATATCTATATTAAAGTCTCCACACATAATAACTTTTTTACTTCGTTTGCTGCAAACTTTATTAAAAATGTTATCAAATATCTCATAACACGTACTTAAGTTACTATGTATTGGTGGTCTATATGCACAAATAATTATTAGTTCTTGTAAGGGAAGCTCAATGGCACAACATTCGAGTACTCCGGATACAGACAGTTTTGTGATGTCGGATAGCTCTTTGTATTTTAGACCTGTTTTTACTAATATGCAAGACCCTCCCCGTTTTTGATTATTTCTTGAATAGATTGACGCTAATTGGTAATTTGGTATTGTCAATAGTTCTTCGTGCCCTTTTTTGATGAAATGTTCCGTTATACAAATTATGTCAATTTCTGTTTTCTCCATCTTTAACTCATGCAAATGTAATGCAAGAAGATCCGCTTTATTTATAAGGCCAGCAATATTTTGGTGAAATACATTTAGATATTTACTGGTATTGGTCGATATGCTAAGTGTACAGTTTGCACAGGGATTCAACAAAGGATTATTATCAGATTGTAGAGTTGAAATATTCTTTGAGGCATTGTTTTCCTTACAGTGTTCAGTTAATGTAATGTTCAGTTCTCGTTCTCTGTCAGTTACGAAAAAACTTTAGATTTTTCGACAGACCAGTTACATTTCCATTAATGCCCATAACCAACTCTATAATGGATTCGAAAATACGCTCAATTCCCCGTCTGTTTATTTGGCTGGTTATACTATTAAACAACGAGCAATAGTCACCATCGTGTAACAAACATATGTTCGAATCCAATATGAAAGCATACTCATTTTCTAAATTATCACGATACAGCTTATAATTAAAATCATCTATGCGATTATTAAACAATGTTACTTTATTCGTATACTTGAAAGTTGGCAAGCAGAGTATAATATTAGTGTGTTGTACTTTTTCGAGAGTGTTTTTTATGTACTTTACTAATTCAGCATAGTCTTTTGTTGTTTCGAAGTCCGTATTTCCTATAAATATTATGCAAAAGTCCGATAAGGTGAAATTCTGTAGTTTATGATCAATATTTTCCATCAGTTGGGTAATGCCACTATTTGGGATCTTGTAGTGGCAAAAATCAGCATTTTGAAAATGTCGTTCTGTGATTTGTAGAATAGCGTGAGAGGAGCTACTACTGATAACGCATACTTTAGGACGATGTAACTCTTGTGATGGAGGTAATTTTTCAGGGTATTTGTAATCTTCCTTTGTAGCATTTCTTAGAGCTGTTGTGGATTCCCAGTTTTTAATTTCCGCTGTTAGGGTCTCTATTTTTTTATGCGCTTCAATTAAGTTCGACTGAAGTATGTTTGTTTCCTCCGTGAGGGCGTCTATCCTTTCTTCATATACAAGCAGAGTAGCATAATCTTGATTTGGCGTATTCGGCAGGGAATTTATTTCGTCGAGGCTTTCATTTTGCGTAATTTGTGTAATTTTAAGTTTTGCTACTGCTTTGGACATACTACGGTTCTTTGAAGAATTTCTTAGAGAGTTATTGCTACCGGGTGATGAAGTGCATACTTTTAACAGAGTGTTAATTTTGTTCTTGTATTTCTCTATTTTTCGTTTAAGCTCATAGTTTTCCGATACCTGTATTGCGATTTCATTTTCAGCTATATCCAATTTTTCCTGAAGAACTTTTACAAGTTCGTTTGCTTTTCCAAGTTCATCATATATACGAATACTTGTACTCAAATCCGGAAGACTTCTATTTGGATGGACATTGGTGGCAAGGATAGCTGAATTTGTCATATCAGTCGAGGATTGCGATTCTATGAGCGTGTCTTCCTGCGAAAAGGATGATGAGAAGGACGATGGGAGATACAGGCCGAGTGGACTTTGCGTGGTAATGGTAACAGTAAATTTGTCGATCAGTAAATGTCAAGATTTCTAGTGTGATTTTCGGAATATTATCAGGATATAATATTTTAAAAATTCGCCTTTTGAACACATATTAACTCGCATAAAATTATAAAATTTCGTGTTAGACCCGTCTATATGTAAATGTTAGTTAATATTATCAGGATATTCCATTTTTTCATATGACAAAACTATTTCTCTAAATATGAGTTATGAATGTTAACTGTTGTACTCGCATCATTCCATTTTCCGTGGCCTACTTTGGAGCCTTGACACGAGCAATCTACTTTGGCCGTAGTTTTATTGATGCATGTGGTTTTATGACAGCCTTCATGTGGAGGCAGCCTATAAAATGTGTTGCGCAACTGCTCTTATCTATGAATTTCATGGCGGCCATAATATTCAGTGTCGGTAGTTACATTAAAGTATATGTTTAAAAAAAACTGGCTAGATATAAGTGTTTCTTCTAGGTTATATAATTTTCAAATGAAGCTTGTAATTACAAAATGATCAAACAAATGTCAATATAGTAACGTTCATATTAGGAACATGATTAATTTCACCGTGTCCGTCTGTCTGTCCGACCGCTGCTTAGCTCAGTTAGCGTTGCTGGGTACTTGTAAAGTTGCAATTTGGAATGGGTGGTAAATTGTGCCTTAACATTATCTCAATCGAAGAATTCTAAGCTATTAATTGCATGTTAAAATCAAAACCCGATCTTTCCTGCACGCATCTTGATAAAATGCATGTTATATATTCCTATTTTTATTTGTGTAAGGTTCGTTTTCGTATGAGGAACGTCAATAAAATTGATAGTACTTACAACTTAGTTACGATACAAGTGCGAAAAACCGAAGGGAGTGATGTAAATCGACACGAGTTGCGAATTACCTATTCGCACGTGTATCTAACGACGTTTTACAGTACATATGGCCCTTTAAAATTTGACATTCGCACGAAAAGTGCTATTTTACGCACTAGTGCGGAAAAGTAGCCCCATATGTATTGTAATAGTTATTTTCGATACAAGTGCGAAAAAGAGGAAATTCGAAACGAGTGGCGGTAAATTAAAACACGACCGAAGGGAGTGTTTTAAATCGACACGAGTTGCGAATTACCTATTCGCACGTGTATCGAACAACGTTTTACAGTACATATGGCACTTTAAAGTTTCGACATACGCAGGAAAAGTGCTATTTTACGCACTAGTGCGGAAAAGTAGCCCCATATGTACTGTAAAAAATATTTTAAGTTTCGATCAACTCAAAGGTACGCACGAGCCGATTATCAGATTTAAACCTAGACCTAAGTCTGGAAGCCGCACCATAATCAATCGGCTATCAATGGAGGAAACTGTTATAATTAATATAAATCAAACATTAGGCCTTGATCTCGGTGTTTCCACATGTTTAATGTATCCTAGTTGTTTCCATCTACAATATGTTATATATATTCATATGTATATGTAAGCACAGATGTCGTAATATAAAAACATTCCGAGCAAGTGCAAATTGCGCAACTTCTACCGCGTGGAAACTGTATCGGTATAGCCATGTACTTGTACAGCACTGTATCTAATGTAGTTACCTACACTTTTTACGAGCAAAAAAATCGACTCAAGTAACAATTTTGAGTTTTTGTCGTGTAAAAGCGAGATGGCAGTATTATTGTTTATTTATTAAGCTATCAAAAACATTAATAATCTGACACTGATTTAAACATTCACGATTTTTACACATTATTGAAATTTAGATACGCGATTAAGTCCCGTTGTACAATTTAATAATTAATAATCTGTAAAATCGGTTGGGTAATTTTCAGGTTGTTGATATTTTTGTAGAAAATGAGATTTTACCAGCTTTGATTACGCACGAGTTGTGCCCCTTTGAGGGCCATAAACACCGGTTTAACCGGTTATTTTTTATCAGTCGCTTATCAGAAGTTGACCTGTGCCCATCTCCCGCAATTATTCATTGGAATCACCTGGATAAAATGGACACCACAGAAACTGAAGCCGACCGAATCATCGTCTTGCTGAATTAAGACCTTAAGCAGCGTGAAGTTGCTGAACAGCTGAATTTAAGTCAGTATACAGGTTGTTCGACACTGTAATGATAACCATCTGGTATATTCCATGAAATGTTTAAAATAAAAATCACTCCTTTCATGTAAAATAAAATGGTATTGAAGAAAAACAAATCATAAATAATTTATTCATTTTCAAAAATTGTGTTGTGTACAAAACAAGTTCAAATAATATAAAAATGTATGTCTGCTTTACTAAGCATGCAAAAAAATATTAAGAAACTTAATTTAATGAAAAACACTTATATGTAGGTATGTAAACAGTAGGTATATCTATCTCATATTAATACATACGTCAATTATCAGAATCCCAATGAAAATTAATGTAGTTTCAAGATCATTTTCAAAAGGATACTTATGATCAGTTCCGGATAATCTCCACAATTTTAGAAATAAGAAATTGTGAGTAGCTTAAATCTATTAATGTGTTAAAAAAATTGTTTTTCTTTAGCCTATTAGTGTGTCCCACTGCTGGGCAAAGGTCTCCCCTTTTTCATAAAAAAATATTATGTTAAAAAAATTAAGCACTCTTTCCATTTCCATCAAAGGAAAGCTTCTGATAAGTTTACTTTAAAAGGCAAACACCCTATGCGCGTGCGTTTTAATGAGGTTACCACGCGTCGGGTGTCGCGTTACTAGGTATGTACCTACTATGTGGTACGTACTACGAGTAGGTATAATATAAACACTGTGCACGTGGAGTTATAGGCTTGGAATATCACTAGGCGTTCTATACCTAGGTTTAGGTACATGTAGTTGAATGTAAATGATGTAAACTTTTATCAATTAGTCTGGCAAACTAATTCTGTCAGTTATTAATGTTGCTATGTATATTTCAAGTTTCTTTTAAATGTTTTATTAAATTCCTTAACATAAGACACGTAATGACACTTTGAGGTCTTTATTTCGTACTTTATAGCCGAATCAATAGTCAATTCCCGGTAAAAGCGTTTATTTGTGGGCACGGATATTTGTTCCGCGGCTATAGATGTCTTGTAGTAGGTACTTATCTAATCTCATATATCGTTGTCCAGTAGATACTCACAAAATAAGCCTTGTTGAACTGTATGGGGCCAAATCGGTAAGTTTGTCCTACTTAATAATTTAAAAAATATCAAAGTATACTATTGGTAGAATAGCAGGTGTGTATGACGTAAATGTTTATTTTATAGATTTACGTCATTCCATGATTACTGATTACCATTTCGGAGAACACAAGTGATATGTACCTAAGTATTTATAATAAGTATTAGCTCGGATTAAACGATTACTGGATAAGGCATGCGTCGATAACCACCTCTGCCATTATTAAAAGGTATATGTCATCAAAAACTTGCCTTAATATTCGTCCTTATGTGAAGGGGTCGTATTTCCATCGATACTTAGTAATATGTTATTGACGAAAGTCATCTTAAAATAATTATGACTAAATGTAAGCCGGAAACTTTGTATCACTGTAGACCTAGGTTGTTATTTTAGGTGTTTAACAGGTTATAAACTGAAATAGATGTCATATAGGTATTAAAGAAAAAGTGACGAAGGTAGTGAAGGCCGGATTCGTCACTTTTTCTTTAATATATATGACATCTATTTCAGTTTATAATTTATAGTAGTGTGACTACTTAAAAAACACAAATCAAAAATATTTAATAACATTTAGATTTGTACTTACTCAAAGTTGTGTGTTTAGCAGATGTTTAAAAGTTTAAAAGTTTTAAAACTTTAAACTAACAGAACAACGTGGCTTGACAATTGTGCCAATGATATAAAGCAATACATACACATACTAGTCCCGATGAAGTGCATGGAGTTGTTCTTTTTCTTGAAGGATCGAATTTTACAATAACGCACGTACTTTAGTTGCAGAAATATTTACCGATTTCGCTGTAATATTTTGTGCCTTTGCTACTAACCCAATTTATATACGTTTAAAAATAAATATTCAATATCTTATACAAAAACCGGCCAAGTGCGAGTCGGACTCGCGCACGGAGGGTTCTGTACCATCAACAAAAAATAGAGCAAAACAAGCAAAAAAAAACAAGCAAAAAAACGGTCCAAGTACTGACCCCGCCCGACGTTGCTTAACTTCGGACAAAAATCACGTTTGTTGTATGGGAGCCCCACTTAAATCTTTATTTTATTCTGTTTTTAGTATTTGTTGTTATAGCGGCAACAGAAATACATCATCTGTGAAAATTTCAACTGTCTAGCTATCACGGTTCGTGAGATATAGCCTGGTGACAGACGGACGGACGGACGGACGGAGTGCGAAGTCTTAGTAATAGAATCCCGTTTTTACCCTTTGGGTACGGAACCCTAATAACGCATATTTTGTCAGAAATACGCGACTAAACGCAGCGGAAATTGAAAATCCCGACCCCCTCATACACTTCACAGTTTACGAATTTTACGATGTAGCATAACGCAAGCTTACTGCTCCCTCGGGCGACGGTAATGTCACATTCACATCGCCCTCTCCCGACGATGCATCCCATTTACATGTAGGCATAGATGTACCCATAGATAAGGGGGTGGGAAGCAGTACGTTGACTACACATGTGTTGAAAAGTGGCAGTAAGTGATCTTTACAACATGTTTATAAAGTAATAGCTGTTGCCCGCGACTTCGTACCCGTGGATTAGTATATTTTCCCCATACAAACTTTGGACCCCCATTTCACCCCTTTAGGGGATGAATTTTGAAAAATCCTTTCTTAGTGGACCCCTAGACCTTATAAGGAACCTACTTGGCAAATTTGGAATTTCTAGTCCTAGCGGTTTGGGCTGTGCGTTGATTTAAGTCAGTCAGTCAGGTCTTTCACGTTTATACAGACTACCATGAAAACTGGGTATTTACCATGTGTATGTTTGTTATAAGGTATTGTAAATCACCATGTTATCTTGAAAGATTTTATTCAGGGACCATAATTTTATATCCGCATTCGTCAGGTAAACACTCACTATCGGCAGTATCGGCTACAGTCTTCGTCACATATTACTAGCATTCGAGTTTTTGCTATGATTTGCAGAAAATATAATATAAGGAATTTAGAGGGGTCTGTGTTTAGAGTAAGAGGTGGGTGGTGGGTATCGGGAAATTTCAGTCGATACACCATTTGTATGGTTGCGCCAATTTCTAACAGTCAAACTTCTGCCATCATTCTGCTGTGGATCCAGAAATCAATAAACTACCGGTTAAGGGTAGGGGTCAGAGGTGAACGCGAAATGTCACTGGATGCTGAATTTAGAGCAGTGCAGTTTATTTCCTAGTGCAGAATTCAGCTTATCTCTAGGGCTTAAATATGATTCACACATTTGCATGGTTCATGAATATTTTCATTGTATTTCTAAGCAAAATTTATCTGAATACACTTGTATTTTTCAGTCACACCCGTTTACAAATGTTTTGCATCTACACGACCTTACTCTATATCTAAGACACATTTTAAATTAAAATCTAATTGATACCGTTCAATTCAAGCGTAGCCGTTAATTCTATTTATTCTTAACGGTCACCTAAATCCTTAAAATTTAACAAATGTTTGAAAAATTACAACTACGAGGGGTTTTCAAAATATTCTCGGTATGAGAATGAAAACAAACAAGTACGAAAAGTTTGATATTTTTATTTTTCAATATACTCCCCCCCCTATGTTCATACACTTAAAAGATCGATCAATTATTTTTTTAATCCCTCATAAAAATATTTTTTATCTTTCGTGTAAAAATGCTCCTCCACTGCCGCCTTCAATGCTTCATCGTCAGAAAATTTATTTCCACGCAGATCCTTTTTAAGATTGGGGAGCAAAAAGAAGTCGCTGGGGGCTAAGTCCGGACTATACGGTGGGTGAGTAACAGTTTTAAACCCACATTCAACAATAGCTGCCTTGGCAATATGAGCAGTATGGACGGGGGCGTTGTCATGCAGAAGCAGAATACCTTTGGTTAACTTTCCTCGCCTCTTTTCTTTAATTACATCCTTTAATTGACGTAGAATGTTAGCGTAGTACTGTCCTGTGATATTTACACCTTTTTCTTTATAATCGATTAGTAATACTCCTTCACAATCCCAAAATATCGTGGCCATGACCTTGCCAGCTGAAGGGATGACCTTGAACTTCTTGGGATGAGCTGAACCCTTAATGTGCCACTGCATGGACTCTTGTTTACTCTCTGGGTCATAATGATGAACCCAGGTTTCATCTCCAGTAACTATTCTTTGCAGCACCTCATCAGAATTTTCACCGCACAGGTCAATAAAATCGGAACAACAAGCTACACGCATGTCTTTTTGAAGCCGAGTCAGCATTCGCGGAACCCATCTTGCACTTACTTTTGACATATTAAGATGGTCATGTATAATATCATGTACGGTACCAATAGAGAGATTGGTTACTTGTGCTATAGATTTTACCTTCACTCGACCATCTTCCAATATAAGTTTTTCCACTTTATCAATATTTTCTTGTGAAGTAGCTACTACAGGCCGGCCAGGTCTAGGGTCATCTTCAATACTCTCCCTTCCGCGTTTAAACTCGCTTGACCACTTTTGAATGGTAGATAAAGAAGGAGCAGACTCACGGTAAACACAATCCATTTCCACTTTTATGGTTTTTTGATTTTTACCCTGTTTTGTCAAGAATTTTATCACGCATCGATGTTCTAATTTAGTTAACATTGTCAATTCGCACATGATGTTCATGTTTGTTCAGCAATTGCAGAAAAACAAAAGACTATCTCGGTTCGAATTATACTTTTTTTTAATGTCAATGAATAAACCTTAGCGGCCAGTAACGAAAGAAATTTTAGAAGAGGTCGTAAGATATCAATACCGAGAATATTTTGAACGCCCCTCGTATAATTTCAACCTTCACTACTTATCTTAAAGTTTATTTTCATTTGAGCAACCTTGACGTCATATTGTGACTTGCGTGGCCTAGGGTACAACAATCGTGTTTCTTTTGTTTATGCATTTATTCTCCGATATGACTAAATGCATCTCAATGCTAGAATTTTTCAATCGCATATGCGTGTATGGTTTGGATGACTAATAGGAATATTGTGGAAATGTTTGTCTGTGAGGCACGTACCTTGAGTTTCTTAATTGATTATGAGCCCGATTCAGTATTAACCATTAGGATTGTTAATTTTTTTTCAAATGTTCTATTTCGAAAACCATTTCGAAATATGAGGTTTTCAAACGGATACGGTACACCATTGCAGCGTGAACTATCTTCAAGGTCGTATCAAAACCAAAGCTACAAAAAATATTAAATCTAAATCTGACTCTATGACTAATCTTGTAGCACGATAGGTACTTAAGTACGTAGCTACGGCGTAGCAAGATTATGGATGTGCGAGACTTTCTCGTAGTTCTGAGGCTCTACCGCGAAAAACGAAATTCAAAATTTCTTTCTCTACCTAACTGTCTCTCGAACATGCAAGAGTAATGGAGAGGCAGATAAAGAAATTTCGAGGTGCTGACGAGTCGTCTAAAGGGTTAAAAACGTATTGACCAAAATTTACTAGAATTTTATTAATAAATTTTTATATATATATTATATATTAATTGAATTGTAATCTAAATCGCGACTGGCCTTTCTCTTCGATGTGAGTGTCGCTAACACGAATTATACCCACGTCTACAGATTCCCAATACTACAACTGATACCCTGCAATATCTGTATTTAAGGATTACACCGAGTACAACGGTAGTCTAGACTCCATAACTTATTCTCTAGCCTGAGATTAGGATGTAAGTACTTAAGAATAATAGCGGTAAGGAATGCAGCTTCCAAATTATACTTGAAACTTAAACTATAAAGAACTCCACAAAAGTAAGAAAACGTTCATGTTTTCAACCCACATTCACTTTCATGCTTTTCATAATGTACCTAACAGTCACGTAACCTCATATCTATTGCTCGATCTAAAACGGGCTATACCAACACAGAGAGCTGAAAGATGTAAGCAACACCACAGAACATATCATGTTAAAGATAATATTCCTAACTCCTTAAAGGTGTCAAAGCGTGCTAAAGTTTACAGTTACGCAAACTTATAGCTGCGCTCCGAAAACTGTTTCCCCACTATTTACATACCGTAACACAGTGTAACAAGGCTGATAATAGTTTGACAGTTAGTTTACTCGTGTAAATGGGCATCGGCCATGTTCTATTTTAGCGTAACGGTGTTTGGCCTCGAACCTTTATTTTGGGGTCATCTGATTGATTTTCAAAACATTATTTAGAATGAGGTAAAATGTTATGATACCGTTGTTTACGTTACTTGATAGTCAATCGCGTTTCTTAAATTAGACCGTTATTTCAGTTAATGTTACACTTATGGACGAAAATCTCTCATACATACCTAATTCAGTATTAAGTCAATATTTTTTATTGATATAATTGCATACTATTAAAACAGTTGGAAAATGAGCATCAATTTTATATTTTGTGACAAGCGCTAAGCGCTTTTCACGCGCTAATTTAAATTTTGAAATTAAAGACGTTTTTAAGTAAGTTTTTTTTATAAAATGAAAGTTAAAGTTCCGAGGTATAATTACCTAATATCAAACAATCATTCAGAGCCTTAATTAATTATGTACCAGTGCCCTATTCTATAAAAAAAATTGTAGCGCGCTCCTTCAGGATGCAAATTGAGGGAAAAATTATATGGATTGGGAATATCCTGATAAATGTATTTTTTTAACAAAACATCGCTACCTACAAGGAAAACACTCGAAAACAAATTTCTCCTGGAAGCTTCGACCTGGAATAACTTTTTTGTGTCAATGTCTCTATCAGGGATGTTGCGGATGCAGATTTTTTGACATCCGCGGATGCGGATGCGGATGCGGATTTTTAAAGGCTCACATCCGCGGATGCGGATGCGGATGCGGATGTCAAGATTAGGTACTTAGAAAACGTCAAATATTACATTTTTAGTATTTTTTTATTAAAAAAAACCAAACGTTTAGTATTTGAGCAAGAATATAGGTGCGTTATATTTAATAAACAGTAACTTGGCCGACTTTTCTGGATCTAGACGATTTCGTTAGAGGTAATGACGAAATTACCTAGCACTTACGCCGCCGCTAAGACATTCCTGTACCGACTTGTTCGACATCCGCATCCGCATAAGCTCCGCATCGATTTTATGCGGATGCGGATGCGGATGCGGATGTTGAAAATAATGCGGATGTTCCGCGGTTGCGGATGCGGATGCGGATGTTCGCAACATCCCTGGTCTCTATACCGAGAATCCAACGAAATCTCGTCTCGTACCGTGTTGAAATAAGATTTTCCTGAATTCTTATTAATATATAAATTCACGTGCATTTTTCTTCAGTGACAGGGTAATTGAAGCTTCTACGAAACTTAAATTCTTTGTCACGAAATGACTACTATGTATTTTAAATTTCCTTGTGACGGTGTGACTAATACATGCTAATACTTATCAGGGGCCTGTTTACCAAAAGCTTGTAACTTGTAATATAAGTGGAAGTCCCATTCTAACAAAAGCTGTCAAAAAGTGACATCCGCTTGTATTGCAAGTTACAAGCTTTTGTGAAACGGGCCCCTGGTGAACTTTTCAGCTTGTGCTGGTGGAGTGCATAAACTCCATCTGATATATCAGCTCGCTATAATTTAATGTAAGTTTGGGATAATGTGCATGTTGATTTATTGTTTGTGTGTTTTGTAAATTTATTTGTGTTGTCTAATTTTTGTAATATGGATACGCTGTCCGAAATAAACGCATTTTATTTATTTATTTATTTATAGTCGTATTCGTAACCCATAGGTTATATACATATGTATGCATCTACTTAACCTGTTGAATCCCACGATATGACGTCACCATAAGCGTTCTGGCTCACATATGAGCCGTGGGAGCTGACAGATTAGCATCTAGTAATATAAGAGCATTTCCTTTACAGGCCCTGTAAGATATGTATTCGATCGAATAGGATAGTATTTTAGTAATCTGATCTTTTGGCCTCAAACAGCAGTTAATAAATTTACCTTACCTTATAACGTAGACTAGGAATCCTCTAGACGTAGTTTAGAGCAATTATTTCATGAAACCGATGCTGTCAAAAATACTGGGGTGCGGGGGACGAGGTGAGCGAGTCCCGTGCCGTGATTGGTCCGTTCAAAGACACGGACGTCACACAAAGACACTTTGACTCGAAAATGGAGTAAAACTACCGTAATTTTTGTGGCAGAGGGGGTAGCGCTACTATGCTCAGTCTGGAGGATGTCTTGTCTGTGCCTTATAACAGCATGTCTGTGGATCGAGCATTATTTGCAGCCAACGAAATAAATGGCTATTTTATTGAAGCTCTATGCCAAGATTTCTCCGAATCGTTAAAGAACTGACGTCTGCCGCTGTGATTTTGTACCTACCTAAGCTGTCTTGTGGTTTATTTTTTGTAGCAGACTTAATAGCATTTTTTTTAACCTTATACACCCACCTATTTTCGATAAATAAAAGGTTGGAGTTTAAAACAAGCAACAACGGTTGCACTCCGGGAGTGCCGATAGAAGTGAAAACTCACCTCACTATGTTACCGACGCCCGGTAACACGATATACATACGTTTAGCGGAGGTATTCTATTTATTTATTTTATTATAGGTATATTATTATCATTCTCAAATAAGATCAAACTTTTTCATTGACATGTTTATTTACATACTGCCATGACAACGTCAAATTATTTGAACATAGGTAAAGAGTCTTGAAAAGGAGTCGATCCGCAACATAAATGTCAAATAACATTGAGTTTTTCTTTATTGATTTAAATGCCATCTAAATTATGAGTGGCCATCTAAACCTTACACCCCTTACGGCCACGTGATCGCCTTACGCTGTTACGCTGTCTCGAGTTTATAATTTTTTCCGCACCTTAAAAAGTGCCCAGCGCCGCTAAAGAAGTTTTCACTTCTAAAAATTACTGACTGTTGATAATTAGGTAATCATTAATCGCTAACTTTCAGGAAAAACGTACTCTTTCAAACTCTTTACGAAATCTTAAACGTTTCCTCGACTTTTTCTCTTACGTCACCCGCTTTTCAGGAAACTTTGTTTATTATCGTTTAAAGAGTTTTATAAGCAGTTAGTACTTTGGAAAAATATTTTTATTGGCTTCGCAACTTTCAAACTAAGTGACTTACGTCTACAACATTTAACTTTGAACTTACGTTCAAATTGGCTTTTATAAGCGTTCCCAATCACTAACTTCATTGTCGACTTGTTCAGTGTGTCACAACATGAAATGAAAAGGCACGAATATGAAGTAAATGAATATACATATGCTCACAGATATTAGTGAATAATAACTTCACGAAAGAAAGAATGAGCGCGCCGCGCAATAACTTCCTTTCAAAAATATTATAATATTTACAAGAGTATTTTTCTACGTTCAAAATATTATGCTAAATAAAAAAATCACTCGTTCGTTCTTAATTCAGCACTCTTTCACTTGTTTAGGACTCAAAATTAGCACTTTTAGAAAAAAACTGTTTTTCGCAAAAAAATAATTACTTACATGTTAATTATAATTTTTTAAACTTTTGAGACACTTTATTGAGTGACCACCGCGAAACGGCCCTAAACAAGTCGGACCGACGATGTAGTACCATACATTATTAAATTGTACAACGGGACTTAATCGCGTATCTAAGTTTTAAGATCTTAAACCTTAGATACGCGATTAAGTCGCTATGTACATTTGTACAATTTAATAATGTGTAAAAATCGTGAAAGCTTAAATCAGTGTAGTACCATACAGTTGTCGCGTATGTCTTTCGGCTGATATGATGATGATATCTTTAGGTGTTTTTATTTTAGTCAGCAATCATTAAAGCTGTTTATCGTCCCGTGCTCTGATGGACGCCATCTGTCCCAGTGGGTAATTAATGGGACACTTCCCAACGACATGCCAGACGCCGAGGCGAGGTCCCTATCTATGTAGTGTTATAGTATACGTATAACTATGTGATTATGTGATTAGTCGTCTGGATGTCTCCTTCCGATCTATAGGCGAGGTCATTGGCTATGTACGATTTACGAACTGCGCGTTAGAGGAACGGAAACTATCATCGCACTGGCCATGGTAAAAATAGGAGACCAAAAAACCGGCCAAGTGCGAGTCGGACTCGCGCACGGAGGGTTCCGCACCATCAACAAAAAATAGGGCAAAACAAGCAAAAAAACGGTCACCCATCCAAGTACTGACCCCGCCCGACGTTGCTTAACTTCGGTCAAAAATCACGTTTGTTGTATGGGAGCCCCACTTTCCCACTTAAATCTTTATTTTATTCTGTTTTTTGTATTTGTTGTTATAGCGGCAACAGAAATACATCATCTGTGAAAATTTCAACTGTCTAGCTATCGCGGTTCGTGAGATACAGCCTGGTGACAGACGGACGGACGGACGGACAGCGGAGTCTTAGAAATATGGTCCCGTTTTTACCCTTTGGGTACGGAACCCTAAAAAAGGACAGTTCTGAAAACAGCATTTTGAAGCATTCTATGAAGTTGTCTACCATTGTCCCGTACCATCACCCACACTGTTATGACAGTTTGTAAACCTTATTACAAGAGGCATAAGGTCCACCGATGGACAGTTAAGAGTGTGAATTTTCTGAAGAAATGCAGCTATAGATTAGATTAGATTAGATGATTTATTTCATGAAAGACAATTACATAATAAGTTTGCATTGATGTCAAAATATAAGTACCTACTTATATAGGAGTTTCTTTTCCTACGACAAATGGTCAAAAATATTTCTAGAAAATTATCGGCTTTAATTTACGGTTTGGTTTAAGAATTTATTTCTCCAAAAGAATATTACATTCACTTACATAGAGAAATACAAACAAATCATTATATACATTATTTAGAGAGTGCACGAATAGCATAAAATATATTCTAGGACTAAACAAAGCATTTTTTTTATTAATTTAAACCCCAAAAAAGTACTAAGTTAGTACACGAAATACATAAAATGTTTGGCTTTTTAAGATTTTTCTTATTAATAATTTGCGTAGGTACGTCTTCTTCGGGTAGCTGGGTTGTAGTTTCAAAAATTATGAAACAGTTTTACAGTTATTTAGAAACATCACTGTGTTTTTAAAACTGTTTTTTCCTTCTCCAGATGTATGAATGCATTAAACGTTTTATTGTTCTCAGTATATCAAACCATTAGTTAAAATGGTAAACATGCAAATTAGTTTGTTTTGAAGACCATTTCTCGACTAGTTTTACTAATGAGTTACATCTAACATTGCTCTAACATTGTATTGTTTTATGTCGTTGACCTGTCAATGCTTACGTGAAACTGTTTAATAAATAAAGTAATTAAATAAATATTACTTATAGGCCTTAATGACTCGAATATGCTCTTTTCCATAATAACAGCCTTGTCTACAAGTATTGATAACATAAGTATTGATAGTTTCCCATTAACATTATAATAGCTCGATATCCGCTACCCTATCATTAGCAACGATTATTTCCAATGAAACATGGATTAACTTTTAATTGTTAAGGTTTTCAGCCAGCCTATTATGGATAGCTTTATTCATCTTTATCCACGTGATAAAATAACTTTCACTGTTTAACACCGTGGGAAAGAAAGTGACGGACACCGTTTTATCACGCTGTCACGTAGACAAGAACGACCATCATATCCGTACAGGTTCGTAGAACAATATCATTTTTAGTTTTAAGTTTGCGCAGGGGCTTGTTAAGCCACTATTGTAGATATTTATTTATCTGCTCTGCTACTTATATGGCGCCAGGGCCGGATTAAGCATGTCGAGGCCCCTAGGCAGTGCAATGCTCGGGGCCCCCTTAGGCCCTTACATACATAACGTTCATTTTTCAGTTCAGGGAAGTAAGTTTGTGGTTTTAATTTCAACCTTCAGGTGTCGGTTGAGCCGATCCGAACATGCCGAGCGATGTCTTTTTCGCTCTTATTGCGTGGACATAAAGCTTTTTTCTATCAGTTTTTGCCGATTCCTTTTTGCGTCAAGTGTGGGGAGAGCCCTTTTTTTCTCAATAGGTAGTTAAATATTGTGCGAGGCTGAACAGCGATTGTCCGATCATAATACCATACGCCGAGCCACATGATTAAAATTAACGTAATAATAAAGATATTCCATAGGTTTAAATTACTATTCATTTACCAGTCAAGTTAGCATGTAGGTACAGGGTCAACCAGAAAAGCAGCAAAAAAACGCGAGCGCAGCGAGCGCGAAATTTTTTGTTAAAAAATTGTGAAAGCGTGTTAAAAAGGCCGGGCCGGGCCTAAAAATCCGAAGTTCCCCAGTGAGCCGAGCTTTCATGCGAGGTCAAAGCCGTGCTTCAGGATAAGCTCAGCTGGAGCACAGACGCCAACCAATGTCCATTGTATTAAAAAGCGAGACCACAGGCCGAGCTTGGCGCAGGGAGGCCAAAGGCTAAGCTGAAGAAGAGGATATTTGGAAGACAAACCAAAAATGGAGGTAAAAAGTGAGGCTGAAGGTCGAGCTCAGCAATCTCCACATTACTTAACAAGCCCGAAGCGTACTTATAACCAGCAAGGTGAGCTTTCATGCGAGGCAAAAGGCCAAGCTTCTTAAATCAATGTTTATATTTGTTAAAAAACGACGCCGAAGGTCGAACTGTAAGAAAGCAGCGCTCTGACACGAACCAATCGTCAAATGTTACTCGACAATAATATGTGCAAGAGTTACTCGGAGATGAGGTATTAGGCCCTCGGGAGCCTGAAAATCGAGCTCGATATTACATACTTTAAATCTATAAAATAACATAATTTACATAATCATCTAATGATTGTGTATCTGAGAAACTGAAATTGGACATCAAGTAGGTATAACAAACTTAAAATAAAAATTAACCTAAAATTAAAACTACCTACAAAACTAAAACTAATACCTAAAAAATAAATAAAGATAATGTGGGTGACCTAGCCCAAAATTCCCAACTCTTTTTAAAAAAAAAAGTAGGTATAAATATTTAGGTACAATAAAAACAATATTTATGAATTTTGGCCATATGAAACAAATATTGTTTTTGGCGCGCGCGGGGCCGCCGGGGCCCCCTAGCCGAGGCGGGGCCCCCTCGCCGAGGCGGGGCCCATAGGCAGTTGCCTACTCTGACTTAGGGTTAATCCGGCCCTGTATGGCGCTATTGTTTTCTAATCTGAATTATCTCTCGTTCAGTAAAACATGCCGCATCCTATAAACTCCATTCTTAATTTTGCATCATCTTTTCTTACGTACACTGATTATCGAACCACGGAATTTTTGAAGTTTTACATCAACAGTGTTCTGCTTTCCTTTGCTCACTATTGCTTCTCTTTGCTATTTTTGTTGACGCTTGCTTTCATTATCATTTCCTTGACTTCTAAAAATATTTTAAAACAAGAAAATTTGCAACGCAGCGCCAGCGTGCATAAAGTACTCACAATACCCAACTGACCACTTATAGGCTTTATACTATTGTAATAAGGTCCACAAATGTGCATGTATCATCAATGGTACATCAGCGCAGATTTGCGTCATTTGTAAGATCTATATCGGTAGGAGGTCAAGCGGCCGCCGCGCCGTCTCTGCGTATTTCGAGTCCCTGATATAGATATCAGAGAAACGTATAAATTATCGGGCATATACCTGGACCTTGGGCGAGGCTGCTAAGGATCAGAGTAAATCTAAACTGACTATTATAAATTGACCGAATGGTGTCATCGAAAGATCAGCGCTGGAAGTCGCCAGAGTCATGCTGAATGAGATGAGACACGAGACCATTTCGTAGCTCTTTCACTTTTCCGTTTTTCTATTTAGTGTAATTTTCTCTTCTGAGTTTTATCTACACCATAGAGCATACGAATAAAAATATTTCAATTCTATTCTAACGACTACGTAAACGACTTCGAAAAGGGGGAAGTTTTAATTCGTTGGATTTTTTTGAAAAAAAAGGACCGACGAATTGAGTACCGTAGAATGGGGTGAGTAGGGTCAAAACTGAAATTCAAACCTCGATAACATTTTATTTTTACAATTGAAAACTGAATGGTGTATATAATAAGTGTTCCGGACGTTTGTATTTTAGTTTTTATTTTATTTAGGGTAGTTCCATTTCATAACTTTGACGATAAAGCCACCTCACCCCTTAGTGCCTCGTATTTGGGGTGAGAGGGGTTTTCATACAAAGGTGATTTTGGAAGATTGTTGGACCGATTTTTTTTTATTATGCGTATTAGGTACTATAGCTCCATTTTAAATTGGAATACATTATTTTTGTAGCAGTAGCCTTAAAATCCCTTCTCACCCCCCTCTCAAACCTTCTCTCCCCATTCATAACCCACCTCTTCCCGCGAAACCTACTCACCCCGTTTTACGGTACGTAGAAAAATAAAGTCAGCCACATTTTCAACACCCAATTATAAAGCTAAAAGGTAATTTTTCTTTTGTTTATTAATGAGGCTAACGCTTCTAAAATGGAAAATTCTCTAACACATTAATTTCATCTGGAAACCATTTAAATGGCAGTAACACACTTAATCAGAATATAAACTGTCCACGCGGCTCTTTGATCTGACTCGAAATAAAGATTCACTATTTTATCCCGTCAGTTGTGGTAGAAACGTGCTATTTATAATCTGATTAAATGCTCGTTAACTTATTGTGGACTATCTTCTATTCTAATAAACATGTTTTGATATGAATTCTAAATAGAGAACGTTATTAATGATTGTTTTGAAAGATGCAGTGAAAAAATTGCACAGCTTCCGTGAGTCCAATTGTGATTTACAAGTACGGTTTTGTACTTATTATAATACGATAATCTTTAAATGAAAATTGCTCACGCTGATTGGTGAATGCGAAATTAAGTGAAAAATGTGCGTGCGTGCCAATCACCAGAACAATCGTCGAGATCGTATCAAAACCAGTTCAAAATCGTAACAAGTTTTTAAACCTGAATTGGGCTCTAGAGTTGGATTTTATTTTCTAATAAACATATTTTGTTATGAATTATAAACCGAAACTACAGAAAGTGTTAGAATGCATTGATTGCTGTGAAAGATGCAGAGAAAATTGCAGTTAAATTTCTGCGATTTTTATTCGATTTAATTTAAAGGATAGGTTATATCACTTTAATCAGGTTGGTCACTCCAATTGAGGGGGGATTTAAATCTTCTCGGGGCAGAAATGTAGGGTTGGAGCCGGTGTAGCTTTATTTGATGTTCATAAGCGCATTGTAATTATGCCTACTTGAATAAACTATCTTTTATCTTTATCTTTGCAATTTAGTTATTGTGGCCTAGGCCGTTTTTACATTGGATTCCAAAGTTTTACTAATTCACTTGTATTTGAATATCAGAAAAACATCTAAAATTATCCAAGCTATAATGTGTAACTTTTTAATAAAAAAGATGACCTCAATAATTTGGTAACACAGGTTATTTGTCAGTATGCTATAAAACTGTTATCGTAATGCACCAGAAACTTCATAACTCCGGAAAACATAAGTATGTACAAATTTTTAACATTCATCGCATCATACAAAATTGACAAACGACATCCGACCGATGCTTTTATGAAATGTAACGTTTTATAAAGTATTAATAAGCACGGTTATTTTCCATGGCGCTGAAAAATACACCCTTGTTTCAGGAAAATTATTCAGGAGAGGTCGACGACCTCAACCGTATAGGTGCTCTTATGAAATATTAAAGCGTCAACTTCATTTTAAATAACTTTTTTAATTGTACGAGTACATATCATACTCCAAAATGCCTAATATTAAATCCTAATAATATGAATTAAATAAGATAGTCGTTTCAGTGAACGGTCTAATAGCGAAGAGTCTCGACCAACATCTTGAGAGACTCTCGCTAGGTGGTTGGGTCAAGGGTCAGATGCAGAAGGGGGTGATCTTGGACACGGCGCGGTTAGTCCGCCGGTTCCTCTCTCTGCAGCTCTGACCACCGGTAGCTATTGGGCCTTGCCCCGCTGTTGGCGGCACCCTAAGTTAGGTTTTTTATAATGTGTTTATATGTATTTTTTAGTGTTTTGTAAGTGTTTTTATCTTTTACTTTTATATTCATATTATAAATAACCTAACGTAAGACGAAAAATAAATGAAGTTGAATTAAATAATGTATAATGAACCTAGTTTAATAAACTACTTGAAGATTATCCGTTTTTATTATCCGTTTTTTATCAAGCTTATAAGATTATAAGCTTGATAAAAAAAATAAAAAAATCTATACTGATAGCTATATAATAGAACTTTGTAGCGAATTGGTTTTTATTTTAAGAGTGTTTTATTTTTTACGTTTTAACCTCGTATGAGGCCCGCCATACAATTTTTTTCTAATTAAGTAAGAGATACGTGTGGCCACTAAGTTTTTAAGTGATTTTTATGAGAAATACTCTTAATTTTAGTTTTTGGAGTTAAATATTTGGCTATAAAAAATCCTATAACCATATCAAAAGGCTGACCTTTTACATCAGTACCTATTAACTTACCTTATTTCGTTAAGTCAAAGGAAACTCATGTTTATTTATTTAATAAGTTATTGTCCTAATTCATGGCGACAAGCTCTGCTATCAATACCGATGTAGATCTGGGACGATATCTTATCGGTTGATGATTGGGCCGACCCGACGCCAGTAAAAATTAATATTTTTTGTATCAATATCAATGTGTAGTCATACATTATTATCTAAATGCTAAATGTTAAGTTCAACTGTTAAGTTAAATATCATAAGGAAATAAAATCAAATATCCTTTAAGTAGATATAATATAAGTGGAGTTCGTTTAAGTTAACGTCACTCCAACTTTCACAGAACGAAGTGATAGTGTGTCATTATAAACGCGATATATTTTGAAATTTGACATTAATAAGAGTTATTTCAGTCCGACTCTAAGCATTAAAATCTAAAAATTGTTTTGGCAACATCCGTTTTCTGCTGCGACACCTTTTCCTGTTGCTGTGTTTTCCAACTGGACATCCTTAGAACTCCTCTCTTCTTCTTCCTCGCGTTGTCACGGCATTTTGCCAAGGCTCATGGGCGCCTGGGGTCCGCTTGGCAACTCCTAATTTTACTAAATGTTCAAAGTAAATCGTAGCCCCCAGAAACCTCGGCGACGCCTCGTCTGGTCGTCACAGACCAATGACGAGTAAATAAACGAATAAATGACAAAATTTGTCACACACTAAATAACCAAGAGCTAAATTAACCGTACTAACTCCTTAAGCACACACCTCCCAATTCCCAAAACAAAGTATTTACCGTTGAAAAAAAAATTGTAAACGAAAATACACCTTATTACCCTCATGTTAAATTCTAAGAAGCGCCTTTTAAAAGTTTTTATAGCTGTGTTTGTAAGTTGGTAAATGTACTCATCTTCGTAGAATCGGTTGGCACTGCGCCAAAATATAAAGTTGTCTGAAAAAAGTAGCTAATGAAGTGAACGGGCGACGATGTAAATGCGAAGTTGTAAGAAAACTGTAGTCATGTCGTATTTTTCCTTTCTGTTACGGAGAAACTGTGTAGGTATTGTGAAAGCTTCGTGGAAATTTACATAAACTAAATTGACTTTGCCTTTACCTATTTAACTAATGGGTAGGAAAATCGTGAGATACAAATTTTAAGAATTCTTTTTTCTTGGCCGTTAGTTTTTGACAATCTATACTAATACTTTATTTATAGCTACGAATCTTTCAGTGACAGAAGACTGTCGTGAATTTGATAAGATTTGTCCATCATGCACAGAAATACATATCTACTAACAGCTATATCGTGTATACCTACCTCTTTAACTGTTTTTACTCACGTTTTACCACATGACATGACCTTAGAGTAGCTAAGAAAGTCATTTCTACTTTCTAGGCGTCCATAGAACGAACGAAGCACTTTTTCGCGTGAACGCAAGTCATGCTAGCCGGTCAGTTGCACCATCCCACTAACCCGGTGTTTAGCGGTTAAACCGTTAACCCAATTCCAAATTGTATTAGTAACCATGGTAACTCCAGGTTTAACCGGTGAACCCAGGGTTAGTGGAATGGTGCAAGTGGCGCTTATATAGTTACCTTACCTTAGGTACCTTGGATAAAGTGTCATTCAATAGAACTTGCAAACTATGTAAACAAACCGCCATACTAAAATTGACACTGAATGTCAAATTACTAGTAACTTTTGTTTACATAGTTAGCAAGTTCTATTGAATGACACTTTATGTATGTATGACCTTCACCGTCGACATACGGTTACTAGAAACAATTACGAACGATTATGCCGGTCAAACACGCCCTTTTGAATAAGTTATTGGTAACAAGTCCTAAACATCGTTTCCATTGAAGTACCTATGACAAAGTGGACTTTCTTAGTATACTTTATCTTACATAGTTTATGAAAAATCCTAAGTATTACAAATGATTAATTGCCGTCCAATCTATTCCATTTTTTTTGTCATCGCGGAAAAAGTGAAGCTTTAAATTTCATAAAAACTTCTTACAATAAATACTAAAGACAGTAAATGAAAATCTGATACAAACATACGTAACATTAAATAGGTGATTAGAAATCCATTCGTATTTATTTAAGACTACAAAGAAAATTATGTTTCGATATGTTTCGGTGTGTTTTAGTAAACGTGTTTATGTCGTCATAATCCTGTAAACTGCGCACATTGCATTTATCTCGGCTATCGATATCGATACAAGTATTAATAGGGATAATTAAATTGACTTTCGACTTATCAATTGTTAGTTAATATTAATCAATTTCACAATGACACGTTCTTAATTCGAAATATATTTATTGCGCAATAGCATTTTCATGTTGTTTATTAATTCCCACTGCTATTATGTTGGATGTAAAACAACAACACAAACATTAAAAAATTATACGTGAAAAAAATTATCTTTCGGAGCAAAGGGCCTATTTCACTTGTCAGCCGAAAAGTACGAGACGGGGTTCTCGATATGTCTACTTATCCCATAAATTCACTTACTTACACAACAATTCTGCCCTGCTAATAGTAAGTGCAGTACTTGCATGAAGATCATCGTTTAAATAAAGAACTTATTCAAAGAGAACAAGATAAACAATTGCATGACTTTTCAACTACGATTATTGCATAATTATTTTGTTAGCACGGCAGAATTACTATCTAATGGCCACGTCACGATCTGAATTTTGACATGTAAAATAGGGCCCGGAGCCTAACTAGTACTAGTAGTAGTACCGGACACCGGACCATGTTGACTTTATACTTACACACATTATAGTTTTAATATTTTGGTTTCAATATTTGGGCCACCCCACATGTAGCGTCTTTCGAGCGTCGGCGTCTCGTCGGCGTCTACATCTCTATGGCCGCTGCTCGACGCAACGTCATTTTCCATAGCGCTGACCGCGACGCCGACGCCCGAAAGACGCCAGATGTGGGGTGGCCCTTAATCATCCTAATAACATTTCAAGTTACAACTACACATCACCTATAAAGTTGTCTGGAAAAGACCCGTGGTGTGATAATAATATTTACTTCCTTACTAAATTTGTTGTAAGTATTTGTATTTTATCTAAAATTAAGTAAGAGACACTATAAAGTATAAACCAAGTGCAAGCGCTAAGAAGTAAGAGGGCGTTTTTAAGGTTCCGTAGTTTTTTGTTGTCCCAAACACTTTTTTTCAAATTTGGGATTTTTTGTGTTATTTCTACTCAGAATCACGAGCTCTTTCTATCCTAATAGGAGAAAAAAAGTGTCCTAAGGTTTTTTTTTCCATTCCGTCACCATTTTTCATAGACTTTGTATGGTGGTCGCGTAATGGAAAGATCGAAGAATGTATGGAAATTTTGGGACACTTATTTTCTCCTATTAGGATAGAAAGAGTTCGTGATTCTGAGTAGAAATAACATAAAAATTCCCAAATTTGAAAAAAAAAAGTGTTTGGGACAACAAAAAAAAAACGCCCAAGAACATACTATGCTGAAAGTTTCAGCGATATCAGTTGAAAAGTTACTCTAAGAGCTGAAACTGTGCTACGAGAATTATACGTTTTCTCTTACTTAATGGCGAGTAAAGTGTCGGTCACATCGGGCTGAAGAACCGAGAGTATAACTCTTCTAATAATGTACCCGTAAGACCTCAGACGGGCTACCGCGAAAACCGAAAGTCGCAAATTGCGGGGATCTTCCTCTTTTACTCCAATGAAGGCGTAATTAGAGCGACAGAGAAAAACGCCCGCAATTTGCGAACTTCGATTTTCGCGGTTATAGCCCAGACGCCTCAAATATATCGCCAGTAACTATACCACCAGATAACAAATTATAATTGACCGAAGCGTCACCGAAGGTCTCCGTTTTAACTCGGAAAAACTGCTTTCGTATGGCCGGATGTTCCCTCTACAGTCTATATGTTGCAATTCTTAACCAATTCTCGGTTCTATAGTTAATAGAATTTTTCTGTCTTTCGTTTTTTTGGAAATTCAAAATGGTAGAAATTGGCATGAATGACTTAAGTGCTATTAGAGTTTAAAGCACGTTAAGACCCTTGTGAGTACGCTGTGGTAATGACTCAACGAAGTAACTAAGTATTTTTTTCTTTTTACATGTTTTAGCTTATCAATCTTATCACGATTTCTACAATTAACTCATAGAGCCAGTTCTAGTTCATAGATTTTTTATTTATTTAGGTAAACAAACAGTCACTACAAGAAAGGCTTAAACATAAAGTATTTTTAACACCGTTTAGGTACAGTATGTGTGACCAACACCGTTCACCACTTATTACAATTATTTATTATTTGATTATTCGGATCTTGTACCTTTATTCTAGTTCATAGAATTACTCGATACTTTCTGCGCTCGGCCCTCCGTCCCTGGGACAGCCGAGCCGCCTAAGGAACCTTGCTCTCCATAACATAATTATGGAACCTCATGTTTATCTGAGTGGGCCAAGGCGACGCTAGTTCTTTTGTTAAATAAAAAAAACCGGCCAAGTGCGAGTAGGACTCGCGCACAGAGGGTTCCGCACCATCAACAAAAAATAGAGCAAAAAATCGTGTTTGTTGTATGGGAGCCCCCCTTAAATATTTATTTTATTTTATTTTTAGTATTTGTTGTTATAGCGGCAACAAAAATACATCATTTGTGAAAATTTCAACTGTCTAGCTATCGCGGTTCATGAGATACAGCCTGGTGACAGACGGACGGACAGCGATGTCTTAGTAATAGGGTCCCGTTTTTTACCCTTTGGGTACGGAACCCTAAAAATGGTACGTTCTAGCAGGTGATTTACAATTGCCTCTTTCATTATTGATATGTTGTGACATGTCAACAAAGCCAGTAGGTACCTATTGTAATACGTAAATATGCAATTTGATTTCAAAATATACGCTAAGAAAACTATTTTTATTCTAGCCGTCGCCTAATATACAGTGCCAACCACTTAAATAGCCTCACCTATATATTGTGAGTATTATAATTATACGTGATTATTTTTATCAATATATCTTAAATTTGAATTGTACGCCCTGACGTTTATCGAACGACACATTAACAAGTCCGAACTTGTCTGCGCGCGAAACGTTGTGGACGCAAGAGCTAATACGGGCCGTCCACATGAATAGCCTCAGTGTAACATAATCGTCCAAACCGTGCATGTAAGTTTCGCTTTCAAATTTATTTTATTATGATTAGATAATACAGATGGCATTCTATTAAGTACCTGCAGTAACGCGATAAACACAGTGTTTTTGTGACTATGGGACGTGGTAAAAAACTTACAAGTTTAGAAATTGAAAAGGTTAATTTTTATTTAACTCTAAAATTATCCCATCGTGAGATAGCTAAAAAAATAGGTCGCAGCCCTAAAGTTATTAATAATTATGTTAAAAATAAGGAAAATTACGGCCACCAGTATAAAGGACGCACAACATTTGCCACTACGGATCGAGAACGTCGACTTATTTTATGCTCTCCTTCAAATTCCACCAAGACCGCCAGGCAAATAGCTAGTGAAATAAATACTAGAGCATCTCTCTCTACAGTTCGACGGATTATTAGAACATCATCCCACCTCAAACGAAAAAAAATCATGAGTAAACCTCCTTTGCGCGAACAACATGTGGCGGGTCGACTGTCTTTTGCTAAAAAGTACATGTGCTGGAAAACCGAGTGGCGAAATGTGATTTTTAGTGATGAGAAAAAGTTTAATCTGGATGGTCCAGATGCATTTAAATATTATTTTCATGACCTAAGGAAAGAACCGAAAGTACTATCACGTCATCATTCAACTATCGGATCGGTGATGGTTTGGGGAGCAATTTCTTACTATGGTACTGTTGATTTAATTGTGGTAGACGGAAGACTAAATGCTGAAAAGTATTTAAATTTATTAAAAGAAACAAAAAGTAAGATCAGAAAAGTAATAGGTAGAAAAAAATGTTTTTTCAGCGTGATAATGCTCCCATACACACATCAGCCATAGTTACAAAGTGGTTTGAAGAAAACCAGATTGAAGTTCTAGATTGGCCTTCCTTGTCCCCTGATCTGAACATCATGGAAAATGCCTGGGGTTGGCTGTCTCGGCAAGTTTATTACAACAGAAGACAGTTTAGTAATAAAGAAGAACTGATTCAAGCTATTTACACTGTTTGGGATTCTGTGGACGTTAATTACATACATTCTTTATATGAATCACTACCTAATCGTATTTTCGAATTAATAAGGTATAATAGAAGGTATACGAAATATTAAATGAAAGAGTTTTAATAACTAAACAGTATCTTTTAGCATGTGAGGCTATTCAAGTGGAAGGGTCAATTATTTGTTTGACGTTATTTCTTAAAACGTTGATTAGATAACAATAAATATTTTATGTACTATTACAAGGCTTCTTGTTTTATTTCATGTTTAATGTTTAATGTATATCTCCTTTTTATATTACTATGAGAAATATTAATTTTGGTGAGTGAGGCTATTCAAGTGGCTGGCACTGTATTTTATGTTCGTTTATATATATCGTTGTCTAAGTACCCACAACACAAGCCTTCTTGAGCTTACTGTGGGACTTAGTCAATCTGTGTAAGAATGTCCTATAATATTTATTTAATACAATATTTATTTTTATTTATTTAATAGTCTGATTTGTCTTCAATAATAAAATAGAAATTAAAGCTGAAAAGCTGCTAAATATTAGAAAGGTACCTAATACATACTAAAATTTAGAAATAATTTATGTACGATACGATCGCAATCACATATCACATATACAGTATAGGTGAAAACCAAGTACTGGTAAAGATCAAAACATAATTATTTATTGATTTTATTCAACATGAACACCGTGCTAGCATGACCTAGTTTGTTTATTGACACTTCACTAAACTAACACTACCAGAGTAACCTGAACCGTCGCTAGCTGTATTTGTGCAAATAAAAGTCGTCACAAAAGAAAAACTGCGCCGTATTTTCAGAATGGTTTACCATTTATTTAATCTGTCTACAATAGTATAATCGTGACATTAAGTCTCACGAGGTAGGTACAGTCAAAGAATTAAATTTCCGTACCATTGCGTACCTTGTCACATGACAATCAATATGAAAGTCGTTAGGAACCTCATACTATCCTGATAATGGTGAAATGAGTAGATGATTGAGACTTAATTCAGCTTCAATATGACGCTAAAATGGTGACCCAATAATATACAGTGTCCGGGGACGGCATCTGACCTTGCCACGTCATCACAACCGCGCCTCCACTTATTTTTCTATAATGGGTCTGGCCATACAAGGTCGTCCTCACATTTCCATTCAGTTCCGACGAACTGTGGCCCCGAAGGACCGGCTTCATTCACATTATGGAGGCAATTACGTTCATTCGCTCATTTTATAATGGCGACACGGTTTTGTGTTTCTATCCGAGACGCTTAAATAATAATAATAATAGTAATAATAATGTCACAGTCGTTGGGTATTGAGGACGAGGGTATTAGACGGTCGGTGAAGGAGCGCTTTTTCAGTCGGCTCACAAAAGTCCTTAACAGTCTTTTGTCAGGAGGCAACAAAGTGCGCGCCTTCAACGCCTGGGTAATGCCCCTACTCACATACTCCTTTGGCATACTAAGGTGGACTCAGACCGAGCTGGACGCCCTGGATCGGAGGGTCCGATCACTGCTCACCGCACATCGCATGCTACACCCACGCTCGTCAGTTATGAGATTGTACATCCCACGGAAATGTGGAGGCCGAGGCTTCCTAAACGCCAAGGATCTCCACAACCGCGAGGTGTACAATCTCAGGAATTATTTTCTTAACAACGAGTGTGGGATGCATCGTGATGTGGTGGCAGTAGACAGGAACCTCACGCCGCTCTCCTTGGCAAACGAGAACTGGCGCAAACCTGTGGTACTAAGTACTGCGGATCGCAAGGCGGCATGGGAGAGTAAGGTGCTACACGGGCGGTTCTACAAGGCCCTCACGGGACCTGATGTGGACCTGCTCGCGTCGGTGAACTGGTTACGATTCGGGGACCTCTTCGGAGAAACCGAGGGTTTTGCCTGTGCAATTGCGGACGAAGTAATGATGACGAACAACTATCGGAAATATATCCTGAAGGACGGTACGGTCGACATTTGTCGGGCATGCCACCGTCCCGGAGAGTCACTCAGGCATATCATTTCCGGTTGTTCTCATCTTGCTAACGGCGAGTACTTGCACAGACATAATCTCGTAGCCAGGATTATTCACCAGCAGCTTGCTCTTCTATACGGCCTTGTGGACCGCGAAGTACCGTACTACAAGTATTCACCTGCGCAAGTTCTCGAGAACGGTCGTGCCACGCTCTATTGGGATCGATCTATCATCACTGACAGGACTATTGTAGCCAATAAGCCTGACATTGTGATAATAGATCGATCGCAGCGCCGGGCCGTGCTCGTTGACATCACCATCCCCCATGATGAGAATCTCGTGAAAGCCGAGAAGGACAAGTCTAGTAAGTACCTAGACTTGGCTCACGACATAACCGCCATGTGGGATGTTGATTCGACGATCATTGTCCCGATAGTTGTTTCAGCGAACGGTCTAATAGCGAAGAGTCTCGACCAACATCTTGAGAGACTCTCGCTAGGTGGTTGGATCAAGGGTCAGATGCAGAAGGCGGTGATCTTGGACACGGCGCGGATAGTCCGCCGGTTCCTCTCTCTGCAGCCCTGACCACCGGCAGCTTGGGCCTTGCCCCGCTGCTGGCGGCGCCCTAGGTTAGGTTTTTTATAATATGTTTATAAGTTTTTGTATTGTTTTTGTAAATGCTTTTGTATTTTATTTTTATATCCATATTATAAACAACCTAACTTGTGATGAAAAATAAATAGAGTGAATAATAATAATAAAATGCTTTATTGCACACTACAAAAGAAATAGTACAAAAGTATGAACAGGTACAAAAATGTAGGTAACAACAGGCGGTCTTATCGCTAAATAGCGATCTCTTCCAGACAACCTAATAAATATAATACATAATGCAATAAACACATACAATATGCAATGAATACATATTCGCATGTCTGTTTCGTTATATCACGACTGTTTCTTTAGAGCCATATAAATTGTATATATTTTTAAATATATTTACAATATTTACAAAGGTATTACATCAATTTTAAACGAAACCTAATGTCACCTGGGGCATAGTCCCCAGGACACTGGCCGCATTTCCCCGCTGTATGGTTAAACTTAGCCTTTGGGCAAAATATGACCCTGCTCGTAGGTCGCCAGACACCCCAACAAGTTTTCGGGAAATATCCTTTATTAATGTTTTGGTGTCTGACGACCAAGGCCCAAAAGTCTCGACCGCAAGTGCCGCAAATTCGTAATTATTTTAATACTACAAAAGTATAGATTTGTGATGTGAATTTAGAACGTTTTATCAGTTTGCAGTTGTGCAAGTACTATTTTCGTGGTATTTTGGGATTTCAAATTGCATCCTTTTTATACTTATGTTATAAGCACTGTTTTTCTTTATTTGTTGTCATTGCTGTGCCCCCTTTTTTATTCCTTTGCATTTAGAGATAGTATTGTTTTTTTAGGTCAGAGTGATTTGAAATTGTATATATATATTTGTATATGTTGCAACATATTCGTGTCATTTATGTCCGAAATCGTTTCTAACCTCTAAGGGTTTGAACATTCACAAAACCAAGGCTCACCGCACCTGTGTTAGTCAAGATGATGTCCCACTGAACTTAGGTGACGCGCTACCGCCTCATCATACCCATCCTTTTCATATACAGCTAAGCCAACTGAAGAACAACGTTGAGGTGGTTAAGCGGATCCCTCGCGGGGCTAGAATCGTCGTGGCAACTCACCTCGCACAACTGGTACAAAAGTGTTACGAGTCAAACTCACCTCAAGACTGGCATAACCTGCTTGTTTTTCCGTATACCATACTTCATGTTAAAGACGACGATCAGAATATATCATTGACGCAAAAAATTAAAAATAATTGCTCACCCCATTCTGTCCCGCCGGTTGTACGAGAAGACCGTCCGTCAACTTTGTATCGAAAAAACAAGAATATTGAAAATAAGATCAGTGACGGAGATCTAAAAGGTGCCGCTCGCCTTCTTTTCTCTAGTGATGTGTTGTCTCCGGATAACCCTGACACTCTATTGGCCCTGCAGGCTAAGCACCCTGCCGCTCCGGCAACCCCCTTTTTTTTTGATCCCCCAGTACCGCCAGAGTTATGCCTGCACATCAAAGACGTCGATGTTTACAACGCCGTCCTTTCTTTTAAAACTGGTTCGGCGGCTGGCTTGGACGGGCTGGCTCCTCAACACCTAAAGGACTTGACGTGCCCGTCTGTTGGAGATGCAGGTGTGCAACTTATCGCATGCATTACTAAATTAATAAACTTTATGTACTCAGGTGGCGTCCACCCGGATATTGTACCCATTATATACGGAGCAAATTTAATTGCACTCACTAAAAAAGATGGAGGTGTACGGCCAATCGCTGTGGGTTCAACGTTTCGCCGTTTGGCGTCTAAAATAGCAGTTCGGTACATTTTGGCAAAGTTGCAAAAAAATTTTGAACCTGTTCAATTAGGTTTCGGGGTCAGGGGAGGCTGTGAGGCTGCTGTGCATGCCCTCCGGTCTTATCTGGAGGCTGGACAGTGTGAGGTTTTACTGAAAATCGATGTAAAGAATGCATTCAATTCTTTAAACAGAGATATTTTGCTTTCTGAGGTAAAATCTCACATTCCTGAAATATACAATTACCTACTACATTGTTATGGGGACCCTTCGAAACTAATGTATCATTCGCATGAATTGTCGTCCGAAGTCGGTTGCCAGCAGGGAGATCCCCTGGGGCCGGCAATTTTTAGTTTAGGGATAAACCAAATAATTAAAAATTTGTCATCAAAATTCAATGTATGGTATTTGGACGACGGGACTCTAGGAGGTGACGTGGACTCTGTACTGGTCGATCTTTCGTTGATAAACGATAAATTCAGATCCATCGGCCTAACTTTAAATTTCGATAAATGCGAACTTTACATTCCAGATTCCTGCGTCGTCGATGTCAATAGTTTAGTACAAAGGTTCAATCAGCTGGCACCCAATATTAAAATTCTCGATAGGCGTACACTTTGCCTCCTAGGATCCCCAATATTCGAGGAAAGTTTTCCCGATTACATTCAAAATTCTGTATCAAAATTCCAGGATAATTCTCATCGTTTGCTCGAAATTAGTCCCCACTATGCACTCTCTATTATCAAATTTTGTCTCTTCATTCCAAAGTTAACATACGTGCTCCGATGCTGTCCTCTGTGGAAGAATCAAGATCTTTTATCGCGAGTAGATGATTTAATTAAAAATAATTTAGAGAGAGTCCTTAACATTAAGTTTAGTGACCGGTCTTGGTGTCAAGGGTCCCTTCCCATCAGGCACGGTGGCTTAGGCATCCGTACGATGTCTGGTGTAGCTTTGCCAGCTTTTTTGTCGTCGGTCCATAGTTCCTTGGGTCTCATAGGTAAAATCCTTCGCACAAACTATGAGATCTCAGGCTTGGAAGACGCAAAAAATGCATGGCTGTGTGCGTGTCCCGGTCAAGACATCCCTGAACATCCAGAGTCACAAAGAAATTGGGACGACCCAGTGTGCAAATTGGCTTTAGATACCCTTCTCGACCAGTGTGGCGGCGCTGCGGAAAGAGCTAGACTCTTGGCAGTAGGCACTAGAGAGGCTGGGCACTGGCTCCGCGCGCATCCTTCTCCTAAAATCGGAACTTTTTTAGAGCCCAACACGCTCCGGCTCTCGATTTGCCTCCGTTTAGGTATCCCGGTGTGTGCCCCTCATCGTTGCCCCTGCGGTGCGGACGTAGACCAGTTAGGTCACCACGGTCTCTCCTGCCAGAGGAGCGCGGGCCGCTTCTCCAGGCATGCCGCCCTTAACGACATCATCCGTCGGTCTCTTGCATCGGTCAATGTGCCTGCTCTATTGGAGCCGACCGGCATATTGAGAAGTGACGGCAGGAGACCTGACGGGATGTCTTTGATTCCGTGGAGTATGGGACGGGTGCTAGTGTGGGATGCAACCTGCGTAGACACGTTGGCCCCGTCACATCTCCACGGAACCTCTGTGAGGGCGTCAGCTGCTGCAGAGGCGGCCGAAAATGCAAAGGTGGGGAAATATCGCGGTCTCGGTGCCGAATACAGGTTTATTCCTTTCGGCGTCGAGACCCTGGGTCCGTGGGGTCCTGGCGCTCTGAGTCTCTTTGGAGACCTTTCAAAAAGACTCAGGGACGCAACTGGGGATCCAAGAGCTGGCAGTTACCTCGCTCAACGCTTCAGTCTGGCAGTTCAGCGGGGTAACGCAGCCAGCATCTTGGGGACCTTGCCGCAGGGGCCTTTTTTAGATTTAGGTTAGTTTTAGTTTAGTTTTATTTTAGAATAGTTTTTAGTTTGTATTTAGTTTAATTGTAATTTTAAGTTGTTTTTATTTATTGTTTTTTTTTTTTTTTGTGTCATGTTTGTTATGTTTTTGTTCAATAAATTCAAGTGCATTATTTTAATTATTTTATATAAATTTGCATTATTTATCAAATAAGAGGGTTGAAAGTGATATATTTTGAAATGCCTAGATCTGAAACGTGGTAGTAAAATGTACGAGTATGATCCTCCTCCTACGAGCACGAAGCAGTACCTATACCTATCAATAACGAACTCAACGAAAAAGAATATAGAGTCCGTTTATGCTAACTTTGCACCGAATTGAACGTCTGACAAAGTTTGATATTGCAAGTGCAATGCACTCTGCATAGCTTAGTTATATGTAATGATCGTTATCAACGTGCTGTATTGGTAGCAAAGTATGGTTGACAAAAAAAAACAAATACGCAAGTATTTTAAACATTATATATTTCACACATTATGAGATTTATATACATATTTATAATCACTTATCCAAATTATACTGAATAAACGACTAAAATTTGCTCAACATATTTAGCTGTCAGTTGTTCATGTCGATTGGAAAAAAATCCATTTTAAATAGCTAAATGACCTTTCTACGTTAACGGAAGTCACAGGAAGGTTAATTTAAGTCTCTAAAATACTGCACGCAACTATAGTTGTATTTTTATTACATTTAATGTCATTTGACGTACATTGTTTTAAAAATATATTAGGGCGAAAAAGGTTTTGTACCGTAAAGAGTTATATCTAGAAGTGTAATCCTAAGATAGTATTTATTTTATAGTTAAGAACAAATGTGAATATTCAAATTTATTGCTTTTTTCTGCCAACCATACCCTTTGCTACGAAAATTGCACGTTGATAACGATCACTAGTTATATGTTTATTCGTCCACCAGAGCCTAGTTCCGCCAGATCAGATGTTCAGTGACAGTCTTTAATATTAACTTGTCTCTGACCCATAAAGCGCCCCTGAGGCTTTCATTTCATTAATTTTGTAAAATTTACAGCGTAAACTGGAACACAGTTTTCTACTCAGGGTTATTGTGAATTGGATTAGGTGGACTCAGGCTTTTACTCGGAGAAATTGTATCTCTTTTAGTAATACATACTAAAGGTACAATAATACATTATATGCAAAATAAAAGGCGGGTGGAAAAGAGAAAAAAGAATCTCTGTTTTTTTGTATCAAAAAAAAACAATTGCGCATGACATGGCTAGGATAGTTGTAGGAGTCGTAGGTACCTACTTATTATGAAATAAAATCATTAAAATAAGTTGACATATAATATAAATCATTCCGTCAACATAGTTAATTAACATTAGGTACAGTCACCACACGGGATTGTTACGCCGTTTAGGGTCCTATCTAAATTGTTTGTTCCATACTGACGCTATGGAATGTCCAATTTACCTAGAATCCTAAATAGCGTAACAATCGCGGAGCGTGATGGTACCTCCATTAATCCTCCCGACTATATTTTCCCCTATCGCTTAACGTGTTTTTCCTTCTCTTATCTTACATCTTAATTGTCACACGGACCCTTGAACACAGTTTCTGCATTACTAGAGTTAGACCAAGATAAGTCTGCAACGATTTTGATAGCACACGCAGTGCAAGTGTTATTTCAAACGTCAAACCTCTATGAATGTATTAACAGTATAAGTGTCTTGGCTGTAGCTGTAAACTTATACTTAGTGTTTGCCTGAATAAAGAATAAATAATGAAATTATGTTAGGTTATCTCCACGAATAGAGTTAGAAAATGCATCTACATACAAATCTATTTAGATATAGAATGCACTAACAAAACTTTTCCTCAGATAAGACGCCATACCATAATTGTGTTAATTAAGAAGGAAGCGTCTATTTAAAACCTAATTATCATACATTATTAATAGATCAACATTCGTGTCACGGTGTAATTGTTAAACATGGTAACTAAAATTAGCCCGCGGTTGTATCGGGATGTGTGCATACTAAAATAAGATGCGGATGTTTCCTTGTCGTGTCAAGATAATGTATCTATTATATCCAGATAGATGCACGAATGTGATGAAGATAATGTATCTATTATATCCAGATATATGCACCTTTACAACATCCAGTCTGCCTTTGTGGCCCAGAAGAGAGCGATCAGAACAATAGCCAGAATACCTCAGATGACATCATGTAAAATTTATTTCAATAAGTTTGAAATTCTCACAGTACCAAGTCTCTATATTCTTGTGATTCTTAGCGACCTTATAAAGTACCTTAACTGTATTGAAACGTTGGAAGAAAGACAAAAGAGACTGGAAACTAGAAGGAAGGACTTACCACAAATAATAACCACTAAACTGCAAGTGGTCAAACACTCTTCGGCTTATCAGGCAGTTACTTTATTCAACAGATTGCCATCCGATTTGAAGTCGGTCACTAAATTAAATTTGTTTAAAAATTGTCTCAAAACTTATTTGTTGAAGAAGTGCTTCTATTCTGTGGATGAATTTTTATCAACTCAGAGTACAATTTAGTATTAATAAACAGCTTATTTGTTTTTGTTTCTTTTTCTTTCTGTCATAAATAATAGTAGTGATCATTATTAATTAATTTACTAAAATAGATGAATGACGTAGATATAGGAATTATTATTTATTATATTTTATTATAAGCCAACTGTAGTTAAATTTGTTACTATGTTAAATAATTGTAATACTTAATTTTTAATTGTTATTTATGAAATTGTAATTGTGATAATAATGTAAAATTCAAACGCAATGTATATTGTTCTATGAATAAATGACTATGACTATGACTATGTAGACATAACCCAAATAGTAAATATAGTTTGTCAAAGGACTGTCTCATTTTAAACATAGACAGAGTTAGAGAAACATATTATCTTTGTCTTACACTAGTACTATTTAGCACCCTAAAGAAAAGGATGAGTATAGTTTTTATTTTGTTCTAATTTACTGACAATTTGGTTTGACCAACTATAGTAAACAGTGAACATCTAAAACTCAATTTTATTGTCTGCCTCTCTACAGCTTTTACATATTCGAGCAATAGAAGCAGATTAAGCAGATATCTACTTCGCGCTATTCGCGGCAGGACCTTTGTGACTTTTTCCCCCTGCTGGCATGCCAGGATTTTTGGTCATTTGTCCGGATTGCGGCGGAACTTAGTAAATGTCAGAGTCAAGAGTTTTTTAGAAACCTTACTCGTAGCTACAGCATAACGGGGCGCGTTAGGGGCTATTGGCCCACGAAAGGTTTAGAAGTAAAAGGAACAAATGTGGAAATGGTAAATCGTGGAGGATATCGTCCGCGGGCATCCGATTTTTTGAGATATTACGGTTTAGAAATTGTCAGGAAAACCTATTAGAAATGTGCAGTCAATTGTGAGTCGGAGTTAATGTACGGAACCCTTGGAACGCGAGTCCGACTCGCACTTGGCCGGTTTTTTCATATGATAACTCTAGTTGCTCTATATCAAGCGAGCAATCTTATCCTGTGGTCTTAAACGTAATTTAAGGACGTAAGCGAAGCATACGTAGTCTAGGACTTGTAAATATGAATCATCGTAACTGTTTTTCAAACAAAATCTTAAAATAAACTATTATCTTATCTCTTATCGTGCAATAAGCTGCTAATGCATACTGTGTCTGAATCAGTGTGTCACAAATAGCACAAGTAGCACACCTAGTTCCAACGAGTGGGTGTTGTAGTACCAACACTTATAGTTTCCTCACTGACTACTCATCGACGCTGTAATCAGTGTAATCTATGGATTGCCTGTCCTATACATACGAGGGGTATTCAAAATATTCTCGGTATGAGAATGAAAACAAACAAGTACGAAAAGTTTGATATTTTTATTTTTCAATATACTCCCCCCCTATGTTCATACACTTAAAAGATCGATCAATTATTTTTTTTAATCCCTCGTAAAAATATTTTTTATCTTTCGTGTAAAAATGCTCCTCCACTGCCGCCTTCAATGCTTCATCGTCAGAAAATTTATTTCCACGCAGATCCTTTTTAAGATTGGGGAGCAAAAAGAAGTCGCTGAGGGCTAAGTCCGGACTATACGGTGGGTGAGTAACAGTTTTAAACCCACATTCAACAATAGCTGCCTTGGCAATATGAGCAGTATGGACGGGGGCGTTGTCATGCAGAAGCAGAATACCTTTGGTTAACTTTCCTCGCCTCTTTTCTTTAATTACATCCTTTAATTGACGTAGAATGTTAGCGTAGTACTGTCCTGTGATATTTACACCTTTTTCTTTATAATCGATTAGTAATACTCCTTCACAATCCCAAAATATCGTGGCCATGACCTTGCCAGCTGAAGGGATGACCTTGAACTTCTTGGGATGAGCTGAACCCTTAATGTGCCACTGCATGGACTCTTGTTTACCCTCTGGGTCATAATGATGAACCCAGGTTTCATCTCCAGTAACTATTCTTTGCAGCACCTCATCAGGATTTTCACCGCACAGGTCAATAAAATCGGAACAACAAGCTACACGCATGTCTTTTTGAAGCCGAGTCAGCATTCGCGGAACCCATCTTGCACTTACTTTTGACATATTAAGATGGTCATGTATAATATCATGTACGGTACCAATAGAGAGATTGGTTACTTGTGCTATAGATTTTACCTTCACTCGACCATCTTCCAATATAAGTTTTTCCACTTTATCAATATTTTCTTGTGAAGTAGCTACTACAGGCCGGCCAGGTCTAGGGTCATCTTCAATACTCTCCCTTCCGCGTTTAAACTCGCTTGACCACTTTTGAATGGTAGATAAAGAAGGAGCAGACTCACGGTAAACACAATCCATTTCCTCTTTTATGGTTTTTTGATTTTTACCCTGTTTTGTCAAGAATTTTATCACGCATCGATGTTCTAATTTAGTTAACATTGTCAATTCGCACATGATGTTCATGTTTGTTCAGCAATTGCAGAAAAACAAAAGACCATCTCGGTTCGAATTATACTTTTTTTTAATGTCAATGAATAAACCTTAGCGGCCAGTAACGAAAGAAATTTTAGAAGAGGTCGTAAGATATCAATACCGAGAATATTTTGAACGCCCCTCGTACAATAGGTACATTTTTCCCAAGATCAAATGTATTGTTTTATATTCGTATTAGTACATATCAATTTACCTACGTATAATAAAGCATGCCTACGCGCTAAGAAGGCCCAAATTTTTTATTTAAAGTGTTATTTATTATGTTTCTGATATTTAAATAAAATCTTAGAAAGCCCATAGTTTTATTTTTCTTATTTTTAATATGAACTTGCAGTTTTGTCCATGGTAGTAGCGAACATGGACATTTAAACCTATTTACACGTATTAAATTTTAAAAAGTAGGCAAGCTAATAACCGGACCTCTGTAGACGCCTACTATAAGCAATAACTTGTTTATCAGCTGGCATAGGCACTAGTTTTTGCGAAATCGACTGCTATCTGACCTTCCAACCAAGAGAGGCTATGTTACTAAAATGCCATAGCTTGGATGCAACCAGTGTCAGATGACGATAATGATACAATTCGACTTCTATAATAATAATATCAGAAAAAACAGTAAGCGACTATCTGCGCAAATGAACAGATCGACACAAACGTTTAGCAGTTAGTTTGGCATGTTCTGTACGTCAATAGTGGTAGATGGTGGTAGATGATGACGCAAGACGGACGAGGCGAACGAACCCGGTCCAGAGCAAGGCTAGGCGGGGTGGGAGCCCCTACTAGGTGTGTCTTTCTAATTAGGTGTGTAAAAACCGGCCAAGTGCGAGTCGGACTCGCGCACGGAGGGTTCCGCACCATCAACAAAAAATAGAGCTAAAAAATCGTGTTTGTTGTATGGAACCCCCCCTTAAATATTTATTTTATTTTATTTTTAGTATTTGTTGTTATAGCGGCAACAGAGATACATCATTTGTGAAAATTTCAAATGTCTAGCTATCGCGGTTCATGAGATACAGCCTGGTGACAGACGGACGGACGGACGGACAGCGAAGTCTTAGTAATAGGGTCCCGTTTTTTACCCTTTGGGTACGGAACCCTAAAAAGGTACGTTGCTTGCAAAAAAAATCATATCTAATGATTAAGAAATCTAGAGCTCTCACAGATAGAATAGAATATAATTTATTCGTAAGCACAGACAATACATAATATGAAAGAAAACACAAAATAAGATTAAAGTGCCACGAAATGGCCTCATCTCAGCATGTTGCTGGTGGCTTCCAGCGCAAATGTGGATTTGAAGGTTCTGCATATACACTAACCTTTCAGCATTGTTTTACATATAGGTATATATGAAGTTTCTGCTCAAACGAATAATGGGAAGTGGGGTCTAATTTAGCTTGCAAGATTTGACCCGAACATACACAATTACCTACACATACCTACATTATTTCAAGTTAAACATGACATTTTAATTTGTACCATTGATTATTTCAGGAAAAGTGTAGTTTACTCAGTCGCCATCAGATGTATCGGGGCGGCCGAGGTGCTCAAATATATCTGAACTCTGAACACGCACTCAAGCGCCTTGGCCATGATATATCTCATGGCACTGTACAAGTAAGTACATTTTTATAATGCGCATGTAGTAATATTAATATTACCTATTTGTAGTAGGTACTTACAGTGTACGATTGAACTTTTTGTCTTCTAGGGCACATCTCACTTCTCAAAGAACATCTTACAAGTGAGAAAGAAACTCGAAGTAGGAGCCCCGAAAGTGTAAATACAATAGCAGCTGCCCGGGGCTTACGTCAAACTCTTTATTTGCGTTAACGTTTAACCTAATTCAGATTACCGTTGGCCAACTGGGATACGGCTGGTTTCACCTATTTATTCGATAAAACCGGGCAAAGACACGTGTTCAGTACGGATATGATGGTCGTTCTTGTCTACGTGACAGCGTGATAAAACGGTGTCCGTCACTTTCTTTCCCACGGTGTTAAACAGTGACAGTTATTTTATCACGTGGATAAAGATGGATAAAGCTATCCGTAATAGGCTGGCAGATGTTTATCAAGGTGCTAAAGAAGAAAATTATACCCACATTCACATAAAATGTAGAGAAAAACAACAATGACACCGCCTCCATCAATGTTTTTTGTCAGTCCTGTCCAAAATAAAGATTACAACTTCTACTTTAAAGTTTGTGATTTGCAATTAGTTGCCAAGTCTTGGAATTAGTTGCCAAGCGGACGCCAGATTGCCAGGTTACCAGGGTGCCAGGGCATGTTGCGAGGAAGATGATGATGTTTTTACCAATATAAGTAGGTATGCATCAGTGCGTGTAATGTTACTTCGGCGTCGATGCAGTTTTATCGACGCTACGCCATCGTGTTCCACTTTACGTGTAATTTCTACGCGAGTGCCACTTTACGACCAGCCGGTAACAAAACCGCAGAGCATTAACCGTCAACATTTATTACTAAATATATATTTGGATTATAGTAATAGATACCTAACAGGATGTTTTCATTACTAAAATTGTTATACAAATAAAATAGAGCAAGTAGAAGTTTTTTTATATAAAACGTTCTACTCGCAGTCGCACTAATTTCTTTGTATTACAATTACTAGTAACGAAAACTAGTACCAGACATCAGTACCTATTTATATGATAGGTACTTGAATGTCCCATGTCAAATTAAAAGATATTACATGTCATTTTAAAATTAGGGCGTTACGTCTCTCTCAATATCTAACATAGTATTCTAAAATAGTTTTGAAAGAGCCGTTTCCTGATTAGTGACGTCGTCAAATGGCTGCCGCTTTATTACAAACAATGCAAATTGCACTCATGATTGCACATAAATAATTATGTGTAGTATCAAATGAAAGCTGTATAAATATTTTACATAATATATATATACCCCCGCGCCCAAGATCGGTACATTTTTAAGCATAATAATGCCGATGTTGGTCGCACTTTTGATATTTGATAAGCAAATGTAGATCATCTGCGGTATACCCTAATAGTCCCACGGCGATTGCGTGGAACCTACGTGGAACTAATAAATAAATCCGACATTACCCACCAATGCCACAACAAGCCACGTGTGTATGTCCCATACAAAATGAATGGCGACCTGAATCCGAGCATTCCTTGACCCAGCAGCCACTCATAACTAGGTAACTATTGTTCACTGAATGTGAACCTTATTACAACGACATACAGTCTACGTGTAATTAGTTATGTGTTGTAAGTACTGTAACTATAACTACGTAGCGCCTTGGCCTTTTTGTATTAACTGTGGTTATATTTTATAATACCTTCGTATTATAAAATAAGGCGAAATACACAAATAAAAAAAATGTTCACTATTTCTTTAAATTATTAATTTATAAAACAGACCAAAAACAATACACTTAATTGAAAATATGAAATAAGTCTGCCATTTCAAGCCACAAAAACATATTTTTGGGTTTATCTTTCTCGTAGCAAGACGGGGTCTCAATGGGTCTACGACGTCGCACAGGCAAACTCGTAGCGTACCTAAACCCTAAACGTATGTAGGTGTTTTTTTCTTTTTGTAGCAATACCAAAAAGATTTCCAAAATTTTCAACACATTGTTCGCCTGACGTCAAATAAAGGCGCAAACAATGAAAAGAAATTTGGCAAATTTTACTCTTCACACAGTAATTTACGCTTACTCAAGTGGTACTGAATTTCCGGGAATCCGACAATTGGCCTGAGGCCGGAGGAATGACGTGTCTCTGTTTAGCGCTATTAAGAAAGAAATCAGTCGTAGGCATAATTAGTAATTATTAATTACAATGCGCTTATGAACGTCAAATAAAGCTAGGTAGACCGGCTCCAACCCTACACCTCTGCCCCGAGAAGATTTAAATCCCCCCTCAATTGGAGGAGGGTATCCCAATATGGGACCGGCAACAAACTCGGCGGGACACATCTTTTAAAAAAAAACTACATCTTATAATTAACATGCATTACGAGAAAATAAGTAAAAAAATACAATTTAAATTACTATAGAATTCATGCAATTATACACATAAGGTGTAATAGAAATTTGATTTAAAAAATATATACATATGTACATCGAATCATACAAATACGTAGCTCTATTGTATTCATATTCTACCAACTTTAACCTTTTCGCCGGCACGTCAATGAAATAGTAAACTGTAATCAACACAAAACCACAAGTTGCACTTAAACAACCCGTATAACATAGCAAGTCGTGGCGTGTGGGGAATGTATAGTGTGTCAAAGGACTGTCTCATTTCAAACATAGACAGAGAGAATCATACTATCTTTGTCTTACTAGCACCCAAAAGAAAAGGATGAGTATAGTTTTTTTGTTCCTATTTACTGACGAATTGGTTTGACCAACTATACTTACTTTACTCTTTGGTGTGGGGCACGAAATGTACTGACTTTAAAGAATGACTCACGTTAGACCGGGCCGTGTCCGGGCCGGAGCTTCCGGAGCTTCGTTTTCTATGGAAAGCATCACGTGATCACCTGTCATTGTCATAGAAAAGTAAGCGCCCGAGGCTCCGGGCCGGACACGGCCCAGTCGGCCCGGTGTAACGTGAGTCATCCTTAAATCAAGTCAATTACGGCAATCAATCAAAGAAAAATTTAAATTATATGACGCATACGTATACCCCATCCAAATAGTACCTAACCTACCATTTTAACGCTAATAGAAAAACCTTGTGTTATTTTCATTAAATGACTGAACATTTACATACAAAAATTATTCGCAATCAATGATTAAGAATTTCCGGTTCTGTAATGCTTGCTAGAGGAAATGACGTCAATCCTGCATTTGTTTTAGTTGTCACCGCCACATAAAAATGCAGTCATACCTACTCATGTTTTTATAAACATTCGTCATCGGAACAGACTACTAAGCGAGACTGGTAGAATAGATAAGATAAAATTAAATTTACCTAAGTATAACACAACTTAAAACATTTGTGTCAATTTGTAAGAATCTACATATATTGTGATTATTACTTTCGAGTAAAACGTTAAATAAAACCGGCGCAATCGCCAAATCTTTAGTCACATCTTTCACGCGGTCTTTTCTTTGTCCCTCTCTAATTTACCCGACGCACCCTCTTAACATAGTGACATCAGCAACTTCTCAAAAGAAACAACGCATTAGTCAGATGCACTAGTTTCATCCGACTAACCAATTAGGGATATAAAGAGTCTCCATCTAGATTCACAAAGATCTTACATACGGAAGTGTTCAAGGGAACATAATATGTTTTAGAACGATACAGTAGTTTGTTAGTATAACTATAACCGGTGAAATCTGGTTGGATTGAGCGCATATATGGAGGATGTTCAATTGAAGACTGTCACTCATTAATCAAGTTTCTGTAAAATTACACTACGACGCCGACGGTAGGTTCAGCGGATCGTTCATCAGCCTAAATCCTGAATATACGCATTGCGCTAGCGTGTGTACTCCTATCGGGACACCGGGAGACTTGAACCATATAAAAAGTGCCAAATCAACATATTTTTGCCATGTCCATCTGCCTGTCTGTCCGTCAGAGGCTTTGCTCCGTGATCGTTAATTCTAGAAAGCTGAAATTTGTTATGGATATATGTACAGTCAATGCACCACACGGGAATGTTAAGCCATTTAGAGTCCTAGCTAAATTGAACATTCCATAGCGCAAGTATTGAACAACCAATTTAGATAGGACCCTAAATGTCATAACAGTCGCGGAGCATGATGATATAAATCAATCAATCTGACAAGGTACCTCTCCTAAACGTAAAGTGGCGATGTTTTTTCCCTTCAACCCTATGGTGTGGGGTGTCTCGTTGGATAGGCCTTTCCAAACGAATAGGGAGGTTCACTAGAATAAATACATTTAAGGAATGCTAAAGTCTGTCCTTAAATGTATTTATTGATCTCTAAACATAAACAATGACTTATGCTCGTAATAACTTATACGGGCAAAACAATAAACGGCACAAATGAGACCATATGAGTTTTTTTCCACAATCTCACGTGCCCATTGAACCAAATTGGATTCTTGTGACCACATTATATATTGCCAATTGATTCCCGCAAACCAATTGACAAAACGATATGTGCTGACCAGTCTAAGTAACACCCTCGACTACTCGTAGTTCTAATGAATCTGGAGGTCAATTTATATTTTTTATTAAAATACGTTTTGTGAAGAGGCTGAAGATTCCTTCAATTGTAATCTGATGCAAGAGTTGGTACATTTTCGTTGGCACATTCAAATGGAACGCTAAATATGTATGGGTTCTAAAATAGATGTCTATGAATACGCAGATTTATGATTTGTTTAACTGGTTGTGAAATGTAGCATTGTGACTTGTGAGTATCAACTATCACGTTTACTTCGGGTGATTACTGCAGCAGCATTACTGTTGCGACAATGACGCGGGCGCTGCCGCTGTCGAAAAAAACCATAACCATTTCAGTCTATTCGAGTTTTCGATACTTAAATCTTTTCGGGCTAACAACCGCACCTCTATCACAAAACGAACGTAATTATTAATTTGTTTCGTTACCAAAATCCTTGGTATAACCCAATTGGGTGTTATCTATACGGCCTCCATGAGACCTTGACATAAAAATGTTATGAACATGAAACACGGCACCAGTATCGTACGACTGAAATAAAAACTAATGATCACCAAATTTTTGTTCTATAAATATTGTCAGTAATTTAAACAGCACTTAATTATGAATACTATAAATTATAAAGGAATATTAGCCTATTGTTACTCGTATTGTATTCTAATACTTACTGAAAGATGACACAGCAGGCTTTCAAGTTAAATGTTGTAGAAACAATAACAATCTGCAGCGACAGTACGTGAGCTTAATACTCGTATCAACAAACAGAAATAGATTGAATTGGAAACTGAATCTAAAACCAACGTTGCTTTATCTGTGACCTGCGTGGGATCTGACCCGTGCTTCCACGAGTTTCCAACTGCAACAATGTCCTTTTAATTTAATCTACTGTAGGTAGTCACAACGCGTTTTAAACTACAATTCTCGGAGAAAAGGAAAAAAAGGATAAGAGCACTTCGGTCACTAAATATTTTTTTATTTATACTACAGCCGTGTAGTAGCTCTGCGAGCAGACCTCGCAGACCCCACGATAATTTAGAAAAATCCAAAAACTAAATAGATAAATAACCCTGCTCACCAAATATCACGAGTATCGGCGACCTGATGTAAACAGAGTCCGAACATACAAAAGACTTTTTGCCCAACCTGGAATGGAGACCTAGACTTCCGCTCAAATCTTAATTAACTGTAAAAGATAGTACATTTTGATAAATGATGATGGTATCCTGTTATCCCTCATCAGGGACATAGGGCTCTCAGAAGGGATTTCCATTTTTCGCGGTCCAGCCGAGGCCAGCTGGTGCAGTCTCCTTTTCCACTGTGCACCTCCAGGTGGTACGTGGGCGGCCTTACCCCCTTTTTCCGGGAATTTTCCAAGTCAGCCCTTGCTTGGATATGTGGTTGTTTGGCCTTCGTAAAACATGACTTATCCAGCGCCATTTCCGCAGAAGTATCTCCTTCCTTAGCTAAAGGGTTTTGTCCGGTCAACTCCCATAATTTAATATTGGAGATGGTCCGTGGCCAGTAGACTCCTACGATTCGCCGCAGACACTTGTTTACAAACACCGAGTCTAAATATTAGCCTTACCACTCGCAATGTGTAATCCCACATAGTAAGATATTTTCATCTGATTTTCACGGTGAATTTAGTTTTAAAGTTTAAACATAAGTGACAAAGTTATTGTAACCTGATGAAGTAGGTAGGTACGTTAATAGGTACTTATTAAATACATACATTGAAACTACGTGGGTAATCCGATTACATCAATCATCCTTATTACCTCTATGCGTTCTTAAAGGATATCGCAAAACCGTTACACGTCACTGATAAAAACTACACTTAGCTACAATTATCGCGATTATTGCGAATTTATTGTGACGGCATTCTTCACAATAGCGTTTGTCTATTACATTATACAGTCACGAAGGTTTGACGTCAGAGCCAGACACTAGTACACAACGTGTCTTTTTGACACGACAAATAAGCATACCCCGGCCGGCGAGAGCAAAAATGCGTCTGCTCCTAGTGCTTAATTAAATATCGACTATTCTATCGACATATGGATGTCGATAGAATAGTCGACTTTTAATTAAGCACAATTTTTTTTTTAAACTGAGCCATTAGTATTTGTTATTTATTTCAACTTGATACCTCCACGCGTTTCTAAGAATAACCCTAAAACAATTTTAAACTGAATAAATACAAACACTTGGTTTTAATTTTGTTTACAACAATAAATAATACTTCTGCATATCATAACGGTGGTCCAGTACATCGTGTTGTTTTTATCGACATCGACCAAGTGTGTGTCCTCGCACTATTAAGCTGTCAACGCATTTTTGCTCTCGCCGGCCGGGGTATGCAAATAACATCAGGGGCCCGTTTCTAAAAGCTTGTAACTTGTAATACAAGTGGAAGTCACTTCCCTTTCTAACAAAAGCTGTCAAAAAGTGACATCCGCTTGTGTTACAAGTAAATTCACAACTTTGGTTGTCGACAACTCTCAGAAGTTTTCTAAAACGCATTTGGTTACTGTACACATTATTCATTAACGCCTATTTTCCTTAGTATTCATTTAGACAAAACCTACAAAAAAATTGACGACGTCTTTATGCGAATGCTCGAGTCCTTTTAAGTTGCGCTTAAAACTCAATAAAGGACTCGAATCGGGACTCGAAGACTCGGAAGTTTCTCAAGCGCAGAGTTGCGTAAAAACGAGTCAATTAAGTTCTTCAAATTGAGACTCAAAAGACTCGAGTTCCTATTAACCAACAATATTTTCACCATCAAGAGATCAAAACTCAAAGCAAGACAAAGGTGGAGAAGAAATAGAATATGAGTCCAAATAAATACATGTAGGTACCTATTATTATTTATACCTAATAGTAATCAATAAAATTTTTGGGTATATTAGCTCATATTCTATTTTTTATGGAAAGGCCAATCAATCATCTTCGTAAACCGGATCATACTCGTACGAAACGTCAGAATACGAAGTCTGCTCTATTTATGAAAGATTTAGATGATAATAAAGTATGTATTAGCGACACGTTTAGATATTTAGCGCTCCACGATTCTGTAGCGTGCACACGCTAAATAATTTAGATTGAAACGCATTAAATTACTAAATCAATAGCATTGTTAACACGAGAACACTCTACTCTGCCAAAAACAAATACAGAACTATAGTCACTACCTAAGTAGTGTCACGTAGTGTAATATACTATATTACATTTATCAAGTACAATTTTATAATTTAGAATATGTAAGAAAAAGTTAAAAATATTTGATTTCCTGATTAGCAATAATAGCTACCTTACGAGGGCCAAAAAATTTCTTTATTAAAAAGACTGAAAAAAAAAAAAAAACGAAGAACATCGACAATGAGGGTTTGGAGAAGGATCCTGGTGTTTGGAACCTAGTTATTACAGGGAGCCTAAACAGTCACAATTGTTTACTTATAGAAAACGCGAATTGAAAGTAGTATGTGAAGTAGGATTTGAATTTGAACGCCCCATCAGTGGCGGCAAAATTATAAAATCGATTTATTGTAAATATATATTATCTGCTGCTACGCTGCCTGCGTATTGGCAGACGTGTCTCACTCCGTGATTTCGTCGCTTTGCTACAGGTAGCTAAAAGTACATCCGTTCGGCCCCAATTTTGGGGAAAGCCATAAGCCGCGCGTGGCGCTGTCGCCACCTAGCGGCCATATCTGTGCTGATCGTAACAGACGCGTTTTGTTAGAGAATGAGTCTTCTGTACTTAGTACCTACTATTATTTATTCTGTGGTATTGGGCACCCTCCCGAGGGCACCAAATTTTGATAGGTATTTTTAATTTTTAGTTTTAGTTTTTAGTGTAGTTAGTTTCAGTTTTATATTCCTGTATTTTAGTAATTTATATTAATAAATGTCTATATATTATCTGTAATTGTACAATATTTGAAGTACCGTAAAATGGGGTGAGTAGGGTCAAAACTGAAATTCAAACCTCGATAACATTTTGTTTTTACATATGAAAACAGAATGATGTATATAATAAGTGTTCCGGACGTTTGTATTTTAGTTTTTATTTTATTTTGGGTAGTTCCATTTCATAACTTTGACAATAAAGAGGAAAACCCACCTCACCCCGTAGTGCCTCGTATTTGGGGTGAGAGGGGTTTTCATACAAAGGTGATTTTGGAAGATCGTTGGATCGATTTTTTTTTATTATGCGTATTACTAGAGCTCCATTTTAAATTGGAATACATTATTTTTGTAGCAGTAGCCTTAAAATCCCTTCTCACCCCCCTCTCAAACCTTCTCTCCCCATTCATAACCCACCTCTCCCCGCGAAACCTACTCACCCCGTTTTACGGTATAAAATGTATTGGAATTGGAATATGAAACTTTTTGTCCGCATATATGATACCGATACATAATTATTAAAGTTTGAATGGAATTTGTCGATAATCGAGTGTCATCTTAGCTACGAGCAACCATTTGGTTATAGAATAGAATAGAATTGAATTTTTATTACTTGGTTTCATAAAGCACCAACATTGCGTCATATGCATGATGAGAATCTTTAAGTTGTATTCGTCACACAGGTCAATTGGTCATGACTGTCATGAGCATGAGCATATACGCTTTCCTGAAATCGTACATTGTGCCCATAACACCAATTTAAACGTACGCACACCGTGACTCATTTTAACGAACAATTTTACGACCATACGCTAGAGTTTTAAATTACAATTAATTGGATTTCGTCATACCCATAACACATGCTGAAAGGCATGAAAAGGCAAAACTTTCTGGACTCTAATTTGTTTAAGGCTTCTAAGAAAATAAGGATCGATATAAATTGGTTTGTCGTCATAACCCTTATCGTGGAAACAATAAAAGTGTTATCAAAGAAGTCTTGTTTGAGTTTTTTCACGTTGGCACACGATGAGATTTATCACGAGTTTTTTATCGTTACACGCAAGATTTTTAGATATGAGTAAGACAGTGATTGTAAGTTTTAATTTACAGATGATAGGTATTACTTAACTTGTCATTACCATGTGTTTTTATATTTACTCGACGGCTTTCTAGTCTCGCGCGCAAGCAAATAATAAATTAAATTTTATAAATCTTGTTCGAAACCAATCGGGTGTGAAGGATATGCTGCATAAACATGGAACCCTTTTTACTTCATCATCATCATTTTAGCCTTCGGTAGCCCACTGCTGAGCACAGGCCTCTCTTCTTGTACACCACTTGTCCCGGTCCTGTGCTAGTCTCATCCAAAAGTGCCCCGCGATACTTCGAACGTCATCCACCCACTTTTTACTTAAGTTTATTAAAACCCTTTTAACTTCATTTTGAATTAAGAATAATGCGTAATTGCATAAATAAATTGCTGTTATAATTATGTACCTTAAGGTTGTGTTTGTAATGTGTACAAGCTAGGTTTACATGTAGGTACAAATAAAATAATAGTCCGTTTGCTCAATAAATAGCTAAGTATCTTACTTAGTACAATATTTTCGTAAACACTTTCTGTATCTTTAATTTGCTTATTTTCTCATTACACAGTGTTTGCTTCGCAATGCAGGATATTGAACTCAGAACGCGAACCATGCGCAAACTGAGATCAAAACAGTCGAGCAAAACGAAAACATTTCAAGCGCCTGGAGAAAAAAACAAGTTTTATCAACAGCTGCCACTTCCCAGTTAATTTGAGCATTAGGCGGCTATCGGGGGCTGTGTGCATACACCGGTTGTTATTTGATTCGATCACGCGAAAACACAGTGCTCCCTTATCTATGGCCCTGTGCATTGTTCTACTATCTCTGGTTAGGTTAGGACTGTTGTGAGTTGGGCAGTTGAGTACCTATGCATTACATTCATATTGGATCACATGTGGTCGAAAATACACGGGTTTAAGCACTCCTTACTAGTTGAACAACATGATAATTTATTAATTAGGTAAATAAGTATATTTCAAATTAAGGGTATTATAAATGCTATTAGGCTATAGGTACCCGGCTAAATGTGCCTAGCACATTTATTGTAGGTAGCTAATACCCAATACATACTTAAAAATGATTATTAATAAAATTAATTGGCCAAAATTTGTAAAAGATTGGAAAAGATAGAAGGCATGTCGTATGGGTCGTCATCGTCATTGTCATATTAGCCGAAAGACTTCCACTGCTTGGCTATAATATAAGCCTTAAACAAGGATCACCACAACGACCGATCGTGCACTGCCCTCAACAACGGTTTCCTGCGACCTTAACTAGATCGCTAGTCCATCGGCCTTGTTTGGAACCTTCTGCTCTGTTCCACGGTTCGATATGGTCTTTAACTTTGCATTGTTCAAAATTAGCAATTAGTGGTTAAAATTTAAAACAATTAATAGCTACTATAGCTAGGTACCGCCCTACTAATACTGTTCTATAAGGTCTATCGGTGAGAAGGTTAATAAGAATTGCTTTGGACTTGTTGAAGGCTTTGCTGAATCTACATAGCTAATTTATAGTTAAATATTAATAGGCCTACACACTGACAATCCAACCTCTAGACTGAGCTTAGGCCAATTCTTTCATGAAACCGATGCTGCCAAAAATACGGGGGTGCGGGGGGACGAGGTGAGCGAATCCCGTGCCGTGATTGGTCCGTTCAAAGACACGGACCAATCACGGCACGGGATTGACTCGAAGATGGAGTAACGCTACCGTATGTGTGGCAGAGGGGCAGGGGGTAGCGCGACTATGCTATGTCTAGAGGTTGGATTGTCTGTGGGTCTACAACTTAAGTATCTCAGGCCGCTGCTAAAGTTGCGCGGTGATTTCAAAAAATACTTAACAAAGCTAAGTTACTTTCTTTTTTAAAATCGCCGCGCAACTTTAGCAGCGGCCTGAGATACTTAAGTTGTAGACCCACAGACATTTTAGACATTTATCCAGCCTTTAGTTGCACATATTGACCTTTATCGCTCCCGTTTGAGTTACGGGGCGAGTTTATAATACGAGTGGGCTTAAATTAAACATTGCAGCCACGTGCAGTAATGTCCCACACGGCAACTAAGTTAAAATTACTTCTGTTTGAAACACTACTCTTTATGCATACACTATAAGTAAAACCTACTGGGCTTGGGCTAAAATAAGTTTAATAAAAATTATCAATTGTATAGGGAAATCTATATTGGCATCTTAATACAGGATAGGTAAGGCAGGTTGTTAGGCTAATGAATAAGTATTTATACTGCGAATAAAATTATTGCTTTTTTCGTATCGTACTGAACTGAACCATACTTTGGAAATTGGAATGCTTTGAAACGCACTAGCGCACTTAACCAATTTTTGGTTAATATTAATGAATTGTATAAGACATATTTTAATATCTAAAAAACGTCCCTTCGAGTTAGACAGGTGAAGATGATGTTTTATGCTAATGGAATTTCCACCCGTCAACCAGAAATGTTTTGAAAACCAGAGTAACAGCATAAAGTACACTTGTACATGCAGCGACATCTATTGGTTGTCACGTTTGAGGCATGAATTTGCCTATCTTAGACTTTACCTACATACATCTAATATGAGGTACAATCAATGAACCCTTGTTTCTCTGTGTATGAGTAGTTTGAACCTTTAGTGCATGAGTAGTTTGAACTTTATCTCCAATCAGTTAATTTATAGCGTGTTCCGTATCATACGAGTGGGCTCGGACATTGCACGTGTTATCCCACACGTTGACTGGATAATAACTCTGGCTGTGCATGTGCCTATCTTAAGCAGCAACGGGTATGTTTCTAAATCATTATTAAAGGTTGAACAAAGAGAAGTCTGCAACGATTTTGATAGCACACGCAGTGCAAGTGTTATTTTAAACGTCAAAATTATGATAGGTACTTGTACTGCGTATGCTATAAAAATCGCAGACTTCTCTTGGTCTAACTTCTACCTAGATGCTACTATGCTGAAGGTAAAAGTTTAGATTTGTAAATGGCAACATCGTTTCTATTTTGATGTGAAACTAATTTTATCAATGACATTGACAGTGACATCGCCAGTTTCCGGCTGTTGCAACGTTGCATCAGCATTACTACTGCAGTCGCGATTCGTATGATATTAATATTTAATGCAACAGCGAGCGCAGCATGAACCTATTTTTATCGCATGTCACTATGCTCGTCACTTTCGCACTCACATACTTGTTAGAACGTGACATGCATGGTGACAAGCGATAAAATGCGACCGTGCTACCGCCGCTGGTGTACGTCTGAGGGCGCGAAAAGCCAAGGGCGCGATTCGACCTTCGACGACGTTTTGACCTCGGTGCGAGGCCGAAGGGCGAGCAGTAGGAGAGTCGAGATCGGCCTTGTGCCGCGGACCTTGTAGGAATTGTGCGATCGAAGTGTTCAAAACCTTATACACTACGGCCTTCTAGTAGTCTATACGCACGCAGGAGGTCCCGGGTTCGAATAAGGGCTGTAAAAACTGGTAAGGGCGTTTATTTCTATGTTTGTCACATTTGTTCCTGAGTTATGGTGATTTTACTGTGAATGTGAATATCTATTTATTTATATCTATTATATATATCGTCATGTAGTACCCACAACACAAGCCTAATGGAGCTTACCACTTTGGGACTAGGTGGATTTGTGTTAGATTGTCCCATAGAGTCTGTGCGGAAAGAGAAGAGTCGTAGAATGTATGGGGCCCGATACATTTCACTACTCTTTTCTTTCCGCACAGACTCTAACATATAATAAGTAGCCAAGTAGGTACCATGACATTATATTACAAAATATTCTTCTACATAGAAATGCATGTGTCACATGGTTATTAGTTTAGTTATACTTTATTTTGACGATTGATATTGCTCACTCGCGACCGCAAGAATTTCAAGCACCTGGCATTTCGTCTGATCTCAGCGAAACCGCAAATTGCGCAAAGGGTTTTACCGTAAAACGCAATCTCTACTACACCGAGCCGACATGTTCTTAGGTATATGCTCTAAGCAGATGACACAATCACCAATAACTTTGTGTCATGACCTACCTATTCACCACTCAGAAAATGGTCAAACACAACCCTGTATAAACCCTAATAACAGTATGTTCGTAATCGGAAATGGAACCGATTAAACAATCCAATGAAATATAATATCTACTTTAAATCCTTTACTTTAAATCGTGTAACTTTGCCCGGTATGGTAAATCTCACTTAAATGTGATGACTCCGTTTAACATTACTGGCACATGGGTTACCTATTATTACCTAGTACTTATATTTATTAAGTACATTAAATAGACGTGGGCATTTGATAACTCTGTTAGGTATTATTGATGACATAATTTGCGTTATAAAATACAACTCAAGGGTAAACTTTATGAAGCAAATTGCATTACCCAGAGTTACGTAACATTTTATTTACCCTTTGTATGGCTTGTCCATGGTCTAATAAAACATGGTCTTCTCTTCCCAGAGTGTCACTTGCCTACGTCACAATAACATTGCCACTTTATTTCAACATAACATGTTACATGGGTACATTATATCTATGGTTAATAAGTTAATTTATTTCTTTATAATTTAATAATTTTCATTTATATGTATTTTATCTTAAATTTTACAATAACACGTCATTTTTAATTATTCATTAGCAATATCTTCCGATTCACGAAAGAAATTTCAGACATTCGGGTAATTCTGTTTACACTACTGGCAACACAGGATAGCGCTTTCACATTTGACAATCCGCCATTTTGTCCCTGACCGGCCGTCCTTGTCGAACGCGTGTTAATTGTTATTTCCTTCTCGCTCAGTGTCAGCAGTCGCAGTGTTTTCCAAACTTTTCACGTCGTAAGCTTCGTAATTAATGTTTTGTTACGAAAATGGTTGGCTGCTCTATTCGGAACTGTAAGAGTAGGAGTGAAAAGTGCAGTATAGATTTGTTTTATTTTACTATGTTTCTACATGAATAACTTAAAATTAATGCCGTTAAAATAATTTTCACTGTTGGTTAAAATTCTCCCACATTTTAAAGTTTGAGAACCTGTAAACAGCATGATGACGTAGGCAAGTGCCAGTTAGGTCATTCGCGAATCTCGGAATAGAGTACCAGGCGGAGTATATTATTATACCATGGGCTTGTCCAAAGTCCTGGGTAACTGTTACGACTTTTTAAGATACATACCTACTTATTCTAGTTAGTAATACAACTAAGCATTGTCTTCGGAGAGACAGTAGCTACTATGAGTAACAAAATTACCAATCTTCTACCAAAAAATATTACAAGGTTAGTAAATTACATATAATTTGAAATAGATGTCATATAATCAGTTAATTACCAATGCTGAAAAAGCACTGAAGGCCTTGGTCACTTTTTTAACTGACTTATGACATGACTTATAACGGAGTTATGAAGTAACTAACATAAAAAAACACACAACCAGATTGAGAACCTCCTCCTTTTGAAATTTAGTAAACACTAGGAGGTTCTCAATCTGGTTGTATGTTTTTTTTATGTTAGTTACTTAATAACATTATTACCATACTATGCATGGTCTGATGTAGGATCCCTATAGGATTTTAGTGATGAATTGTTAAAACTGTCTTAACCTGACGCCAACAACAACAACATTAGTTTCAACATTATTGAGGTGACATTTTGGCGTGATAATTCAATACTTACGTCTTTCTAAACGCAGGCAACTGTGTCAACATGTCGCGCGAGTGCAAATCAGATGCAATTGAATTGCGTAACAAGATCGTTGATATACCTCGGCATGCCGCGAACATGATTGGTAGTAGCATTAATTGTACTTACTGACCATTTAAAGATGACTCCCGCTAGAACGGCCTGGGCCTGGGACGTGGGTTCCGACACTTATTTTTCTATGACAGGTGGTGATCACGTTATGCTTTCATGGAAATCTGAAGCGAGTCACCTAACTGATTGGTACGAGGAGCACTTATATGTCTTGCAATTAGGTTTACACCATGCGTTGCAATGTGTGGACAATGGTAGGGGAAGTCCGGGTAAAGCGAACACCCCAGGCAAAGCGAATTCGGGCTCCCAATCCTAAACTATTCGACTTTGTCGCACCACGCGCCTATATGATGTTCAGGATCCTTCGCTCTATGAGCGGCAAGCATCACAGGGAGCGGTCGCTGTGAGCGTCGTCGGTGACGAGTCAAAATGTGTTTTTAGTGCAAAATCATCGATTTTGAAAGGTAAGTACATTGTATGTTATTTTGTCACAGTAATTATCTCGAATTTTAATTCAAGATGCTTCTATTGCTTATTAAAGTATCTTCCTTTTACAACGCATTTCTTTTAAAACAATCCAACGGTTATTTCTTTTAAATTCTTAATTTCTTTAACTGACTGAATGGGCAAAGTGGATCGGGCAAAGCGGATAGCGTGTTCACTTTGAATTTATTAGGTATTTTTTTTTTATGATAATATTTTATTACAGATGGTATATAAATATCAAAAAAAGATCGATAATGGCTCCTGGCTAACAGACGTCATGGAAATGGCTATCAGAACGTAGATTCGCTGTGTTAAAATGTCTTCAGAAATGCCGTGAAGACTTATGCTTATGAAATCAGTGAAAATATATCAAAAGTTACTTGTAACAGCTTTTTCTAATTAATATTATTGAAATGATCTTATGTTGATTAATTTTCACTTAGTTATTAAGTTCACTAAGATTTTATGAGTAATATTTGCTTTGCCCGGGGGCCTGTTTCACTTTGCCCGGCACCCTGGGCAAAGCGAATAAAATATCTTTTTTTACGTTTTGTTCAAAATTGCAGCAACTATTAAACATTGGAGGCTAATGTTGTTTTAAATTAAAAGATTATTAAATAAAGACCTATTATTGATACTTTTTTCATTTCTTCCTCGTAAATTTTTTCTGTTCTGTCAAGTCAAAGGTAAAGGTGTTCACTATGCCCGGACTTCCCCTACTGGTAGTGCAACTTGATACCGAATAATTATTAAATGCATATTGTTAGGTTTATGAATTATGAGGTATGCGAAGTTCAAGTAGCGATCGAAATTAGCGTGGGTTCAATATTCAATAGATGATGTTCGATGTTGACAATATTGTATATATTGTATAGATGATGTAATACATAAGTAATTACGAGTACTTATCATATTATATAGTGATTGTCGAATATAATTAATTACTTAATTACAAATTAATATTATAGTTAACGGAGTAGTTATATACAAAAGTTTATTGATATATTTGCGATAAGTTCTAATCTTAATGCGGACACCAATCAGATATTACATTCGGTTATCTGCTTAACAAAATTGTTAATGGATTAGATAATTAATTGAAGAAAGCTTTGATATTATGCCAAATGACGTCACGGCTTAACTAAAATAACTAACCATTAGCATTAAGTACCTACCTATTTTAGGTTTAGACAACCAATTAGGTAATCTAATAATAGGAAAACTCTTTAAAAATCAGTACATTAAGATCAACTTTCAATGCTAAAATATCGAATGGTTATGTTTTATACTTGTTTAGTTTTCATTGCAATTGAAGTATATTTTGTTTATAAAAAATATTAAATGGCGTTATGCACCCGATTGTTCTTTAAAAACAAACATCACGAGAACCGTTATAGTTAAAAATTACGTCAGAATGGCTTTCCTAATATCAACATTATTTATTTACTCTGTTAAAGTAAACTAACGTTTTAAGCTCCTGGCTCCGGTCCAAATGTGAGCCACGTGAAACGATGACAGAAGACTGAGTCATGTGACAACAAGTAGGTGATAGCACACAAGTTTGCCAAGCGTCATACCACTCATCACTTTCGGCACTTCATTTATGGTAAAGATTATAGATTAGCATTAGGATGAGAACTTGCCTAGGGTTATCGTACCTCATCATCCCATATCCTAGGTTTTGGGGTCGGCTCTACTACCTAGGATGGTCATACCTATATTTTTGTCATTTGTCACTTGTCAGGGTAGCGGGGGGACTTCGCGATTGTCAGTTTTTAGAAACCTCACAACTAACCACTAGAAGCTGGCCTATAGTTTGGAGGTGGAGCTACTTACAGCTTATGGAGGCTTGTACTTGTAATTATAGCTTAGCAGATTTTCGAGATAAGGAGGCCTATTTAAAGAGACTCCAGTGGGATTTGGAGAAATGAACGTCCATGAAATGTCGCAATTTTAGGGTCTTTTTGTCGGGACTTTTGTTAGGATATTCTATTTTTACATATGGCAACCCTAAACTTACCCGAATTATTATCCAGAATAACTTAGGTAAACACGCGTAGTTTTAACCCTTAAATGCATAGTGTTGCCAAATGTCTACGAAGCATTTGACAGCTCACAGATTAAGGGTTAAACAAACTCTATTTGTTCCTATATATTATTTCAATAGTAAAACTAATAAATTTTCCGAATCATTACATAAATTTACGCAATATTTTAATTTATTTGACGACCGGTCTGGCCTAGTGGGTAGTGACCCTGCCTGTGAAGCCGATGGTCCTGGGTTCGAATCCCGGTAAGGGCATTTATTTGTGTGATGAGCACAGACATTTGTTCCTGAGTCATGGGTGTTTTCTATGTATATAAGTATGTATTTATCCATATAAGTATGTATATCGTCGCCTAGCACCCATAGTACAAGCTTTGCTTAGTTTGGGGCTAGGTTGATCTGTGTAAGATGTCCCCTGTTATTTATTTATTTTTATTTATTTTATAAAAATTACATTTGTTTATAGACGAAATGTCGGAAAACTTGGAAAAACCTGGAAGTTGATGATTTTTAGTATGTCATTTTGGGCAGCTTTTCGGGGTTTGTAATTATTTTATTTTTAAAAAAATTTCATAGGTATATCACAAATAGTGTACCTTTCTAATGGTAGTAAAAAAATTCATATATCTATTACTGAAAATTACATATTTACATAAATATGATTTAGACAATTCAACTTCTAACACTGATTTCGCAGTGAAAATCGAAGTTATATTTTTTTTTACTATTTTTCCTAGAATCGGCAAACAATTATGTGATACATAAATATATTAATTTCGGGCAAAAAGAAAAAGTCATGCATTTAAGGGTTAAAAAGTCACGTTTGCTCTATCACATCCATAACGCACTCCAAACACTTGGAAATGGGCATGAGTAGGTACAATGTACATAGACGTCATTTGACGAACATTAAATTGTTTAAGTTTGTAATTTTACTAACTAGGTAAATGTCCATTAAACAACTTTATATTTCATAAAAAACAACAAAAACATGCCCTTTTTCATACCGGATTGTCATAACAACGATACACTATCATTTGTCAAAACCACGAACTTTGTTATCGACATCGTTATCAGGCGACATGCATTGATAAGGGTTATCGCTTAAAATGGCGCCACAATTATTAGCTGATTATTTGACATTATTAAAGCGGTTTTATAACGTGTTTATCGGCTCCATCTGACTAGTAATCGCTGGGAAATTACGGAATGGACATAAATATTCCAATGTGAAACTAAAAGATCGTTTTCGATTGTTCTTTTATTTTAAAAGCAAAAAAATGCTGCTTCCGGGTTTGACAGCTGTACTATATGGCGCTGTATTGTGCTATATTATTATGTTGTATCTGGTATTATGGCATTGAATTGTTAAACGTCAACCTTTGACGACCAAAGTTACCGAATAATGTCCGGAGCCGTACAACGCCATCTACGTTAGCTGTCAAATTTGCAGCACAATTCTTGTGTAAAGACTGGTATTTTTAATATCCTGTTGCTATGTCTAAGACAAAATTAAATTAAAGTTACCACCATAAGGTCCATAAGCAATAAGATGTACTGTTAACAATTAATTAGTCAATTAGCTAAGTTTACCCATCTATGTTTTAAGGGAGTCCCTCTGCCAACAAACTGTCCTGCAGTTTTGCAGAAGAAAAAAAATATGTAGGTATGTTAGAGTTTATTTCATCTGAATAAACGATTTATTATTTATTTTTTTATTCTATGTTTTATAACATGTATGGAGGTTATAGGCACCTATTTATAACAGTCTCTTGTATCATATCTAATGCTCCATTAAAATAGGTACTAGGTAATTTATGTAACTGAATCTAAATCACTATCAGTGTATATTTAAAAATTCTGATGAATATGCGAATTTAGACACGCATAGTTCCATGTGCAAACGTGCATTTATAAATAAATACTATGATTTTAATATTAAACTGATATCTTTCAATACCTATCTTACGTAGTGTGCATAGGTAAGTTAAGTTTAAACAGAATAAATTCTGGTTATCTAACTTTGCACCGACTCTAATCGGGGGAAAAAGCACGTATCTGAAATCTGAAGTACAAAAGTAGAGACCAAATCAGCGCCGATTTATTTTAGACATTTTCATTCAATACATCTGCGATCCTATCACGAAATTCGAGCAAAACCTTAATTCCCGTAGCCACGCCAAATCGTTTTATAAGTGATAGGTAGGTAATCAGATCAAATGACTCATCAGTTTCTCAACCTCGTATTTAACACAAGTAACACAACTGTCTACATAAATCAACCTTAATTACCTAGCTATATAGCTTAATTTCAATGCAAACTCGAGCACATACGAGGTTAATAGAATTATAATACGATATTCTGGGTTTAGTGGTTCCAGCAGTGACGCACGTTGTATCCTGGTACTGGGTTTTATTTGGGCGTGGGTTTATCGTACCATCCACACTGTTAACTATTTGTAAATCTTATTGCAAAGACATAAGGTACAACGATGATCAGTTCAGATGTTGCTGTGAGTACACTCAATATAGTGACTACGCTTTTAGGCTTTATAAGTGGCCATGGCAACAACACTATTTTATAAGTTGTAGAATAGAATAGAATAGAAATCATTTATTGTTTACCATATGTGGTGGACGGTGGTGGTGGTGGAATACAATGTTATACACATACACACAACGGCAACCCATATCGGGTATAAGTACAATATTATATTTGCTAAGTACTTAACTAATAATTTTAATTTTAATTTTTTTTGTAGATGGTCTGTTTGTAGGTAGGTATCAAATAATTCATGCTCTTTTCTTGCGTCTTTATTCTTAATAGTTTGATGTCATTCGGAACTTGTTAACTTTTTTTAGACAAAAATTTCAATTCAAATTAAGTGATCCGTATTTATTGCTCTTAGTGCAGTAGGTAGGTACCTACATAGTTACTAGTTACTATGTTTATTAGTTTTACTACTCTACTATATAGTAGGTACAGTTCGCCATCAGATATATCGGAGCGGCGAAGGTGTTCACAATATCTGAACACGCACTCTAATGCCCTGACAATAGAGGCGTGTTCAGATATTTGTGAGCGACTTAGCCGCTCCGATATATCTGATGGCGACTGTACACTAGGTACTTATATAATGTTCTCGTGTAGTCATGTGTCTAAACAATGTCAATGTCAAGAGGATGGGATGACAACTGGCGCCAAGCCCAATCAAAATGTAAGCTATTTTCTACCTTCGTTTCCTGTTGTACCTAAAGGCTTCGTCACACAAGCGCGTTTACCGGGCCGCGCGTGTGCGGAGCCCGCCGTTTTTACATATAAAACGCTCACGCGCCGCTGACGCCCCGCCCGGAAAACGCGCCTGTGTGACGGAAGCCTTAACTAAATACCCGTTGATTTTTTTTTCTTCCTCAATACCCCTCAATTATTTTAATACCACATTGGTGATATAAATATAAATATCTGGGAGACCGAGCTTTGCTCGGTAAACATATAAAAACTCAAAAACCAGCGTTTTCCCAGAGATCAGACCTAGCTAGATCGATTTTTCGCCCCCGAAAACCCGCATATACCAAATTTCATCGAAATCGTTAGAGCCGTTTCCGAGATCGCCGAAATATATATATATAAATAAATAAATAAACAAGAATTGCTCGTTTAAAGGTATAAGATAGTATGTTTTGGCAATCGTCAATATTCAACGCCAATTTTAAAAGGGGCGTAACGTAAAATTGTAGATTTTTTTATTGATTTTTTGCAGGTTTTAATCAAGGACAAAATGCAAAAATTCTCACGGAAACTAGACTATATTTACAAGGGCAGACTTCAACCAAAACCTTAAAACATAAAATTTGGCTCGATAGACTAAAATCACGAAAACATCTAATTTCCGTTTATTTTCAGTTGTAAAAATAGCTGATATAAACAAGGGACCTGACCTGAAGAGCAATATTTTAAACAGAAGTATATTTTGTAGTATAAGTATAATGTATAAATTTAGTTGTTTAATATTTACATGGTATTGACAATTAGAAAACCTAAAGACCTGATGCAAGATGGCCATATCGTTCTCGCAATAGTTTCGCGCGGCTCGCCATCACATTATGGCCCTGGCTTAACGCCCCCTCTAGACATACCTATATAAATAATATATAGGAAAGACCACGCGACTTTTTGTTTACCTACATCTGTCATTCCGATATTTCCGATACATTTTTTACTTTTCGATTTGCTTATTTTTGGTCTTGTTGTTTGTCCTCGCTGGTTATTATTAGCTAATCGTATATAAATATTATAAATATCAGTTTGTTTATGTAGGTATTCTCTAAACGCATTGCCACTATCAAACTTCTTAAATTACTCTGCGTAGTGTCTGTGAAGTAAACATTTACTGGGATTCACAGCGGGTATCCTGCATGTTTGCGAATGATAACTGGCGGAGAACAGTAAATATTTGGTTCGTATTTTTTTACGTGTCTGATTAAAATACAGAGCCTAAATTGATACCTAACCAAAACTTTAAATGATCTGTTTGTTTTTTGGAAAAAATCTATTCAAAACACAATGAAAATATCTACTGACTATAACGGTTTATAAGATATGGTCGTCTAATAGACAGACACTAAGATTTTTCTATACCAAGTCGGTGACAAACAAGCATACGTCCCGCCTGATGATATCCTGTTGACGCATGCACTTCAGCAGGCGTATTATGGATAGTTTTATCCTCGTGATAAAATAACGGTCACTTTTTGACACCGCGGGATAGAAAGTGACGGACACCGTTTTATCACGATGTCACGTAGACAAGAACGACCATCATATCCAGCGGGCTCAGCACGGTTCCATTTTTATCGACGATTACTATGCCCGTCACTTTCGCACTTACATACTTGTTAGAACGTGACAGGCATGGTGATAAACGATAAAAATGCGACCGTGCTACTAGGGCTGAGTGGCATACGTGTTGGTGACCCTTAAAGCATCAAAGAATTAATGCATAATTAGTACCTACTATTAATATACATAGTACGTAATATACCTCCAAAAACACCTAGGTACTTATTATATAATATATTTAAATAATAGTCAATCGTGTAGGGTATCACATTAATTTCTTGCGAGCTAGCAGTTTGGCATGATGATCACGTCACAAGAAATTAATAATGATTGATGACCAATAGGAATGCAATTCTGCAATTACCTATACGGGCATGTAAATATAGTGTATGTTAGACTATACCATTTGCTAAAGTCACTCCTCGGAGTACATAAGAGGTTTTCAACTTTAGGTATTGTAGGCTAAAGTTGCAAATTTGAATGCCCCTGAAATGAAGTTACGAGGTTTGCGATTTTAGACATCAATAGGTATGTGATCAATCTCAGTCGCTTGCAGAAAGTGAAGATCATGCTGATGATGCTGTTATCAGTCATCCCGTCTTTGTTGAGTACACTTTATCGGACGAGGGCTTCTGTCTGTCTATACCTATAAATTACCAATCAAGTATGCATATATTTGACTATATAATATATACCTGCATATTACGACACGTGACTAATCTGAAGGAACCATAAAAGAAAAATACTTCTTGCTGCTGCTACTACTCCTAGCAGTTGATAACATACTTCACCTATCGAACAACTTACGTAATGATATTCAGCAGGTCAGCCAGCCTATTATGGATAGCTTTATCCATCTTTATCCACGTGATAAAATAACTGTCACTGTTTAACACCGTGGGAAAGAAAGTGACGGACACCGTTTTATCACGCTGTCACGTAGACAAGAACGACCATCATATCCGTACAGTACGGATATGATGGTCGTTCTTGTCTACGTGACAGCGTGATAAAACGGTGTCCGTCACTTTCTTTCCCACGGTGTTAAACAGTGACAGTTATTTTATCACGTGGATAAAGATGGATAAAGCTATCCATAATAGGCTGGCAGGTTATGTTTAGGTATTAGGATAAAATGACGATGCAGTTTATAATATGGCACAGTGAGCCTATTTCACTAGTCAACCACGACAACCAGTCACTATGTAGAATCAAATATGCATCAAAATAAATACTTCTTATAATGCTATAACGTATAAACCTAAGTGGTCAAAACCTAAAACCTTTGTGGTCATTGCAGAATTCAAGTCAACATCTAAGCCTGCTAAAAGGCTTAGATGTTGACTTGAATTCTGATACACCTACAAAATGTAGTTATTTGCTGCATAATACTGCACTTTTGGTAAAGTTTAAGATTGAGAACTCTGTTATTAAAGAAACTTCTGTTATAAGCGTGTTTTTCCAAAATAAAATCAAGAAAAAATTTAAAAAAAATTTAGTTTAAGGTAATTTATTAACAAAGATTACAAAAAGATATTCACACTCGATATACATTTTCATATCACAGTTCAAAACTACCAATTATAACATAATTCTTAAATAAACCTTGAAATTGTCATCTTGAAATATTTCATAACTTAATAGTAACTAACATTGCATCGGCAATATACTGTAAACTAACACCTCTACTACAGTTTCGCAATCATTTCACTAATTGCTCTTACACACTCTTGTATAACTAACATATAACTATGCAATCATAACAACATATATGATATGCTATCGTATCTAACAACAACATAGACTCAATCCAGTAACACTGTGTCTGAAAACTGAAACATAAACGTTTTAGAGGCCAAAATGCGTATTATACTTTTTGAAGGCAATTTAGTGACCCTTAGCCAAGTGTATCGAGCGAAACGGTCCAACTGCGCATTTGGCTACGGCCGGCGACACACAAATATAACCATTTATAAGGTTAATGTACTAGTGCTCGACATGCTAATGCCCAATAGATGACACCCTGCTGTCACCTCTATTGACGATGACTTAAATTTCAAGATGACATGTACTGGTACCGCGTCGAGCACCAGTACGTTTACCTTACTGTATAATTACTCTGAAAACACTAATTTACATTGACAAACTAATCTGCCTTTATCTCCCATGCATTATAAAGTGTCGATATATATGGGGCATTATCTATGAAAAGGGACCTTATTGTCGATGGCGCTTACGCCGCACAGCGTCACGCGGCATTGTATTTATATAGGAGCATCGTTAATAGTAGCGTAAGCGCCATCGACAATGAGGTCCCTTTTCATAGATAACGTCACATATAATTTATGATAACAGTATGAAAACTCAATTATTATGAATAATAATCCCCGGCAACTTAAAACAAGATAAGATATTTAAGGCGTGACTAGTTTAATCACATGATTGCAAAATTAATCACATTAAGTGACTGACTAACACAGCTATTAATGTTTAGAAATTGAAAACAATGTCTTACTGCAACGTAGTGCATAACAACATTTAGACTCGGGAAACGGGGACAGTGACCCAGAAACTCGCGACAAAACAGATATGCCAGAGGTATAACTTTATACGTATATATATATATATACTCTCGGCTAACGTTTCACTTTGTGATTTACACTATAAATACAAATTATTAACTAAGCGGGTCCATTTTGTGCGCACATTCAACACTAGACGTACACTACGGACCAGATAAACATTTCAAAACTTTGTGAAGTTAAACACTTCGGGTGAGTTTCAATGCCACTGATGAAAGGTTCATCCACGCAGCTAGCTGCCGAAGCAGCGTGATTTGGACAAACAGGTCACACGTTGACCCAAAACCAATGCACAAAGGCTAAGCTTAAATCTTCAACACTCGTCATGCTCTGGTAGCGACGGTAGCCGCCTGTATTTACGCCTTCGATGCACCGTTTTGCTGCACTTCTTCAGCTCAGTATTGCTGCATTCCTTGTCTTCTGGTAGCGGTGGTAGATTCCGCTTCGGTCGCCGAGGAACGACACATTCTGTAGCGAAATGGTTCCATTCTTTGCACCTTAACATGTCGACGTCCGGATAGTCGGCGGGCAGCAGAGGAAAGGCTAATTTCACCATCATGTTTGACACGGTCGCTTGGCGCGGCGTCTGCGGGCGAACTAAACAGCCACGCGAACGTGCTACTGTATATACAACAATTATTTTTAGATGGTCGTATGCATACAAACATACAAACAATAGCATTCTACGCACTGCCCTTTCTGGACGACGTGGGCGAAATGCAACGATATCGGTATAATGTATAAGGTTCTGCAGAAATATCTTGGAACACAATTTTGACTAAAATATTTTGAAATCATTGGTGAAATTTTAGAGAGCTGTGTTTAGCAATGTTTTTGTAGGTATTTTATCAGTGTTTTGACTGTGTAGTACTTAGTCATTGTATTTTGATTGAAATGTTTATTTGTTCGTTTTGTTACTAAGTAGATAATAACGTATAGACGACGTAATATATTTACCAAAACAGTAAACAATCGATCATTCCAACAATTATAACTAGATTCTGGAAACTACGACTATAACAATCTCTCTGATAAATTTGTCTACGCAACTGTGATTAATTAATTCACAACTTACTAATCGCCTAGTCTTCACGCGCGACTTCGTTTGCATTAAACTTTTACCCCGATTTCACCCCTTGAGAGTTGAATTAAAAAAAATGTTTCTATGTGGAGCTCTACAACATTTGAAATACATATATGAAAAAAGTATAGGTATTCATATTATATTCAACTGTTCAGGTTATGCGTTGTCTGTTAGTATGTAACTGATAAAATTTAAATTTCGACCAACATAAGTAGTGCCTATTTATACAAACCACACACTTCCCGCCAAATGCTTTGATCATTAATTATATTAGTACCTACTAACTTTCTAATTAATTTTGAAACTAATTAGGTATTTGTACTCATTTTTAAAGTAAACTAGAATTACCTATGTAAGTTTATTTGACCTTATCGAGTACCTAGATATCTCTGCCGATGAACTATGCACTTTAGAACTCTACATATGCCGTTCACTCACACGGGCGGGGTGGGTGTGTACTGCACATTTGCCAGCAATGAAAATGGGATGTTTATAGTTATGTCAGTATTTCAGTTACGTCTAGGTTTACGATTTACTCATATAACATATTAAAACATGGGCTGTTATACATAATAGTGTAGGATGTAACTTAGTGGTGCTGCAAAAATTTCAAGCAAAATTGCAACTTTCTCTGAAATTTAAGTCTGTGATATAAGTGACCGACTTCATTGGTCTTGTGCTTGGGTACAAATTACGCTGAAAACAATGTTTGCATAACAGTAACAAAATATTTTGTTACCTATTACTCACACAAAAATCGGGATTGCTAACTATGCGTTGAACTTGAAACGGGCAACAGGCCGCCAGTTTTGTTACAACAACATCGATTTTTAGGTACCATAATTATACATAAATATATTGACCTAAATGTATTTCTCTATTATGTATTTAGTTCAGTTATTTTTTAAATGAGTTTGGCCCCACATACAATTATTTTTATTAAATATTTTTTAATTTGAGTTTTAAGAAGTCAAACTACACATAAATTATCGGCAGAGTTCGGCTAACTATTTTTTCAGTGCAACATCTAAATAGGACGCAATCGATTGGAATTTAATATGATCCTGTTCACCTACTGCTACTAACTCTCAAAATACTAGTTTTAATTTTTAGTTTTAGTTTTAATTACATATCCAATGTTGACCTCGCTGCCTGTTCGGTAAATAAATGGCAAACACATAACTTGCGACAGAGCCGATGTTGTTGACTCCTAATTGAAGTGTTTACATCTTAACTTAATTGCAAATTGCAAGTTGCAACGACGTAATTTACACACGTATCGGAGGGTGTCCTGTCGCAACTTCGAAACATGTTTGTCAAATTTTCATTTATCTAAACAAGTTTATTATTTCAATGACCCTTAATTTTTTCTAAAATTTCATAAAAAGGCATCCTTTAGCACCAATTCGGTTAGATTAGGTTTGATTTGTATTTATTAGTAATATAAAAGATGAACATCATAATGACACCCCCCACAAAAAGATGCTTTAATAGTTATTTTCACTACACCAGCTCGTAAAGACTTTCTTTATTAAGAACTACTACTAGAATCTCATGTCATTACGGCAATTCGTTTTGAAATTAAAACTTCATTCGATTAGGTTCGCTAGGTTCGTATGATTATTAACAGCGTAAACAAATGTATAAAGGACCCGTCCTACCTATAGGAAACACTCGAGCAACAACATCCTGCAAAGCAAAATATTCCGCTAGTTGTTATTGTAGATAATCCAACAAGTGGTAAAGGTAAATAATAATTGGCTAACACTTTAACTACCTAAGTGGCCGGACTGTTTGTGTTTGATATCGCGGCTGTGCTGTGAGTCAGAATAATCGCCTTAGATAAGGACACCAAATCAGAGTTTCGGACTGGATTTGATACGACCTCGGTCGTCTTGGTGATTTGCGCGCGTGTTACTTCATTTCACGTGCACCGATCAGTGTGAGTGATCTTCAAGGTCGTATCAAAATAAGATCAAAACTGTGTCAAGTTGTTTAATCTGAATCGGCCTAAATCAGTCGTTAGATCGTCGATATATTTTCTTCAAATGACGACAGTGATAATCCTTCGGGGATATCCGTTATAATATAATCGTATGTATATGTACATACTTATGATATAAAATGAAAAGATTAGCTAAACGCTTATCGTCTTCTTGAACGTTGTTTTCTATTGGTTAGAGGCCAATTTGGAGGCCAGTTTAAATGTATTGTAAGGGTGTATTTTTTGTGTTACGTGTTTTCATTTAGAAAATTTCTCGCTGGACAGACGGCGAATTAATATTGAAGCAAATGACCAGACGTATCGCCTGATGGGAAGCAATTATCGTCGCCCATAGACACCTGCCGGCCTATTAGCAAAGGTTACAATCGCTTCTACAACGAAACGCTTTGTGTCTCTATCGCTCTTTCATATTAGTGCGACAGTGATAGTTGCGTCTCGATCGCTACGGAGCGTAAGCGATTGGCATGTTGGCTACGCGGCCTGCAACACCAGAGGAGTTGCAAGTGCTTTGCCGGCGAATAATGGAGAAAAAGACATATCTTTAAAGGCTTATTATTAACCGGGCAACTAAAACATTAAACAGGAACTTTCATTGGGCATATAATAATCTAATTTGGCTGTGCATTAATATTTTGGCGCCAAAAAAAATATTTTAGCCTCAAATATAAGCATCATATTATTAAAAAAACTGGCAGCAAAATCAAGCCACCTAAAAAAAATATAGGGAACTTAAAGTGATAGGTTGGCGTCTAAAATAATAAATTGGCAACTAATATAAAATTTAGTTGTCATCTAGTTGTTCACACTTAAGTAATCAACTAATCATAACTGAGCATATCGTATTCAGCTAGGTAGTATTTTAACACGATAGCAGTTAAATTTAATGAATATTGGTCACTTTTTACACAAAACACCTCAAATTAATTAACCAATACGCAATGGTCAGTATACTTATAGTCGAAATTTCTAATCATGAAACGCCTAATGGCCATTAAACCATTAGATCTTTAAATTTTTAATTACTAATTTCAATAGTTACCACTATGTTCTGCTAGAGTCAACAGATAGGTGCGACGACGAGCGAAGCGAGGAGGAGCGTGTTAGGTTGACAGCTAGTGTAATGACCAAACAAAATATTTTAAAAGAACTTAATTTTTGATTTAATAGATAGCCGTTTTCTTTTTAAAATGTGCTTCATAAATAATCTCCAATATATTAATTCAGTTGCCAAATAAATACTTGGTACCTGCCTAAAAATATTCAAACGCTGTAACGGCTTTAAAATACAGCTCATATTGATATATTTTAAGACTTCGTTTTTGGTGCCAAACTATTAATTTTAGTAGCCTTTTCTATTTTTTTAAACTACCCAAAATCGATTAATTAGTTGACCGGTTAAATACGTGCCATCTTTAAATGGGTTGCGTAATTGTTTACATACCTAAGTAGGTATTACCTACTTATCATAAGTCTTGGAGGATACAACTAAACGGAGTAGCCATTAACAGGCTTTCCCCTCTGTCGAAAATAGGCGGCCAACGGTCATACACAATGTATGGACTGACGTTTATCTGACATGGCTATTTTTACGTTACGCATACATTTGACGTTCCCCTCCCCCGCAAAAATCGGCAGACTGTTTTGTACAGAAAATTACAGACATGGCGTCTCCGTTTGATTATATCCTCCAAGTCATAAGTCGATTTTAAGTTTTCCCCATTGACGTATTTTTCAGGACGGGCCTTACGGGCACTAAAAAGAGCTTCGAGCCAATCGTGCAGTCTAAGGGTCTCCCCATACTTATCGACGCGGATTCGGCGAAAGCCGATAGTAAACAGCATAAACAGGTAAGGTTCGGTTCGGCTCCGTTCGGCCGTCGACGGCCGACGCGTCGGCGTCTTTTTCGCTCTTATTGCGTGGACATAAAGTTTCATTTCTATTGGCATTGCCGATTCCGCGTCGATAAGTTTGGGGAGACCCTAACGCAACTAGTTGCGACCAATCGCGCGCGTGATGCGAACTCATCGACCAATCGCGTTGTAGCGGTGTCACACCGCTGTACTGGCCTCATTCATTCCCCATTCTTATTGCCCGTCAGGCCAGTCCTGAGATATACGTCGATGGTTTTCCCCAACTAAATATATTACGCAGTTTACCCTAATCTCTAGCCAGCTTTATGACTTTTGTCAAAATTTTCCAGTTTAAGAGATAACTACCGCCATTGCGCCTAATCTGCAAGGGTATTTTTAAAGCTGTCTCATGAATAATATGTATATGAATGTACGGTGCGTTTGGTAATTCCGCAATGATAAGTTATCAAAGGCACGGTGAAGTCGTAAAAACGCGTGTTCGGCGTCTACGTATAGAGAAATATAGTAAGGCAAGAGTGCTCACTCCATACATCCGTTTTTGTACCAAAAAGACTATTATTTTCATAGTCGACATCAACAATAACAACAATGTTCAACATAATGCTTGGTTGGTGTGGTGCTACATCTATTGTCAAGTAGCAGTACTGATAATTCCGCTACTTGATGCTAGATGTCGACTATATTAACCACCAAAACTGATGTATGGAGTGAGCAATATGTATTTTTTTCTCTATGGTGTCTACCTACTTTTTTCGATGTTGACTGCCGAGGCCGAATTATATAAAAAAAAGTCTTATACATAAGTAGGTATGTACATACATGTACAATACAATACAGATATTCTTTATTGCTCACCAATATCGAAATACATATTTATGACATACAAATTAAGCATATTTATAAAAATATCTGGGTGACCGAGCTTCGCTCGGAAAACATATAAAAACTCGAAAATGCGCGTTTTCCCAGAGATAAGACCTAGCTAGATCGATTTTTCGCCCCCGAAAACCCCCATATAGCAAATTTCATCGAAATCGTTAGAGCCGTTTCCGAGATCCCCGAAATATATATATAAATAAATAAATAAATATATAAATAAACAAGAATTGCTCGTTTAAAGGTATTAGATAGATTAGATAAACTATGTTAGTCTTCTCGCTAAAGGGTGAGCTCTTCCAGACATACTTTGGTCTCATTAGTATCTGGGATATAAAACCAGAGCTTAAGAAACTCAAAGATCGTTTCACTGATTGCTGGCTTAACTATAGTGCGTAGTCTTAAATTTAGGGCTCCCGGTATCCGTGTTACACGCCGAAACGAATACCCGTGTTCTTAAGCCCGGCGGTGCTAAGAACACGGTTTACTCGGAACCGCCGGGATCCGGATACGTCTCCAATAAACGTTCCCAAGACACGTTTCTCAGATACGTATCTCCGTTTACACGGGTACTTAACACCGGCCCGAACGAATCCGAAACAGGTTGACCCAATCAATGCTCTAGGTCTGGGTATGTAAGGTCTAATATTGAATGTTGACTTCAGATGAACTCGTTTGGCGTACGATTTTTTTTTTAATTATTTGTGACGTTCCACGGCAAAAGGTACCTTATGGCAGTTGGCGCTTACGTCGTATAGCGCTGCAATAATAATAGCGCGCGGCGGCGGAGCGGCGTTAATAATAGCGTAAGCGCCAACGGCCATAAGGTACCTTTACCCGTGGGACGTCACATTTATAACTGTGTTGATATAACATATTTAGCCAACTATACAATATATTAATCGAAGTAGGTGTCCCTATCCTATATTGTCTACTATTTTAAATTTTAAACCTACTCGTCCCTAGTTTAAATTAAAACCTTCATTTTTTTACTATTATTGCTTTTAAGCTAACATATTCATCATTAATTACATAATTAATATAATTCTATTTCAATCAAAGAAATACATTTTATACATGTATAATTGTGTAAGTAATTAAGTAATATAGTTTCGTGAAGAATAGATTTGCAGACAAATACTACCTATATTAGTTAAAAATAACAGATAATAACAGGTAATAAGTATGGATTACTTCGTGGTTATTTCTTATTATTATCAATTTACTGCTGAGCGAAAACAGCAAATCTGCCAACGACGCAAAAAAAGTACACACAAGCGGCATTCGAAACGAAGGATTTCAGACGAGAACCTTAAAAAAATAAAAACCCATGCTACTTTGGTTACCTAGCGATTATATTGTTAAGAACATTAAGATAGATCTCAAAATTGGTAATCATTCATGTTCACTTGGGTCACTTTCACACGAGTGTTCAGGTAATAAATGCCGGCCGCTGGTGTTCCATTCATTAGAACGTGTTGTTTTCGAATACCCTTTTGTCTGATATCGCCGAAAACAAGTAGGTTCCCAAACCATTATCAGAACTGCCACAACCAATTATAAGCTTTATGTCGGTGTAATAAGGTGAACACGTCTACACAAGAAATTGTAACAAATGCAGTGGCACATGGTTTACTATAATACTTAATACCTAGATGCCTGGCTTACGTAAGTTAAAAAATAATACGATAAAAAAATATACATTTCTTATTGACAGAATATTTATTCGATAAAATATACCTGTTCGAGAAAACTCACACATAAATTGTAGGTACTATCAGTAATATGGTTGATAATTGATTGAATTTTAATAATAATTATACTTATAGGACTTATATCTACAGATTATTAAAAATATAAGAGCTGTTTAATAATGTGCAATTGGTAAGAATATTGTATGTATACCTACCAGATCATGCATGGCCAGTTTTTATCGTACAGTCTTCTCTTTATACTCTTTATTGCTTTTATTTTTTATTACTAGCACTTTATATTTATTGCTATCAAATTATATAATAAACTATAAAGTATTAGTATTTGAAGTCTTATACAAAATACTATTTTGATAGTAGCATGTAGGTATACCTACTGTATTTCTAATTTTCTACTCGTATTGCAACATTGCAAGCAAAAACTACCTGCTCAGAAAAGGGTTTTGTAAACCGTTTATTGAATTTCGACTCTATGAACCACGAAATAAGGTTAAATATGACAGAAACTCCTCATGAATCTTTTGTCTATTCATTTGTAGCTCTTAAGTATCTACGCCGGTTCGTTCCTTCGCTACTCGTCAAGGACGTCTCCGGAGCCACGGGTAAATAAGATCCGTTTCTTCGAATACCCGTTTATCCGTGGGAACGGATCTTAATTACACGTTTCTTAATTACACGTGCGGAACGGGCCAGAAAACCGTGTACGTGTTATTCGGAAACGGGTATTCGAAACGTGTAAACGAAACACGGACTCGACCGCGAGCCCTAGTCTTAATATGCTTGGCACGTTGGTGTGACGATAGAGTTTCTTTCCAAGTCCCCATGAATGATAAGATCCAGTTATAGTGAATCGACGTAGAATTTTTAATAAGCCCCATTAGTCATCGTAGAAAAATGAGTTACCTATCTATTTATTTAAAAAATGTTTATCAGCACCGGAATTATGATACGAATATACACCTTTTTTTTTCATATACCTATCGAATTTATTTCATAAATATCGAACGTTAGTGACTCTTATCGGTAGGTACGTTTTTCTCGGTGGAATAAAATATATTAAATACCTAATAATAATACTAGGTATTGAAGTAATTAAACACTAACGGAATATTTGCGTAAAATCGTAAAATAATTTCATACAGATGCTTTACAATAATAAAAATAATGGAATCCTTATTATTTGCAAATGGATGGAATGGAATTAATGAATGCAAATGCGGTCCCGTAATTAGTTTTAAAATTTGGTTCTTTAACGGTCTAAATGAATCAGATTCAGTTGGATTACTTTGCATAAAAATTGTCTTATTGACGACTAGCGACCCGCCCAGGTTTCGCACGGGTTAACAAATTATACACAAACCTTCCTCTTGAATCACTCTAAGATCTATTTAAAAAAACCGCATCGAAATCAGTTGCGTAGTTTTAAAGATCTAAGCATTTAGCATACATACAGACAGACTGACAGCGGGAAGCGACTTTGTTTTATACTATGTAATGATACTAATGATGATGATGACGGTACGGAATACCTTGCTAAATTATAATACCATACGCGTTTTAAAGGTACAGACCTAAAACCGCACTATGCCGTGCTATTGATTATTTATTGATGTTGCGATTGCAACTTTTTATCTGTACAAATACAAAACTATATGTAATGCAGGAGCTAAACGCAGCCGCCGAGCTCGGCTACTATTCGGCAACAAAGTTGCACTACTAAGACATTCCTTGTGAGTGTAACTATTTATTTCAGCTTACTGTGGGACTAGGTAGATTTCTGTAATATTGACCAATATTTATTTATTTATTTGTGACAATAGGCTACAGACTAATTTTCATTTATGGTATAAATCGATCGGGTTTGTTTTTAGGATGAATGTCTATACGGGACCCATTGCATTAAAGTAACACAAAAGTCAGAAATTGTAGCGACAGTCGCACTTCACTCGCGAAACGCCCTAAACAAAACGATAAGGGAACGTGAGGTCAAGGTCTCTGGGAGCCCATCTTGTAGTATGGACAAAACAAGAAAATTGCGTTTTTGTCGGTGAAATATTGCGTTTATGTATATAGTTGCTATACAATTTTTTTTGGATGAAATGTAAATACCCTTACTTTTATAGTTTTAATAAGTTAAAAAAAAACTTAAATTTTGAAATTTTCAGGTCCTGTATTTTTGTAATTTTTCGATATTTTATTTTAATATCCACATTATTGTGATAAATTGCTCGTTTGCTATTGTTTGTATTTTACTAGATTTTGTTATAAAATTCAACATGTGTCATCATCCCTATTCACACTACAAGAGCACTGTAAGGCTAAATATTTACCTATATCACTTTCATAATAAATAATCCGAATATTCTGGATTAGTAGTGACGACTTGACGAGTAGGCAGCCATTGCTGACGTCAACGTAAAGAGACGTGTTGAAAACCTTTAATCTTAATGCATTTGCACGTTATTTTTATCGTCGAACGAAGACGGATTTATTTCGATATAACACGGCTGCCGCGACGCGGGCCTGCGTCATAGTTGCAGATATTTAATGCATTTCCCGGCGTTTCAGCCGTAGGTAAACCAAGCGTAAACGTTTCCTCGACCGTAATACGTTACGTTATACATTATATACATATATCGATAATCGCAATTAACGTGGATAAACGTAGATGCTCTATTATTTATTACATTTGATAGCCACTTCCTTGGACATCTGCCAATTTTACCGGAACTTGCCTAAATATAGGTAATTGATTTCTCGAAAAGCATTAATTACACGTGACACGTATTAATTAGAAACGTGACAGCCATGGTGACAAATGATAAAGAGCCGGCCATCTTAGCCCTACGAACACACTGCTCACATAACATAAGTGTCTTAGTATCCTAATAATTATCAGTTGAGTTTACCGTAGCAACAAAAACTAATTGAACATTAATTTCGTTTCTATATTTCGATAAGAAACCCCACACCCAAATTTTCTCGATCTTCATATCGTTTCGGGGTATTCCCGGGGTATTCGGGGTATGAGTCTATTGACTCATATATATCAATTGCTCGCAAACATATAAAGTATGCGCCACAGGAAGCCTGATAATTCGCTAACAATTCAGCGCTGGTCACAGATTATGTTGGGCGCAGGTGGACCAGCAAAACTCTGAGCTCTGATTTGGTGTGTGATGTTAAAACAATTTCTAAGTGATGTTTAGACACCTGACTAATTACTAATAAAACTTGTGCTATCTAAAAGTTTCCAAAATTTCCATTTCGAAACCTTCTCATAGTCGATCTATTTCCAAAATAAAAGTTTCCTTTGCTTCCTGTTAAATTTTCCCGAAATTTTCGATAACTTTTCTAACCTTTTAGAAAATTTCCGCACATCTGTATGCCCAACGATCGCTAAGCAGTTGGAATACCTACTAATCATGATCAATTTGCTACGCACTGATCATGAGTCATACTTTACTTCCAAATTGTGGCTACCGTTGTCAAATGCGTGACGCGCTCATCATTATTATATATGTTTGCTATGCGATTGTTGGTGTGTGTTTGGCTTGAATGCCGTTGAGTTTCCGGTCTACATATAATTTCGTGTGTGCCTAATTCGCTAGGTGCACGACTGGTGCTGCCGTCATTTTGGCGGACTTTCTACGTTAAATCTTATGGAGTAAAATTAGTTCAAGCGGCTGCCGCTAGTACTAATGGCGGACATTCCATAAGATTACCTGTGTTTGTGACGATCAGCGCCACTTCCCCCTCCACCGACTTCGCACCTAGCCAATAGATAGCGTGTAAAGAAGTTTGGCACGACCGAATAACATTACCTATTATCGATCATAAAGAATTGATGACACTTAAAATATGGGTTTTATTATTATTTTCTGTAATGGAGAATATTTTGTTCATCGGCAGTTTTATTGTACCTTTAACGGTTGTTCCCAAAACAATCAAAATCTGTAAAACGGGTCTCAAAAGTAGGGGAGTCCCATCACCATTTCCCCTACTTTTGCATCTGTTGTGATTCTCCGTACAAGGCAACCCCAAAATTCGACAGGGGCAACACTGAAAAGGTCTCAAGGCGGAATTCCACCAGTGTGCGGCACTTGCCGCACAAGCATTTTTCTACTGTTTATAAATGCTTGTGCCGCACACTGGTGGAATCCCGCCTTTAGTCCGCGTAAAAAAACAATAGATACATAAGGTTAGATTAAATTAGATACCCACTTAATCTCCTGAAAGGAGTAAAACCTTGAATATGGCTTCCGCTCTTTTCATAGCAGGGTTCAGACGCGTTCGCAGCCCATTTTGACAATCCACCAGACTGGAACGGCAATTACAATGTCATATCATATTCCTTATATTGCGCAAATATGACTAGTTTTACAATAATATGTGCATGACCCATCTGGTATATAAAAACAAGGTTTACGTAGGTTTAAAGTGAGCTGAGTTGTAAATAATTTGCCCTTTTAGACGCCAACGGCTCCTAAAACCATTATTTACGGCGACTGCTCTCCATTCTGCCTTCACTTCGTTACAGTGCTTTATATGCAAATAGGTTTAACGGAAAACTGAAGTGACGACGACGACACAGTGAAAATAAGATGCAGATTTAATCAAATAGCTGCTGCGAGTTGAGTTTCAGAATAAGTTGGTACGTACTTACTTCTTTATGGAGTGTACCTAAAATGAATACGAATATATAGGTAGCCATATGTACAGCGAGCTACAAAATTGCATTTTTGTGATTGGGTGTAGGTACGTAACATGACATCATCATACCACACCTACGAAGTTGCGGACAGAAACTAGTTTTCTATATATAGGTACTGTGTTGACAATGTTGACATTCGGTAATAGTAAGTTTTTGGCAAAAATTTCATTTTTGGTACAAGCTTATATCGCTGACTGTACTTTTATTACGACAGACAACTAATACTCGTCGAGACAATTCTAAAATACAATAGAATTAGGTTGCGTTGTTTCATCATAGAGTTCCTATGGCCACCTCCTGTCTCCATCATCAGATCAGCTCGATGGTACCATAATATTGCATTGTCACCCGACTTACATGTGTATGCAAAATTTCAGCTCAATCGGAAACCGGGAAGTGGATCAAATTTTACTTGCAAGATTCCATTATATATACAGGTCGACCTAATAAAAGCTTGTTAAATGAAATGAAATGAAATCGTTTATTCACAATGAACATATGGTATTATAAGCGATTTTATCCCAAATAAAATTATGAATACCCACATCATACCTACTTTTAAGAAGCGTCTTTTTGATGACGTCTCGAACCGACAGACGAAATAGCACAATACAAGCGAATTATTTATGTTGCCGTTCTATTTCCAGCGGTCCAAGAATATCGCCTCCAAACTGACGCAGGCCGGCAATGCGTAGCGTTGCAATGCGTGCAATTCGGCTGCAGGTTTATTCTCGGAGATTCACAAATGTTACGCGGTCAGCTACTTATAACAGTTTTAGTAAGGGTTATCACTGCTATGTTTTAGTATACATCGAAATGTATACCACCGGATAAAATTATAAAAGAGCCATGCATATGTAATATGTTAGCCTGCCTGGGAGTGTACCAGAAAAATCTTGATGGCGTGAGTTTTGGTAGCAAAACACAAACCTTAGTCTGGCTGGAATGCAAAAAAACATTATAGCGCGTGTTAGGATTTGTACTACACAGAATAACGCCATCTAGCTTTTAATTCGTAAAATAAACCGCCAACCACGAAAAATCGAAAAAAGTTATATATCTGCCTCGTTGTCGCTCGAATATGCAAAAGCGAAGAGGCAAATATGACGATTTTCCATTTTTCGATGTCTTACTCAACATTGTTTTACCACGGGTGGCAAAAAAAACATAGGTAGGAATTAAGCTCTCCTAATAGTAACCTGTTACCGTAGCTTGTGGAGGCTTTCATTTCAATTCATATGAAGGACCCCATAGATCCATTACTGTATACTTACCTATTTTCTCAAGAGACTACGGGTAGATAGGTCGTAGACATAATTCATTTCTATATTATTATTTTTTGGAGCGTTGCCACCTTACCTGCCATAAATATTGTACAGTCAACTGCAAAGATAATTGACCCCCTGCATTGAAATTATTTTGCAGGCCCAAACATGTTTTTTTAGGGTTCCGTATCCGAAGGGTAAAAACGGGACCCTATTACTAAGACTCCGCTGTCCGTCCGTCCGTCCGTCCGTCCGTCCGTCTGTCACCAGGCTGTATCTCACGAACCGTGATAGCTAGACAGTTGAAATGTTCACAGATGATGTATTTATGTTGTCGCTATAACAACAAATACTAAAAACAGAATAAAATAAAGATTTAAGTGGGGCTCCCATACAACAAACGTGATTTTTGACCGAAGTTAAGCAACGTCGGGCGGAGTCAGTACTTGGATGGGTGACCGATTTTTTGCTTGTTTTTTTTTGCTTGTTTTGCTCTACTTTTTGTTGATGGTGCGGAACCCTCCGTGCGCGAGTCCGACTCGCACTTGGCCGGTTTTTTTTATTCTTAAACTATCAGACACGTTTAATCACAACCCTGAATGCGTAAAATTCGACATTTACTACTAAGCAGAGCGCAAGCACCTGTGTTGTGTTGTGGTAATCTTACACAATGTGCTATAAGTATTCGCTTTTCAAACGACATACGACATTTCGACTTTATTTATACAAATTGGCTCGTATCGGGCGTTGGCCCGTGCCAACTTCCGTATCCACCCCGTTACTTTTACGTATTGTTTAAGCAATATTAGACTTTATTTCCACGATTTAAGAACTTTGAAATGACAAAAATAAACAAGTGGGCCTGTAGAGTGTATAGGTATCTAGTAATTAGTGCTAAAAGGTCAGCTTAGCTATTTTATTAATTAACGCCTATATATACAATCTTAATCTAATGAAACGAAAGACGTAGTTACTAGACAGTAATATTATATTGTTTTACCTGAGGGGATTAAAAGGACCAAGATTTCAGTCAACAGTATTTAAATTTGAGAATAGTACCGTAATGCGGGGTGACTTTAGGAAAATTTGGGGATACTGTGATAGTTTTAAAACTGCCACTAAATTAGCATTAAATTCATTATTTTCCCGAACTGTTCGTGTAACAAGTTAGATTATTATACATACATACTTGTTTACCTACATGCTACTAAAAATTCCGAATAAAAATATGTTACGGCTGAAAAACTGAAATATCGAAGTCGCCCCTGCATTTGAAAGTCACCTCGGTTTACCGTATTATTTTATTTTCTCGATTTCAGCGTAGAAATGAGAAATGTTGGGAGACTTGGGAGCTTCGGAGGTTTTAAGTTACCTAGTTAGCAACGTATTTATAAGGTCCATGCAGCCAAATCTGTCTGCGGGAAACTCCATACATATTTAGGTACATTTACCTGCAAAAGTTAATTTTTAAAAACATTAACCGTCTAGGTACGATTTTAACATCCTCCGTTATCAAAGTCAGTTAAAAATTACAGTCTATATAATCGACACCCCATTCATCAAAATCAGTTCAGTAATTTAGACATTTGATGCTACCGTACGGTAGAATCCACGAATATAAACGTACATGTACCAATAAAAAATACGAGGTTTCCGCCATAAAACTTTTGTTACTGATTGCCAGTTGCAATAAAGTTATTGCACACGGTGCAAGTAGCGCATTCATCACAGTCTACTCAAACGCTCGCATAGACATTAGACGTCAAAAACAGTGTTGCCAACTTGCAATAATGGATGCCAGATCTGGCACTTTTTCACACTCTTTGGCATCCAAATTATCCATATAACATCTGGCATAATTTTTAGCATAATTAGTGAATTGTGTCCCTAAGCCAAGTTTGAAACCTATTTGGCAGTGTAATTCATGGCACAACCGTCAAAGGAAATTTTATACATACGACGAACCTTATAACAGACTACCGCACCGCAGTTATTTAAAATCACATGACATTTCTTCTAAGGTCAGTACGTCTGTAGAGGCCTATAGGAATTATGACGAGTTGGTGCTCGAATCTGTTTTGTGTTATCTATGGTATTTGGTATAGACATAATTGTCATAAACTTATAGTTCGTTTTTTTTAGCATTAGAAAGAACTTGAAAGAAGGTAAGTGTTTTATATTTTAATTTTATATCCATATTGTAATAAAACCTAACTTAAGACGAAAAATGAATAAAGAGAATAAAAATAAAATAGCATACGAGAACCGAATGAGGTGTGTCTGTGTCCATGTAATTATCCTCAAAAATAAAGTTACTAAATACCTAGTATTAGCTTTAATAGACCAGTCTCCACAAACAGCACCCGTTCACGAGTATGACGCGTATCTCAGCCATCACCTCTCTCAACCAGGGATGTTGCGAATATCCACATCCGCATCCGCAACCGCGGAACTTCCGCATTATTTTCAACATCCGCATCCGCATCCGCATAAAATCGATGCGGATTTAATGCGGATGCGGATGTGGAACAGGTCGGTACAGGAACGTCTTAGCATCGGCGTAAGTGTTAGACTGCTAGGTAATTTAGTCATTAGCCAAAAAAACCTATTAGAAATTAGCAGTCAAGCGTAAGTGGGACTTAATCTACGGAGCCCTTGGAACGCAAGTCCAACTCGCACTTGGCCGGTTTTTTGAAATAAAAATTACTAAAATGTAATATTTGACGTTTTTTATGTATCTATCTTGACATCCGCATCCGCATCCGCATCCGCGGATGTGAGCCTTTAAAAATCCGCATCCGCATCCGCGGATGTCAAAAAATCGGCATCCGCAACATCCCTGCTCTCAACCTTCATTCGGGAAAGTGGTGACCTCGTCCCCCGCACCCCAGTATTTTTGGCAGCATCGGTTTCATGAAATAATTGCTCTAAACTCCGTCTAGAGGATTCCTAGTCTATGGCTTGACCAAGTATAGCTAACCAAGTCAGTGCAAAGTTAGCTTGGTCTGACTCTATAAAATTTTCAGAAACAGCATTGTTTGATTTATGTGGAAGACACTCATTTTTAGTTACCTAGCTATATATTGTGTAGCATTTTTTTTAGCACTTTTCCAAATTATTTAGCATAATTCTGGCATAATCTAGACATAAGTCTGGCATTTTTTCAAATTCCGAGGTGACAACACTGGTCAAAAAAGTAAAAGTCAAATATTTCAAAATGGCGTCAGCATCAGCATCTCTGTTGTCATAGTATTGAAGTAAGATGCTGTAATTTCGGAATTCTTAGATTTTGAACGCATAGAAGTCAGAAATTACTTTTTTTTCAGTGTTGGTAAGGACATTTACTAATTTCTATATTAATTACGTAATGGGTTTCAAATAAGTTAACTGTTTATTGTGTTTCTCTAACTTTAATTTACAATTATGTATAACCAACGCGTTCCAGCATTGATTTAAATATAAAGGCATTTCCGTACAGTTCTTAATCCGTAGAGCTATTTTGCACTACATAACGTTGAATACTAATGCTGTATACGAATAAGGACTAAGATTTCGACTTAACATACACTTCGATACTTCGGTGTTCCAGATCACAGCGCGTTATGGCTACACCAGCGAACTACAAACAAAACACATCAATGTCGATGCCAAGTCCTCAAAGCAATCCGCGTTTGTATTTTTCCTTTACAATACCATTTGAAACAACTCTCAGAACAGTTAATAGAGTTAAACAGTAGTACTTTTGCATTTCTGTATTTACTGGATGTGTTAAATCCTAGTTAGATTAGATGTTGTTAGATACTAACTGTTAATATACCAAAGTACTGAAGTGGAAGCGAGGCTTGCGCGGCCGATACTCTTGGTATTGCTGGTCATCTAACATCGCCGCATTGATCCAACGCATGACTCCAATCTATGCTTATGTTGAAACTGTTTTGCATTAGTAACAAGTCTTTTTATTTCAGTTACTTTTGACCTTTTGCTCGCCTAGAAGTATTATCTTATGTTGGTTTTGTTTCATGTTTTGTTATATCGGTACAGACTACATGATTGCGGGGCCCCCAATGAGTTTCGGTATGATGAAAGGTAATACCAGATTGTTGATCTACTTTTATTATTCAAAATTGTCCTCGCACAGGTTTATTCAAACTAGTTCAATTATTCATACATTGATAGCACTAGTTGGAATTTGTATTTTTAGTCGTTTTTTAAAGGCAATGATTCCAGTCACATTATTTGTAAATGAAATGAATGGGACATGACAATTTAGCTGCCCCCTTATGTTGGCAATCTGAAAACTCGGGTAGCTGACATTAAGGTTGCAGATTAATACCCTTACCCTGATGGTTTACCCTCATTTAGTTCTTTCCTTTCATTCATTCAACAAGTTTTTTTTAGTGAACTAAAGTATAATGAACTGTTGGGAATAGAAATTCCAACTATAAATCTATTAGTGTAACTATTGATAGAACTAGTGTGAGTAGACCCCTCACACTCATTCTGTTTCGGATCTAGGTTATCTTTGGGGATTTAAAATCGTAATTGCACAAAATTTCCAATTTTCCGCATCACCAATACATTCATTCGCAATCATCATTATTTTTACGTGACTTACTTTTATTTTCATTTTGTTCCTTTGCTAATTTAGCGCCTCTTTAACGCCGTATTAATTCTTACGCCGTTCGCTGCACTAATTTCTGATTAACATTTCTGTCGTTATTAGTGCATATTTGATTTATTTGCCTTCCTCTCCCGTCCTCCCTTATGCTTTTTGTTTTTTCTTTCATTGTATTGCGGCTGCTTGGCTTGAAGGCGGTATGAATGCACCGCCACACCATAACCAATACCAGTACCACCCGCAATACCAAGGTGGGCCCCCGATGGGCCACGGGGGCGGGTATGGATGGCAACCCGCACCGCAACAACCACGTTTCGGTGCAGAGAGCGCGCGACGCGCCGCATCGGGGGCGGCGCAGGGCGCGCAAGCTGGAAAGGATGACAAGACCAGCCCCTTCGTATCCACCTTGCATTCGCACCCTGGATTTCAACCGCAGAAGATCGGGAAAGGAGCTGGTGCGGTGAGTGTCATTCACTTTTATATCCTAGGTTGTTGAACTATAGTAAAAGACCAGTTCAATCATCCTTCCTGTTTCATAATATATGTTCCTTCTAAAGTTCTGTAATAGTTCTAATGAGGTTGTGTAACTGTAAGCCCAAAATTTGCAACAGCAAAAGTTTAAGTTTCTTTCAAGTAACAAAACAAGACTCAACTGCTTTAATACCTATGGAGCATTTCACCTAAAAACGAGTGTCATTTACGAACGCTAATCCTTAAGATTTTTTCGAGGCATTGTTTGATACTTAATTTTTATGCTGCATTGAAGATTTATTTATTTATTTAAGCTTCATTTGTTCTACAGTCAGGATTGTTATATTATTTTATTTTATTTTTTTAACTTTGTTATGGGGCTGACTGCAGATCCCATCTGCTGGGTGAAAGCCTCCTCACTTTTTCTCCACTCATCCCTGTCTTGGGCTTTTTGGAGCCAGTCTTTTCCTGAAGGAAAACCCAAAAAAAAAGAAGTGGATAGACGACATCTCCTCCGTCGCAGGAAAAGACTGGCATTGAAGATAATCAGACCCTTTTGTAAGAAATGGCCCCCGAAACATGTAAATCCGCGAAAAAGAAGCATATTCTCAACACATCCCACGAATTTCAGGGCGCAGGCCTGCCCAAGCCCCCGAAGCCGCCAGAAAAGCCCCTCATGCCGTACATGCGCTACTCTCGCCGCGTCTGGGACAGTGTGAAGGCAGCCCACCCGGACCTCAAGCTGTGGGAGATCGGCCGCATCATCGGAGGCATGTGGAGGGATCTCCCGGAGTCAGAGAAGGCTGTGTTTGTCGATGAATATGAAGCGGAGAAGGTAAGATCACTTAAATCTATGTCTCCAGACTGGCTAAGTCACCAAAATCCCAGAAAAGTTAGTTCTTTAGATCACATAAAGGAAAATTGAGGTACGGTAACCTTGCTCAGTGTGGCCTATTATAATCACTCCAAACTTTGCCTGGCATAAGGAAACATTCTCATGTGATTCTGTACTATCTCTACCAAATTATAATTATTTTTTTAGCATTAGAAAAAGACTACGAAAACGCTTTTTAAAAATCAGTAACTATTACTTTTAAAGCAACAGAACGTGACTTATTTTTCAAAACATTTTTTCAATAAAAACGCATGTCAAGATTGTTTACCTTTTTTCTAATGCTAAAAAAACGAATTTTTAATAATGGAGGAAAGGTGACCAACAAAAAAATATTGATCATTCTTACTGAAGTAGATTTGTTTTGGATTTCTATACTATTTCTGTATACTTATTAGTTATATTCTTACAGCTTATAGCTGCTTACAATGCAGATCAAATATGAGAATTCCATTAGAGTGAGGCTTTTTAAAACTTATATATGAGATTGTAAACAATCTATCCAAGTAGGTAATCCAAGCTATAAGAAACCAACATATTTTTATATATTTTAAGTAAGGCCAAATCCGTCTACGGGAAATTCTGTAGTCTGTCCATAAACTTTTTTTTTCTCAACCGTAAGCGACAATGATCCATCTGCATGTGATTGCTAGAACTAAAAGCAATCAAACAAGCTCCTGTACGGAATTACCCGCGGACCGATTTGGCCCGACTTACCTTATCTAATACCTTTAAACGAGCAATTCTTGTTTATTTATTTATATATATATATATTTCGGGGATCTCGGAAACGGCTCTAACGATTTCGATGAAATTTGCTATACGGGGGTTTTCGGGAGCGAAAAATCGATCTAGCTAGGTCTTATCTCTGGGAAAACGCGCATTTTCGAGTTTTTATATGTTTTCCGAGCGAAGCTCGGTCACCCAGATATTAACGAATTTATTTGTGAAATAGGCGCAGTACACAGAACTGTTGAAAACGTACCAAGCCTCCCCCGCGTACGTACAGTGGGTGGCCCACAAGGCTCGAGGCAAGCTATTTTGACTATGCACTACGACTGGGATCCATTTTGTGTGTAACCATGCCTCACGACACTGCTTTAACACGGGTTATGTTGGGCTAGTTTTGAAAACCGTTTACTATTTGTTAAAAAAATAGGGTCAGGGTTCGTTGCTATGTTTTTTTTTGAAGAGTAATTGCAGTAGGTTGCTTCATATGGGAATTTATATTCAAAATAACCCGTTTTTCTTCCTGTATACCCAAAAGCAAGAGAAACAAGACACTTTGAATATATTATAAGATATTCCCAAGAAACTTTCTCATTATAATTTAAAGGGTGAGTAAATGAGTAGTTGAGATATGGTCCAGTATGCAAGAGATACTAGGATCGATTCCTAAACTCATTTGCAATTTTTTATTTCAAGATTTTTAGTAAAGAAATATGAGTAAAGTTCGAATTAACGAAAAATTAAGTTTGTTTAAAACAGTTATTATATTCTGAATCATTAATATCACTATAAACAATAGTAAGAGGTTTTAAATCTATGTTATCAGAAGTACATATCCATTAAACGGTGTAATATAAATAGTCACTGTACAAATTGCACATACAGTAACATTCTCGGGTAACACAGTTTGAGCCCATGTATCATTGTTCCTCATTCCTTGTACCAATGAAATCGACGGCGATATGGCAGAGGCATTAAATAATGTAATCTGATATTTCCCTGTGTTTTCAGATAATTACTTAATTGTAAAGATTATATTCCAAGAACACTTGTTGGAACTTAGTTAAAACTGACGAGGAAGATTTTATGGAAAGTAAAATTGTCAACTAAGTTTTCGAATGGTCAATTACTTTTTCTATTGATATTGCTAAAGTAATTTTTTTACCAATTTCGTATTACGCATTTCATGTGCGGTTTGGACTTATTGTACATAATTGTTTACATTCGAACGAGAAGTAAAAACTCGCCAAGAACTTTAATCGTCCTAAGCAAGGCGAGAATTTTACCACGGTTCTCGCATTCAATTTTGTTCAGAGTTCAATCTGAATCGATTATCGCCCGAACTGTCCGATATTTTCTCGCATTTCGATAGTTGTATACCTTATGTCTGAGGCGAGAAACTCGTACTATTATATAAATGTTATTATATCACAGATTTTCGATTTGCCTTTCTGCCATAGAGAAAAAAATACATAGAGTGCTCACTCCATACATCAGTTTTAGTACCAAAAAGACTGTTAGCATCGAGTAGCGGAACTATCAGTACTGCTACTTGACAATAGATGTAGCACCGACCGGAAAGTCTTATGCTGTTGAGATAAGACTTTCCGGTCGGTGCTACATCTATTGTCAAGTAGCAGTACTGATAGTTCCGCTACTCGATGCTAGATGTAGACACTGAAATTAATAGTCTGAACTGATGTATGGAGTGAGCACTCTTGTCTGACTATATTTCTCTATGCTTTCTGCCATATCGCCGTGTTCGCACCCTGTGACTAACCCGCACCTGCTAATTTTGTCCACATGCACCATTTGCCACGTAGTCGGAGTATGAAAAGAGCCTCAAGGCGTACCACAACTCGCCCGCCTATCAGGCGTACGTCGCGGCCAAAAACAAGGCCGTAGGTAAGGGTTGCATGACAACTGCCGGACTAGCACATGATTGGCGCGACAATATCTCGCGGCGAGGTAGACTACCCGGCCCTCTTTAGGAGGCAACAGGAGTGGTCATTTCTCCATACAAACGTACTCGACTGTTTCCTCCGTGGGTTTTGAAGCTAGAGCAATGATTTTTTCAACACAGATTAATATTGTCAATATCTGTGTCGGATCGTTTTGCTTTTTTTGATATTTTTGTTTTTTAAGGCGCTAGAGCCCTTCAAAAATGGCCAAAATGGCCTAATTGACTATGCCGCAATGAGAGGCGTGGTATTCAAAACTGATATCAATTAGCCAAAAAAGCAAAACGGTCCGACACAGATAATTTCATAATCATTTAGATTTCCAAATTTGGTTACGATTGGTTAAGTTTTGGAGGAGGAAACAGTCGAATACGAAACCTCGATTTTTGAGATTTTTCGCCTTGTCCTTATCGCACTAGTTTTAAGAGCCGCTTCCGTTAGCGAGACGGGTATATTTACCTAAAATATTTAAATCTCAGCTCTTGTTTCGTCTTAATTAACATAGTTAGTAAAACGGATTACACAGGATACACGACAGACCCCAATGGAAAGAGCTAGAGCAGGCCTTTGCCAAGCGGCACACTGAGTTAAGTAGTGATCGTTATCAACGTGCAGTTTTCGTAGCAAAGGGTATGGTTGGCAGAAATAACAAATACATTTGAATATTCACTTTTGTTCTTAACTATAAAATAAATACTTATCTTAGGATTACACCTCTAGTATAACTCTTTACGGTACAAAACCCTTTTCGCCCTAATATATTTTTATAACAATGTACGTTAAATGACATTAAATGTCATAAAGATACAACTATAGTTGCGTGCAATATTTTAGAGACTTAAATTAACCTTCCTTTGACTTCTGTTAACGTAGAAAGGTCATTTAGCTATTTAAAATGGATTTTTTCCAATCGACGATAACGACTGACAGCCAAATTTGTTGAACAAATATTAGTCGTTTATTCTGTGTAATTTGGATAAGTGATTATAAATATGTATATAAATCTCATAATTTGTGAAATATACAATGTTTCAAATACTTGCGTATTTATTTTGTTTTTTTGTCAACCATACTTTGCTACCAATACAGCGCGTTGATAACGATCACTAATTAAGAGACATACTCTAACTCAGAATAAAAGGGCTTAATAGATAGATACTAAAAGACGGGTATATCTCGCCGCGAGATACTGTCGCGCCAATCATGTGCTAGGCCTACTGGTTTGGGTTGTGTGTTAGAAATAACTAACTAGTGTCGGTTAAGACTCGAGTCCTTTGAGTCCTCTGCTTTAAACCTTTGAACGCCACGCCTATCGTGCTCGGCGCGGCATCGTGAACCTTATCGGAATGCACGAAGGTTGATATTTGGCTGTAGCTGCACGCGTCAGTTGTCGTCTTTGGCGGTCAGAGGGTTAAGTACTTCGTTTTACAGACTCTAGTAAAGCCGAAATTCGAGATCTTTTCTTTGTTAGAAACCCCTTTTGTAGAAACTTGAGTCCTTTTCAAAAACTCTCAATTTCTGAAAATATAAAAAAAACATTGTCTTATGTAATATGTAAAATTATATACTCGCAAGCTCGAGGCCTTTGAATTGCGCTTAAAAAATACTCAAAATCAAGTTCTTCAATTTGATTCAAAACTGGTTTCAAAGGACTTGAGTTCCTCTTCATTCCATAATACAATAATTCTTATAAATTCTCAGAGTGATTCTCAGACAAATTGTTACTAGGGTTTGCAATCCGGATCCGAAATGTATGAAATTATCCGGATCTGGATCCGGATCCGCGGATATTCTCATACATTTCGGATCCGTCGTGCAAACCCTAGTGCTAACTAAGCAGTGCTTAGTAAGTAAAAGTAATAGCTTATTAGTTGATTTTCAATGTTAAATATTTCGTGTGGTTCTTACAATTGAGCCAAATTAAACTCTTCCAAATAGATGCTAAAACCATTAATTTAATTATTTAACTAGTGACACAAAATCCTTCATTATCGTTTCGGCAAGTCCAATTTTGAATGCTGAATTTTTAGTACCTAACTTAGTAAAAAGAAAAAAATTACATTCTAGTTGTAATATGTGCACCATTATCTAACATCACATCACATTTCATGGCATGCTAACAAATAAGCTTACTTACTTATACGCGAGGTATTATTTCTGTGCCACTTTGTCACAGTAACAATCAATATGAATGCCGTTAAAGATCTCAATTATTGTCATTGTGACAAGGAAGTTTAACGGCCTCATAGCTTAGTCGGTAGTGGCCCTGCCTACAAAGCTGGCTTGGGTTCGAATCCCGGTATATTTGTGTTTTATCAAGAGTGTTTGTTTCTAAGAAGATTGCCCCCTAATAATTTATTTAAGTGGCACAGTAATGAAATTCCTTGACCGCATTATTATAGATGTAATTGACGTTTTCAACTAAAAGGTCATTGTCGGTTTTCGACAAGGTTGATTCCGAATTCAATCTTCATGGAAATAGCACCTTATTGACAAGCGACAAGTACCCTTTTGGTTGAGAATGGCACATGTAATGATAGTAACGTGTGTTATGTCAGTAGTAGGCAACTTGGAGGAGGAGAGTTCGAGTAAGAAGGGAAGCTCCCAGAAAGAGCAGCAACAGCAAGACAGACGGATTGATATCCAGCCTGCAGAGGATGAAGAAGGTATGGTATTATACTTCGTTTTTTTAGCATTAGAAATAAGGTAAACAATCTTGATGTGTCTTTTAAGTGAAAAACACATTTTAAAAATAAGTTACGGTAAATATGTAACAATTATGAATCGAATACGATATTTTATAGTCTTCTGCTTTCATAAGTAATAGTTATTGATTTTTAAAAAGTGTTTTTCAATTAAAAGACATGTCAAAATCGCTTACCTTCTTTCAAGTTATTTCTAATGCTAAAAATGTATAGAAAGAAAATAAATAAATAAATTAAACTGTTTATTTTTTTTAGAACATGAAATTATACTATATTAACTTAGCACTAATCTTGTATTTTTAAGATTATATGGATGTATGATCTTGTCTATATGTTTATGTATCAACTGAGCGCTGCAAGGTCTTCGAGTCAAAAAGCTCAGGGTGCCTAGCCAAGATGTCAATGGTGTTAGTAAAATGTATGAAGGGTCCAAATTATCAAAATTCGGTATCAACCCCTAAAACGTAATTAAGAATTATGAAAAAACAACCATATTTGTTTTTTAAGTGGAAGAGAATAAATTAAGCGGGTGAGACATAAATTAATTTAATTATATCGTAATTGTTATTATTTTATTTTTATGACATGTTTCCCTAAAATCAATTAATTATATTTTAGTAGGTAATATCTTAATTTAATCTATTCTGTATTTTTAATTTTAGTTGTAATTTTAACTTTTATGTTTCACAGCCTTTTGAGCCATGTTGCTTGATTAATAAAATATATAATATAAATTTTTAACTACGACGAAATAAGCAACACCCTAGTGTGGATCCTCCTAATAGAATAACAGTAAAAAGTGAATATAAGCACGTTTTATACTCGTTCAAGCAAATCTTGTCAGTAGAAAAAGGCGGCAGATTTGAAAAATCGCGGGTTAGCAACACTACGTTTGAATTATTCGAAAATCGCGTGTCATTTATATCTTATCTGTGGAACTTTATCGATGTCGATGTGCATTGCTGCTTTTTGTTCGTTTCCTAGGGATACCATACTTTAGTTTGCTTTACATTGTTACTGACATATCCGGCTTGACAGACTATATTATTCCATTGTTTCCAGAGCAAGACGAAGGGGTGTCGGTGAAGCACGTCGCCTACGCGCGTTACTTGCGCAACCATCGTCTCGTCAACGAGATATTCAGCGACACGGTCGTGCCCGATGTCCGCTCCGTGGTCACCACGGCCAGAATGCAGGTTAGCACTTCTAGAAAAATGGATTCCAAAATGCAAACCAGGGATGTTGCGGATGCCGATTTCTTGACATCCGCGGATGCGGATGCGGATGCGGATTTTTAAAGGCTCACATCCGCGGATGCGGATGTCAAGATTAGGTACTTAGAAAACGTCAAATATTACATTTTTAGTATTTTTTTATTTAAAAAAAAACGAAACGTTTAGTATTTGAACAAGAATATAGGTGCGTTATATTTAATAAACAGTAACTTGGCTGACTTTTCTGGATCTAGACGATTTCGTTATAGGTAATGACGAAATTACCTAGCACTTACGCCGCCGCTAAGACGTTCCTGTACCGACTTGTTCGACATCCGCATCCGCATAAGCTCCGCATCGATTTTATGCGGATGCGGATGTTGAAAATAATGCGGAAGTTTCGCGGTTGCGGATGCGGATGCGGATGTTCGCAACATCCCTGATGCAAACTACAAGAAACAAAAAAGAAATTTCATTTTCTTATTAACTTCAAAATTGTCGTCTAGGGCAGCGGTCGGCCCGCGGGCCGCATGCGGCCCGTGAACCTGTCACTTGCGGCCCGCGAGCAACCCTGGCTATTTTGTATGTAATATTGACAAATGACAATGTCTGATAAAGTCATAAATATTAACAAAGTGCGGCCCGCGTCAACTTCGTTAACTACTATGTGGCTCTTGGCTACTAAAAGATTGCCGACCGCTGGTCTAGGGCAAACAGCTTGATGGCAGCATTATGCTGAAAATGCCATTTCGTTTGGGCAACACTCGTCGGTTCTTGTGATAAAATAAAAATTATTTGGCCCTTATTTTCCATAGAAACGAATACTTTCAGGAATAATCGCTCCAAAATTCTATAAAAAAAAATTGAGAGATTTTATTAATATTTGTATCGAATGAAGGAATGAAACCATCCAACAATTCATCTTGTTTTAATTAAAAACTATCAATACTGTGGCTCTGTGAGCTGTGAACTGTAGACCTCGCGTTAAGATTCATAAGCTTAAAAAGAGTTAAAAAAATACATCTTTGACTCATTATCACAGCATACTCGCAATGGACGCTATTGCAACCTGTAGCGAAAAACATCCGTACATCGAAATGGAGACCTTCGCTAACGCTTCGGTCAATAAGTCTTGAGTTTGCACAGATCCTGAAGAAGCAGGTGCAGTCGCTGACGATGTCGGCTCTGTTTTCCAGACATTAAAAAAAACGAAGTTTTTCAGGAATAATCGCTGCAAAAGTCTATAAAAAATTGGAGAAATTTTATTAATATTCGTATTGTATGAAGGTATAAAACCATTCAACATGCTCCACGCCCTAAGCCCGTTTTAATTCAAAACAATCACTTCATTGTTCATTGTTCGAAAGGATAATTATCAATGATTTTTATGCCTGATAATTATCGATTTGATAATAACCTAAAATGTAAAACCTAAAATAATAAATCGCCCCATTTTTTTTTTACTGTCAAAGAATTCAAAGAAAATAAATATAGCACCTTCCATACCTGGGATAATTATCCGATCTATCGGATAATGATCAAAGACTATGATTATCTGTGTAAAATTAAGCCTTCCAGCCGGTTCGGCGTGGATTTTGACTTATGCCTTGCGCTGGTTCAATGGCCTCGCCAAATCGACACCCGTTTCATATGAAGGGTGGAAAAAACACAAAATATAAAATAAATAGATATGAGCCCTACACTCACCCCCGGTCCATGTCTTAAAGACAACAATGATTCCGCAATCAATGTATTCCGCAGTTCTTCAGAAATAATAGCATTATATTTGCAACGTGAAAAAATTGTCCGCACCGCACGTGTTCTTTCATTGAAAGATTTTTCTTCTTTTTTTTGTATATTGCTTTTTTCCCCAAACGATATAATAGATACAAAGAGGTGGGAATTAATGAGGTGATATACTTAATGGCATTAAAAACTAAACAATCTGGATAATTTGGAAGCCTGTAATGCAGGGATGTTACAGAGCTCCGTTTCCGTTTCCGTTAAGTCGGAACTTCCGTTTGGTATTACACATCCGTTTCTGTTCCGGTCCCGTTACTTTTGAAACGGAAGTTATATCGGATGTCAATGCTTAGCGCGGCAGCGAGACATGAGCGGTGTACATCAAAAACAAACAGATTTACACCAGTCATTCGCTCATAGCCCCGCTTGCCACGTGATGCAGTAATTAGATGTTCTGGTTTATTCGTATTTTTGAATTTAAAGTACCTATTCGTATGTGTTGTGTTGTGTAATGTATACCTACTGATAGTACTGACTCAGGCTCCGGTTCTGGTTCCGGTTCCGTTTTCGGTTCCGATTCCGTTTCTGGTTCCGATAAACTGAATTTAAAACATCTGGTTCCGCTTTCGGTTCCGATAAAACCACATCCGTTACATCCCTGCTGTAATGACTGTACAGATCCTGAAGAAGCAGGTGCAGTCGCTGACGATGCACCAGAAGAAGCTGGAGGACGAGCTGCAGCAGATCGAGGAGAAGTTCGACGCCAAGAAACGCAAGTTCATCGAGAGCAGCGACGCTTTCCAGGAGGAACTCAAAAAGGTACGCCGTTTGTAATAAAGTTCGACGCCAAGAAGCGCAAGTTCATCGAGAGCAGCGACGCTTTCCAGGAGGAACTCAAAAAGGTACGCCGTTTGTAATAAAGTTCGACGCCAAGAAGCGCAAGTTCATCGAGAGCAGCGACGCTTTCCAGGAGGAACTCAAAAAGGTACGCCGTTTGTAATAAAGTTCGACGCCAAGAAGAAAGTAATAAAGTTCGACGCCAAGAAGCGCAAGTTCATCGAGAGCAGTGACGCTTTCCAGGAGGAACTCAAAAAGGTACGCCGTTTGTAATAAAGTTCGACGCCAAGAAGAAAGTAATAAAGTTCGACGCCAAGAAGCGCAAGTTCGTCGAGAGCAGCGACGCCTTCCAGGAGGAACTCAAAAAGGTACGCCGTTTGTAATAAAGTTCGACGCCAAGAAGAAAGTAATAAAGTTCGACGCCAAGAAGCGCAAGTTCATCGAGAGCAGTGACGCTTTCCAGGAGGAACTCAAAAAGGTACGCCGTTTGTAATAAAGTTCGACGCCAAGAAGAAAGTAATAAAGTTCGACGCCAAGAAGCGCAAGTTCGTCGAGAGCAGCGACGCCTTCCAGGAGGAACTCAAAAAGGTATGCCGTTTGTAATAAAGTTCGACGCCAAGAAGAAAGTAATAAAGTTTGACGCCAAGAAGCGCAAGTTCATCGAGAGCAGCGACGCCTTCCAGGAGGAACTCAAAAAGGTACGCCGTTTGTAATAAAGTTCGACGCCAAGAAGAAAGTAATAAAGTTCGACGCCAAGAAGAAAGTAATAAAGTTCGACGCCAAGAAACGCAAGTTCATCGAGAGCAGCGACGCCTTCCAGGAGGAACTCAAAAAGGTACGCCCTTCACTAACAGGGTATTTGACTGTATTAACTGTATTTAAAATAAATTATTACACACCATGCATAAAATAAAGCATCAGATAATTACTATAAATAATAGATAGCAGTTATTTTTAAACACAAGTCCTATTTAATAAATCGAATAGAAATATAAAAAGTAGGCGAGTTGACTGTGACGTCACTGTGTAATGTTCCTATAAATTCATATAAATTCCGTTATAGCAAGTCGTTTTGACAGTTCTTAAAAAAGAAGCTGATTTGACTAGTAGGAAAATTCCCTATTATGTCGATATTTTTTTGCCTATTCTTGTAATACTCCGCAATTACGTCGCGTCGTTGTAAGTACATGCGGTCGCACCAATTTTGGTGTCTGGCAGTAGTAGTAGCCGCGCACCGCTACGGAACGGACGCCTGCTCGCGCTTGCGGTCATATCTCTCGTTAGACGCGTTTTGGTGGAGAGTGAACCTTCTGTAACTAGTTTTAAAAGTTAATATCCGGTGAACATTTTCACTCCGCCGACCCGAGCCAAAACTCGTGAACGGGTGCTGTTTGTGGAGACTGGTCTATTTAAGCTAACACGAGCTATTATATTTAGTTACTCTATTTTTGAGGATAATTACATGGACACAGACACACATCATTCGGTTCTCGTATGCTATTTTATTTTTATTGTCATTTTCTTACTTAATGAATGTTTTAATTAGGTATACAGGATTTTGACTCTTGGAGACCCTATACATCTCTAAGGATAATTTGATTAACTACTATATATTTGTAATCTTTTAGTTATGATGACACTTAGAGACATTTACATCTCTAAATAATTTTAGATTATAGTTTTGTATCTTTGTGTTCTTTTTTTTCAATACTATTGTTATAGCGTTTTTTTTTTGTAATTCGACATTTAGAGACTATACATCTCTATGTAATACTTTAGTTTGATTTTATATTTGCGGCTTAGAAAGTTGTATTTTATAATTGTAGATGTGTTTTTTTTTTTTGCTGTATGTAAATTCCATGTTGACGTGTAAAAGTGCCCTTGTGGCCTATTTGCTGAATAAATGTTGATGTTTGATGTTGTCCCGATAGTCGCTTTATATGCGTTTATAACTAGCCTTTCTAATTTGTTTGTTTATTTGACAAACACAGCACTGCAAACCGGCCGTGGACGATGATACCTTCCAACGTATGGTGGAACGGGCTTTGGAGCAGATGCGGCGAGGCATCAACCCCGCCGCGCAGTCACTCGTCAGCGTCGAGAGGAAAGATGAGGTAATCTAACTTAATCTAGTCTCATGTAAATAAATAAATTAAAAAAAAATAAAAAAGCCTTTTATTTCTGGTTTTCATATCACGGATAAAATTAGTAACTTAACCTATGCTTAAATCTAAATTTCACCAGAACCCTCTTTGGAGGTATAGGCCTCTTCCAGCTTTTTCCATTTTGTGCGGTCTTGGGCCTCCCATATCCAATTGACCCCCGCTACTTTAATAATGTCGTCAGCCCAGCGTGCCAATGGCCGTCTTCTTTTTCTCTTGCCGTCTGGGCCTTTCCAAGCTGTCGTCGTCTCATGTATTGTACCATTAGTGCCACTCCACACTAGCGTGTCCTGAGCGTCGGCGTCTAGTCAACTCTATGGCTGCCGCTCGACGCAACGTTGGCGCAACTGCGCAGCGACGTCATTTTCCATAGCGCTAATTAGCAGAGGGCCGAATTGCTCATGGAAATCAAACGTCAATAGAGTTGGAACGTTGAATTTATCGACTTTTTCAGCTATCGATAAGTTCAGTCACCTTTTACATTTCTGAATTTAACATAGCTAGTTGACTAGCTAGTTTTAATAATGCAGTACTAAGTTAAGTAGTTTTTAAAATTATCGTTTAAGGGCTGATTTAGACGGCGCGCGAACTCGCATGCGATTTTAGTTACATTGCGGACTGTTGGGTACGTCCAATTCAACCGACCGAAGAAAACCCGATGTAATAAAACTCGCATGCGAGTTCTCGCATCGTCTAATTGAGCCCTTATATTGGCTTTTATTTAAATGTTATTCCGTAATGTTCATATGAAGTCTATTATTGTTTGCTTATGGATTTGAGGTTTAGTTTTGTTAATAAATAAATAAAGATACGCTAGGTAAATATAATTTCAGTTTATTCGATAGTCGATAAAATTCAACGTTCCAACTCTATTGACGTTTGATTTTTGCCATGAGCAATTCCGCCCTCTGCAGTAATTAGATGCCGACGTTCAAAAGATGCTAGTGTGGGGTGGCACTTAGAAAAGCAAAATGAAGAAGAATGGCAGTGGCCAATGTGGCCATTAGAATTCTTTAAAAAACAGCACCACTTCATTGGTTGGTAATAGATAGTTTATTCAAAAGTAAACGTTTAAGCTTTGGTTTCCTCGGAAAACGGTGCCGTCATACAGCGGACGCAAAAAAACGGCCGTCTTTACGTACATGTGGAAAGTTTACAGGTTATTTCTGTTGCTGTTATAACAATAAATACTAAAAGTACGGAACCCTCGGTGGGTGAGTCCGACTCGCACTTGTCCGGTTCTTCTTATAATTAAACTTTATTAGTTTACTTTGGGCGCCTACTTTTCGTCATAGTCATTTATTTATAATATTTTAAATAAGAAGGAGAGTAGGTGGGCTATTCTTGTCAGTCCCACTCGTTAAGGAATCCTATCAGACCTTTGATGTCGAGTAGGATTTCGGGGAGGTCTTTCGGAGATTTGAGATATTTTGTCCTGAATAAAACCACTCTATTGCATTCCAGCCATACATGAGAGGCTATATCTTTTTTCTACATGCAATCTGGCCCCTATTTCACCAAGCTGACAGGTACGACAATTGTCAAAAAAATGACAGACCTTTGTTTCACCACGCCGACATTTGTCAGTGACATATGTCGAGTGACAATTGTCAAGTGACAGGTGACAGATGACAATTTCGTAAATTGTTTTGTATAGAACTTCATATAAACATGACAGGTAGTTTAGTACAATTGTCCATCTTAAATTTAATGACAATTATTTTGTGAAACAAGGGTAATGTTTACTAGTCGACATATTTGTCAATTCTTCACAAGAGATCGTTAATTGCTTTCGATGTGCCGTGTTGTCATCACTAACATGATATTGATTGAGATCCCATCTGTGTCCCGACCCCATTTAATGCAGCGTATACCTACATTATTTGTTGACAAGGCGTCAAAGCATTATTTTTTTGTTTGTTTTAAGTAATTTTTTCTGCAAATGCAAAGTCAGTGACGTCAAAGTAGGAATCTATTCGTACTTTATATATTCCCTTGTATAAGAATATCACCACTATTGCTTTCGCGGAGATTCATTTTCTAACTAACCAAAACCCTAACTTTACTGTTAGTGCCCAACTTCGCCCAAGTAAATTATTAAAAAAACAATACCTACCTAAACATACCTAATTTCGCTACCGGTCCCCAACTTCGCATTATAATTTTTTTTAATTATGAAAACTATACTGAGACTTATTCCAAATCCTAAATGTTGAATTACTAAACGCCTTCATAGGCAACAATTACAATTTATAATGGAATTATGATTTAATGCTAGTTAAGAAGAATTTAAAAGCGATTTAAAGCGATTTTTATTTGTACCCTAAAGGCGAATTTAGGGTACACAGTTTTGCCAACGTTTATTTTCAATGAACTGCAACAATGATAACGGGGTTTGCTAACAACGAAAACACTACAATTGTCACCCAAGCCTGACACAGCTCCGATCTCATGTCAAGAATTACCGACAAATTGACAAATATGTCGACTTATAAAAACTACTCTTGTTTCACCAAATCATTGTCAATTGGACAATTGTAACTAAATGCCTGTCATGTTTATAAGCACTTCTATACAAAAACAGTTTACGAAGTTGTCACTTGTCACCTGTCACTTGACAATTGTCACCCGACATATGTCTCTGACAAATGTCGGCGTGGTGAAATTGGGGCCTGGTATCAATATCTAATACCTTTAAACGAGCAATTCTTGTTTATTTATTTATATATATATATATTTCGGGGATCTCGGAAACGGCTCTAACGATTTCGATGAAAGGGTATAGCCGGGTAAGCATGGCCAAACTGCCCTTAGCGAAAAAAACATTTTCCTTTTACTGGATTATTAACCTATGTATATGTAGTGCTTTCACCAAATATTAAGCCTCAAATGCTTCAGATTTAAAAAAAAAATGCAAAAAAAAGAAAAATCATTTTTATTTTATTACAGCCAAAGTACTAATCCGATTTCTTTGTAATTTGGGTATGTTGTATATACAATTATGGTCGCTTTCTGAAAAAATTAATATTGAATTATCTCTTAAAATAATAGTAAAAAATTTAGATGAAAATTTTCAGAAAAATAAAAAAAATACATGCGAGATAGCGACAGTTATCAAATTTACATATTTCATGTAGAATTTAATAATGTTTAACATATATTTTTTTCAAAAATTAAAATCGGGATTAACAGTGTTAAAAACTCGAATGTGTAACATCCCATAATACCTTCTCTTCATACAAAATAACTTGTACGTTATACTAGAAAGTTATATTCCCAACGCAATTTGAATTTAGAACGCGACTTATTTCGCTGAGCGCGGACCTTAAACTCCGTGGCTGTATGCGGCTAGGGCGAACGGCATTCAGAGATTTAAAAAGCGGCCAGTGCGAGTCGGACTCGCCCATGAAGGGTTCCGTATTTAAGCGATTTATGACGTATAAAAAAAAACTACTTACTAGATCTCGTTCAAACTAATTTTCGGTGGAAGTTTACATGGTAATGTACATCATATATATTTTTTAGTTTTATCATTCTCTTATTTTAGAAGTTACAGGGGGGGGACACACATTTTACCACTTTGGAAGTGTCTCTCGCGCAAACTATTCAGTTTAGAAAAAAATGATATTAGAAACCTCAATATCATTTTTGAAGCCCTATCCATAGATACCCCACACGTATGGGTTTGATGAAAAAAAAATTTTTTGAGTTTCAGTTCGAAGTATGGGGAACCCCAAAAATTTATTGTTTTTTTTTCTATTTTTGTGTGAAAATCTTAATGCGGTTCACAGAATACATCTACTTACCAAGTTTCAACAGTATAGTTCTTACAGTTTCGGAGAAAAGTGGCTGTGACATACGGACGGACAGACAGACGGACAGACAGACAGACATGACGAATCTATAAGGGTTCCGTTTTTTGCCATTTGGCTACGGAACCCTAAAAAAGCGCGGGAACAGGAAAATAGGCACGAATTTTATACAGAGCGTTAACGATTGAAAAATGTCTGTTCCTTTGATGAATAAAATACGTCACATTCTAAATTCAAATTCGTAAAGACTGCGTTCACAATATACTTCATTCGTTTATGACTACTTAGCTTTGCTTGTATGAAGAGACTAAGAGAGAGTATTATGGGATGTTACAAATTCGAGTTTTTCACACTGTTAATCCCGATTTTAATTTTTGAAAAAAATATATGTTAAACATTATTAAATTCTACATAAAATATGTAAATTTGGTAACTGTCGCTATCTCGCACGTATTTTTTTTATTTTTCTGAAAATTTTCATCTCAATTTTTTACTATTATTTTAAGAGATAATTCAATATTATTTTTTTCAGAAAGCGACCTTAATTGTATATACAACATACCCAAATTACAAAGAAATCGGATTATTACTTTGGCTGTAATAAAATAAAAATGATTTTTCTTTTTTTGCATTTTTTTTTTAAATCTGAAGCATTTCAGGCTTAATATTTGGTGAAAGCACTACATATACATAGGTTAATAATCCAGTAAAAGGAAATTGTTTTTTTCGCTAAGGGCAGTTTGGCCATGCTTACCCGGCTATACCCTTTGGTATATAGGGGTTTTCGGGGGCGAAAAATCGATCTAGCTAGGTCTTATCTCTGGGAAAACGCGCATTTCCGAGTTATTATACGTTTTCCGAGCGAAGCTCGGTCACCCAGATATTATGGTATTATTCCAGCCCATGGACCAGGAGCAGAACGTGATCAAACAGGAGAGCAACGGGCCCAACCCCCCCACGCAGGTGGACAAGGTGTCCACGACGGAGGTGAAACCCGAGGGCGGCAACCTCACCACCGAGCTGAACAAGACCGAGCCCGCTCTCAACAAGGACAACGGACATGCCGAGGAGGGTATGTAGCACTATGTTACAACCCCCCCACGCAGGTGGACAAGGTGTCCACGACGGAGGTGAAACCCGAGGGCGGCAACCTCACCACCGAGCTGAACAAGACCGAGCCCGCTCTCAACAAGGACAACGGACATGCCGAGGAGGGTATGTAGCACTATGTTACAACCCCCCCACGCAGGTGGACAAGGTGTCCACGACGGAGGTGAAACCCGAGGGCGGCAACCTCACCACCGAGCTGAACAAGACCGAGCCCGCTCTCAACAAGGACAACGGACATGCCGAGGAGGGTATGTAGCACTATGTTACAACCCCCCCACGCAGGTGGACAAGGTGTCCACGACGGAGGTGAAACCCGAGGGCGGCAACCTCACCACCGAGCTGAACAAGACCGAGCCCGCTCTCAACAAGGACAACGGACATGCCGAGGAGGGTATGTAGCACTATGTTACAACCCCCCCACGCAGGTGGACAAGGTGTCCACGACGGAGGTGAAACCCGAGGGCGGCAACCTCACCACCGAGCTGAACAAGACCGAGCCCGCTCTCAACAAGGACAACGGACATGCCGAGGAGGGTATGTAGCACTATGTTACAACCCCCCCACGCAGGTGGACAAGGTGTCCACGACGGAGGTGAAACCCGAGGGCGGCAACCTCACCACCGAGCTGAACAAGACCGAGCCCGCTCTCAACAAGGACAACGGACATGCCGAGGAGGGTATGTAGCACTATGTTAACCTTGCGCAGGTGTGTGGGGAGCAGGGATGTTGCGAATATCCGCATCCGCAACCGCGGAACTTCCGCATAATTGTCAATATCCGCATCCGCATAAAATCAATGCGGATTTAATGCGGATGTGGAACAGGTCGGTACAGGAACGTCTTAGCATCGGCGTAAGTGCTAGATTGCTAGGTAATTTAGTCATTAACCAAAAAAACCTATTAGAAATGAGCAGTCAAGCGTGAGTGGGACTTAATGTACGGAACCCTTGGAACGCGAGTCCGACTCGCACTTGGCCGGTTTTTTGAAAAAAAAATTACTAAAATGTAATAATTGACGTTTTTTATGGTACTATCTTGACATCCGCATCCGCGGATGTGAGCCTTTAAAAATCCGCATCCGCGTCCGCGGATGTCAAAAAATCGGCATCCGTAACATCCCTGGTAGATATGAGCGCCGATAGGCATTTAGCCGGCGGCGGCGCGCCGGTCAAAACTGGTCGGCGGCGGCGGCGAATCGGCGGCGTGGCCTTGAAACACCTTCGATTAATGAAAAAAGAATTCAACCCAAAATTTTACCGAAAAAACATGTTTTTGCTCTAAGAAAGTTATGAAATAAATGCATTTTTTATTTTCAAGGATAATTTATTGAATAATACGGTACGGTACGAAAAAAAATGATATCGTATAAACTGTGGATAAGCGGTATCGCGCGGCATCAGAGGCGGTCTTAATCTTGGCGAGGCTCTGGCCGGAAGATCTTAGCGAGGCCCTTATCTTTTGTGCTAAGTTAAAAATTGCGGATTGACTGTATCAGGCAAACGTCTTGTCGACAGTCCCAAGAAAATCGAGCTCCGTCATTAACCAATATCGATTCAACAAAACCGATTTATGTCAAAAAGTGAGGCCCAACGCCGAGCTCCATGTAACACCGAAGACTTGATTTCGACGCCTCCCAATGCGAGGCCAGAGAATGAGCTGCAGGTAAACATACAACTAAGAATCGAACGCCAAGTGTAAGCTTGGCTGACTGCCGAACGCCTGGAGCGCCGATTGCGGCGCGCTTCTGTACGAGGCCGAGCTGTAAGAGAGCAGAGCGAGAGCGCAGGCCGATAAAGACTGAAGCCATAGTGTTAAAGATCTGGAGCTTTCCTGCGGGCGCATTCGTGCGACGTCAAAGGCCGAGCTGCAATGGAGCTAAGATCGGATAAGGACCAATGCTCAAGCGTTTTAAAACAGGCCGAAAGTTGAGCTCCAAACAGGGCCAAAAACTTGCAGGTTCAGATAGCGGCTTAATTCCATGCGAGCGATGCAAGGCCAAAGATTGAGCTGCGAGAGAGCAAAGCTTGAAATTTGAACAGTGGCCAAGTTTAATTGAGACCCGATTCCAACGCCCTTTCGTGCGAAGCCAACGGCCGGACATTTGGACGTGGAAACGCTTAATATCTCAAAATTAACCCCATTTTATACCTGTTCACGTGCGTTGAACATACGACTACATTAGCAGCAGAGCAAATTGGGACAACAAAACCGCCGACTACGGAAACGCACACTAACGTAACTTTCATTATATAAAATAACTCATATGCAGATTTTTTGTGTAAATAGAATAATTATTGTAAATAAACTCTCTTTTTCTCATTTGGACACCGTGTTTACTTCATCGACCAGGTTACTCCGTCACTGTGGCATAAGACAAGGTGTCTTCGCCTTGCACGAGTCTGTGTAACTAGCAGTGACTATCCAAAAACCCATTTACCCATATCCTTCCAACCTTCCGTCTGTACCCGTAGGTCGCAAAGGTGCAGACACCTATTTATTATATTTATTTATATGTAAACTGAATCTATGGTAGGGCTAGGGAATTAGGGTTGACTAGGGCAGTAGGAGTTAGGCATAATAGGTTTACAGCTCTCCCATAGATAAAGTTAGTTGAATCCCTTCCGGATTTAACAATACCTTTTAAAGACGTTTAACCATGCTTGCAATGGTTAAATTCGCGGTAAATGACGGATAGATAGCTGGCAAAATTAGTTATGCATTGGATCGGTAATCCAAAGATGTGGGTTCGAGTCTCACGTTAGCCAGAGTTGATCACAGTTAATTTTTTCATTGTGATTGACATATGTCTAGTGTATACATATATACAATCTATAAATTGTAATGTGGAACGTTCCACAATAAAAATGGAAGGAAATCAGTATGTTTATTACAAGCATATTGATGTTAAAATTGATATTAAATAATTTCGTTTCCCCAAGACTAGTAGCGCGGTTACTAGACAGATAAGTTTGCATTTGCCTTCGATATTTTTGAATTATATGGGCCTAAAATACCTTTTGAATGCCTATAAACTATTCGAAGTGGCGCCGTTAATGATCTAAACTCGATTAAAAATATATTATCTGATTCCGAAAGTAGTAGTAACTACCAAGGTCACGCCGATGCCACGCCGATAGCGCAGCGTGGGCGGCGGCGGCGCGAAAATTTTGTCGGCGGCGGCGGCGCGCCGGCGCGGCGCTCATATCTAATCCCTGGTGGGGAGTTTGTGAAAGTCGTATTTAGCAGAGGGAGCCATGCCATAATAGCTTGCCTTGTCAATCCCTAGAATAGTGTTTTTTCAGCCAAATCTCATAGAAAAATCGGCCAAGTGCGAGTCGGACTCGCGCACGGAGGGTTCCGCATTATCAACAAAAAATAGAGCAAAAAATCGTGTTTGTTGTATGGGAGCCTCCCTTAAATGTTTATTTTATTTTATTTTTAGTATTTGTTGTTAGAGCGGCAACAGAGATACATCATTTGTGAAAATTTCAACTGTCTACTTATCGCGGTTCATGAGATACAGCAGCTTGCCTGCATGGTGACAGACGGACGGACGGACGGACAGTGAAGTCTTAGTAATAGGGTCCCGTTTTTTACCCTTCGGGTACGGAACCCTAAAAAGGGGCAAGCTATGGTGGCGCCATCTATGCAAATTTTTGACAGTTGCCAACCCCATTACTGTCGTGTTTTAGGGCAGAAAATTTGATATTATTAAAAAATGTGTGTATTAAAGTTTTGCTTTACTTGTTTAGGAGAGCGCTCGGAGCCCGCGCCGGAGCTGAAGGCCGAGCCCGCGCCCGCAGCCCCCGGTGCGCCCGCGCAGCGCGTCACGTCGCCGCCGCACCACGGTAAGGCTCACTCATGTAGCTGAACACCTGTCTGACTGTTTAAATGTATAATGTACTTAATAATAATAATAGGGATATCGTCCCATAGAAAATTTGAATTTCGCGCCTTTTCCTACTGACAAGATTTGCTTGACCATCTATAATTTACTTGGAGGATGAAATATCATCAGAAGAGGAAAATAATCGTAGTACGAAATCATTTATTCAAATCTCGTGTCATTTATTCAAAATGGCGTCACCGCTATCTAATAAAACGTTCACGAAACTATCGACACCGTCATGACGGCCGTCATCTTACGTTACGTTGACAATCAACGTAACGTAACGCCGTCTAGGAAACCGCGCCATCTTGTTTACATAGACAACGTTCTAGTGACGTCAGTCAACGCTATATAGCGGCCGTAATATGACGGCACCGTTTTCGGAGGAATCCAAAGCTTTACAAACACAAATTGAATCGGTAACTTAATACAGCATATTCGTACAACCTTTGCAGCTATGATGATGGCGCCGAACCCGAACGCGCCGCCGCACGGACCCCCGCCGCCCGGAGGTTAGTTCCCACACTGATGTAACCACACACGTGTCACAACAACACTTCATAACACTTGCAGTCCTTATTCTTGAAGAGTCGAACTTTGCAACAATTTAAATAAATGTAGTTTAATTTGTCAGCTCCCACGGCTCATATATGAGTAATATGAGCCAGAACGCTTATGGTGACGTCATATCGTGGGATTCGACAGGTTAATAAGCATCATAGAATTTTATCCCCGAATTTTATTAAATGCCCCGACTCTACCGCTGCCTTATGCAGCGGGAAAAGATTGAATTAAAAATTGGTCTAATAAAAATGTAAAATTAACCAATCTTCTCACATATTAGGGCCTTTCTAAAACATACCATTTCTTTGTTTAGAACTAGGTAGTTTTATAGGACATTTACTAATTATTATGAAAAAAATAACGGAATTGTTTTTTTCCTCAATGAAGCCAAGCCTGTGATTTACAACAAAGTTTAATTAAATTAAAGAAAATTTCTAAGGAACAAATATAACAAGATTTTTAAACATATAACATTTAAAAAACATTTTTCTTTGAAAAAGAAAGTCTAAGCTAATATTTGATAATGTTTATCACAGTTTTTTAAACACATCTACATTTGCTTTCATACTTCGAGTGAGGACTGATAGAAAGTTTATGAAGCCTTATAACACTGCTATCATTACCATTTACACTGAAACGAAAATATCTGATCACCTTGCTTTTAAAAACGGTACAGTCACCTCCAATAATATGATACACAACGAAGACCGCAAAAATATCTGACGCGATCCTATTTGTAGAGCGATAGGACTGTGTCACATATTTTTGCAGCCTTCGTTGAGTAACATATTATTGCAGGTGACTGTACATAATAGAGGAGCTCAGGTATTCGCGTACTAACTTGCAACAATTCATAACTTTGATGTACTATATTGAACCAAAAATTTTTTTTCTACAAATCTAGGCATTCGAACTGAAACTCTAAGTAAAATTTACTGTAAAAATGCCTGTAACAAGTAATTACCTTAGTACATAATTCAATATAGTACTTAGTACTCATTGGCACATAATATTACTTTGGAATTCCATGATTCTAAAATTGCACATATTAATATTAACCGACCAGCACAAATTAACTTGAGGTGCTATGTTTGGACGTGGTTTTGATTAAAGTGAGAGAAAAAAACATCAATTTATATGTTTATACGACAACGGTTTCACTCACATGTATTTTTAGTCACTCTAACGACTAAAAATTCAAGTGAGTGAAACCGTTGTCGTATAAACAGTTTAAAATATGTCTCACGAAAGTTTAATATCGATCAATTTATATGTTTAAATTTGATCTAATAATTCAAAAAAGTCAATGAAAAGTCATTTTGACTACTACAATCTTTCTCCAGTCTGCCACTTTAATCAAAATTGCGCAATATAGTCGTCGTTTATAATATAATAATATAATAGTCGTTTTTTTTTTCAAAATTAATCCGCAATTTCATGGCTAAGAATCTCTTCTCTCCGGGTGTAACTTTTCACTTACATTACAAACTGATTTGTCTACAAAAAGGTGCTAATATTTCGTTAATCTTAGTGTAATTTCTAACTAAAGTAAGGTCCAAAAAGAGACAGTAAATGTAAACGTACTTCTGTATATATTTATTCAAATAAATTATTAATAGTCACAGAACACTTCAACAGCCAAACAGGTGGAACAGATTTAATTTGATAACCTAAAGCCCCGTCTCCATATCGCGCGGCAAACTATCGAAAATTGGCTAGCCAATGTTCGATAGTTTGCCGCGCGATATGGAGACGGGGCTTAAGATTGACCCTTAACGCTTAGCACCTTTTTAAAACTGGAACTGGCGAACTAACAGTTGTACAGAATCTAAAAAAATACGCCGTCGTTAAGTCTGTAAGGGAGCAGTTAGTCCGCCATTGTTGCCATCATGTAACTAACCACTACGGGGCAGCGGTGGGGTACGCGTACGCGCCGCGCTACTACCCGGGCTACCCGCAGTTCCCGGCCGGCTACCCGCCGCGGCCCTACCTGCCCGACCACTACCACCCGCACCACCCGCAGCCGGACTACCCGAGTGAGTCGCACACACAGACAATCCAACCTCTAGACATAGCATAGTCGCGCTACCCCCTCTGCCACACATACGGTAGCGTTACTCCATCTTCGAGTCAATCCCGTGCCATGATTGGTCCGTGTCTTTGAACGGACTAATCACGGCACGGGATTCGCTCACCTCGTCCCCCCGCACCCACGTATTTTTGGCAGCATCGGTTTCATGAAAGAATTGGCCTAAGCTCAGTCTAGAGGTTGGATTGTCAGTGGTCGCACATACCGAAAACTACACAGAGTGGCTATTCAAAGCGATTAAACTGGCAATAACTGTGCAAATATCTTAAAATTATATATGAATTAAAAATGTGACATATCTAGTTATAATATATTTTTATGCCTGACATGTAAAATTCTGTTACTTTTACCAATAAAATTCTGATTCTGATTGAATCCATTCGATTGTATTTAAATTTTCTATTTTGAGTTTGCATTTATTTTGATCTGTGCCAGCTAGACCTCAAGCCTTAACCTTAAAATCAGTTTTTACAATCATTTGCGAGCAGTTTACTTAATTTACTTGCAAATCACCATTAAAAGCTTTTTGAATAGTCACTCCTTATAAGTCTTTGCGGATTGAAATTCAAAAATTGTACGCAAACGAGTATTTGTTTTATATGTTTTTGAATCTTCTCTCTCCATACACCCTTTCTAGTACATTGCTGGAATATTGTATAGGTACCCGCTCATCTAGCTACATGACATCAGCGAGACTGCACAAAAACTAAGATAAGTATGTTTTTTTATGTGGTCCTAAGAGAGCCGAACGCTATGGTTAGCCGATAAAAGGTAAGACTACCGAATTCTACGATTACCTAAATACGTAGTTTTCAATCGGGTTGGCAACTGTCAAAGGTTTGCATAGATGGCGCCATCATAGCTTGCCCCTTTTTCTATGAGATTTGGCTTAAAGGGCTGGCATCCAGGGCATTAAAAAGACAAAAATTGGACACAATTCTAGGGATTGACAGGGCAAGCTATGATGACGCCATCTGCTAAATACTTCGACCGGCCACCCCATTCAGAGGATCGAATAATTCGGACAGCAAACAATAGGTAACTAAACAAAATCGTAAAATTATATACTTCTAAACCTTACCCTAATACTGAACCTAGCAACAAGTAGCATTCTTAATTTTGTTGTGGTAAGTAAAATGGAATAAAACCTTATAGGATTCTTCAATTTCCCATTAAAACTGATATCTGCTGAGTTGGAAGCATAACAATTTTCACTAATCAATCGTACTAATATCCACTCTCACCCGCTTTCAAATGGTGTCTAACAATTTCACACTTACCTATGACTAAACATCAATATATAATGTTGTCTCTCTCCCGCAGCCGAGGAGCCGCCTGCGAAGAAAGAGGCCGAATGATTGTCACCCAAACGCGTCGTCAAGCGACGGCGCAAGTCCTCCTCGAAGGACGCCCAGTGAAGAGACACTTAGTGCATTCAGTGGTTTTACTTTTACTTGTAACAACTAAACTTCTACTCCAACCTCGAAAATGGGTCTTGAAAGAATTTTCAGTATTTGCATTACTCTCGGGTGTATGGTTTTGCTTTTAGATGAAAAAAATGACGTGTTTTTTCGAGCTACGGAGACTAGATTTAACCTTTTCAATATATCGGGTGAATGTCGTTCAGTATATTTTTATGGCGTTATTCATAAACGCGCTACAACCCTCGATTATCTAATAATCGTTTGTCTTAATCTGTCATTTTGACTTATGTATTTGTAAGAAAGGGATAAAACATAATTAACTACTTGCGACTTGTAATGCATAATGAATAAGGAGGGGTATTAAGTATTTACTAGACAAAAACTTGTTTATATGTAATATTTTGAGAAGGTTAACTGTCTACGTCAATCAAACGTTAACACACGATACTGTTAGGTATGGATGGGTATCGACTACTAAAATGTGACCATTACTATTTGTAACTAATATTATGGCACTTATAGAAATAGGCACTAATGATATTAGGTTGTCATCGTTGAATTAATGCACTACTGATTGTAAGTTGTAATTTTTGTGTAAATTAAGTACCTACGAGGGGTGTTCAAAATATTCTCGGTATGAGAATGAAAACAAACAAGTACGAAAAGTTTGATATTTTTATTTTTCAATATACTCCCCCCCTATGTTCATACACTTAAAAGATCGATCAATTATTTTTTTTAATCCCTCGTAAAAATATTTTTTATCTTTCGTGTAAAAATGCTCCTCCACTGCCGCCTTCAATGCTTCATCGTCAGAAAATTTATTTCCACGCAGATCCTTTTTAAGATTGGGGAGCAAAAAGAAGTCGCTGGGGGCTAAGTCCGGACTATACGGTGGGTGAGTAATAGTTTTAAACCCACATTCAACAATAGCTGCCTTGGCAATATGAGCAGTATGGACGGGGGCGTTGTCATGCAGAAGCAGAATACCTTTGGTTAACTTTCCTCGCCTCTTTTCTTTAATTACATCCTTTAATTGACGTAGAATGTTAGCGTAGTACTGTCCTGTCATATTTACACCTTTTTCTTTATAATCGATTAGTTTACTCCTTCATAATCCCAAAATATCGTGGCCATGACCTTGCCAGCTGAAGGGATGACCTTGAACTTCTTGGGATGAGCTGAACCCTTAATGTGCCACTGCATGGACTCTTGTTTACTCTCTGGGTCATAATGATGAACCCAGGTTTCATCTCCAGTAACTATTCTTTGCAGCACCTCATCAGGATTTTCACCGCACAGGTCAATAAAATCGGAACAACAAGCTACACGCATGTCTTTTTGAAGCCGAGTCAGCATTCGCGGAACCCATCTTGCACTTACTTTTGACATATTAAGATGGTCATGTATCATGGTCTAATAAAACATGGTCTTCTCTTCCCAGAGTGTCACTTGCCTACGTCACAATAACATTGCCACTTTATTTCAACATAACATGTAACATGGGTACTTTATACCTATGGTTAATAAGTTAAAATATTTCTTTATAATTTTATAATTTTCATTTATATGTATTTTATCTTAAATTTTACAATAACACGTCATTTTTAATTATTCGTTAGCAATATCTTCCGATTCACGAAAGAAATTTCAGACGTTCGGGTAATTCTGTTTACACTACTGGCAACACAGGATAGCGCTGTCACATTTGACAATCCGCCATTTTGTCCCTGACCGTCATCCTTGTCGAACGCGTGTTAATTGTTATTTCCTTCTCGCTCAGTGTCAGCAGTCGCAGTGTTTTCCAAACTTTTCACGTCGTAAGCTTGGTAATTAATGTTTTGTTACGAAAATGGTTGGCTGCTCTATTCGGAACTGTAAGAGTAGGAGTGAAAAGTGCAGTATAGATTTGTTTTATTTTACTATGTTTCTACATGAATAACTTAAAATTAATGCCGTTAAAATAATTTTCACCGTTGGTTAAAATTCTCCCACATTTTAAAGTTTAAGAACCTGTAAACAGCATGATGACGTAGGCAAGTGACAGTTAGGTCATTCGCGAATCTCGGAAGAGAGTACCAGGCGGAGTATATTATTATACCATGGTCATGTATAATATCATGTACGGTACCAATAGAGAGATTGGTTACTTGTGCTATAGATTTTACCTTCACTCGACCATCTTCCAATATAAGTTTTTCCACTTTATCAATATTTTCTTGTGAAATAGCTACTACAGGCCGGCCAGGTCTAGGGTCATCTTCAATACTCTCCCTTCCGCGTTTAAACTCGCTTGACCACTTTTGAATGGTAGATAAAGAAGGAGCAGACTCACGGTAAACACAATCCATTTCCTCTTTTATGGTTTTTTGATTTTTACCCTGTTTTGTCAAGAATTTTATCACGCATCGATGTTCTAATTTAGTTAACATTGTCAATTCGCACATGATGTTCATGTTTGTTCAGCAATTGCAGAAAAACAAAAGACTATCTCGGTTCGAATTATACTTTTTTTTAATGTCAATGAATAAACCTTAGCGGCCAGTAACGAAAGAAATTTTAGAAGAGGTCGTAAGATATCAATACCGAGAATATTTTGAACGCCCCTCGTACATAACATAATTTATGATTCATGTCTACTTTTGGATTTTGTAAAATCAACGAATGTCAAAATTATGGGTTATAAAAAAAGACTATTGTAGAGTGCTTAGAAATGTAATTCTTATATACAAAATATGATAATTGTATCTTGATTTAGATTAAGTAATAAATAAAATTAAACCAGGAATTCACAGGATTTATTTCCCCTAGTGAATCCCTGGATTAAACATCGATACTTTAAAGTAAGTTAGACATTTTGTAATTTATCTATAGACGATTTGTGTAATAAATAATAGTAGCGTATATAAAGGTCTCCTAAAGTGGTTAAATTACTTGTTATTTTTGGAGGAAATGGTCGTGCATAAGAAATCACATGTATAAATTAAGGCTTGTAAAGTGAGTGAAACAGACCTCCATACGCTAGTATTGTTTATAGATCAATCTACTTTTAAAATCACACTTTTTTATCTTTTGGCCAAGTTTTAACATCGTGGTTTTTTACTAACCGGGCCTATGCGCGTGTCTAAATCTAGAGAACCTTCGATATACAGGGTGTAATCTAAAACGTGATACAAGATAATCAAACCTGAATCTTTTCATGATTTTGAACAACTTTTACTATGGGGTCAATTTTGTAATATTAAAAAAAAAATTGAGCTGTTCCATAGAAACGGTCAAGGAGAGGTAGACAAAAATGTATGGCAAAGATTTTTTTTATTGTTAATTTACAAAGTTGACCCCATAGTAAAAGTTGTTCAAAATCATGAAAAGATTCAGGTTTGATTATCTTGTATCACGTTCTAGATTACACCCTGTATAATTATATTATATTTCATATTCATAAAAAGAAAACGTAATGTTTCTGTCAAATATCATGAATATTGTACCAATAATACTCATGATGTTGTATAGAGCTAGTCCGACCAAGCAAGCTCTTTACTGACATAGCAACTGACAAAGTTTGGAGTGTCAACAAAAAATGTCAAAACATACCATTTATAGTTGCTTTCAACACTTTGTCTGTATTACCGATAGCTTATTATACAGTAAACTAATGTGGTGGTGTGCAGTGAATGGAGAATTAATGTTGAAGCGCGTTTAACCACCATTTTGGAGTCAACGGCCGGTAGTCCACGTGCTTCTTGTAAAGTCCATTATCGCTTTACAAGAGTGAATAAAATCACCGTACACTGACTCGTACCAAAGATCGGTTTTCCTAGGATAGCGGTGCCGTCATATAGCGGCCGTCTCCATACTAAATAATACGGCTAAATATGGATGTAGTAGTATTTGTATGGAGACGGCCGCTATATAACGGCACCGCTTTCGGAGGAAACCAAAGCATAACCGTACAATTTCGTAAATCCTTGCTCCTACGACCTTGATACTGGCGAAATAGTCCCACTGGGCTGAAGCCATAATTTTAAAAGAATGAATCAATCAACACTTTGTCGCTGCTAAGTCAATGCAGAATTAAGTACATAAAGCCCCGTCTCCACATCGCGCGGCAAACCATCGAACATTGGCTCGCGCGGCAAACCATCGAACATTGGCTCGCGCGGCAAACCATCGAACATTGGCTCGCGCGGCAAACCATCGAACATTGGCTCGCGCGGCAAACCATCGAACATTGGCTCGCGCGGCAAACCATCGAACATTGGCTCGCGCGGCAAACCATCGAACATTGGCTCGCGCGGCAAACCATCGAACATTGGCTCGCGCGGCAAACCATCGAACATTGGCTCGCGCGGCAAACCATCGAACATTGGCTCGCGCGGCAGCCGCGCGCAATGGATACCGGGTTGGCTCGCGAGCCAATGTTCGATAGCTTGCCGCGCGATATGGAGACGGGGCTTAACACAACGCACCCCTAGAATGTGCACCAGCGCCCGGTCGATAAAAGAGTGTGTTTGTAAAAGTGGTTGTCGCTGGTTTATCTGTCGTCGATCCGGTTGGTGTTGCGGCCGAACTGCGCGATGACGGGTTGCCCGCTCAGGATGGTGCCGTTCACCTCGTGCATCGCCTGTATCGCCACGTCTTCATCTGGGTACAATAAACAGTTTGTAATAATAATAATGGGTTATTTTATTTCGATATCTACTCCCTTAGTTTTCCCGGGCCATTTTTCAATAAGAGATGAATTCTGGAATAAAAGTATCCTATGCCCTTTTCTAAGTTATAAATCGTTTAACTACCACAAATATCGATATCCCTTTGGCTAGTTTTGCGTGAAGGAAGCAAACCTCTAAATATAGAAACTTCCGACGTTCATCAGTAGAATTACGAACTTATAATGACGATGTTTCAGAAAATTAAACATTCATGAGTATTTGAATAATTGTCGCGAATCAAAGCACACCAAAGACTATAAAATCAGATAGACTCACTTTGAAACGCCACAAACGCCTGTCCCCTCATCCGCCCGCTCATCAGTCGAATGTCCACGGGCCCGCCGTTGTCCAGCACGAACTGGTTGAACAGGAGAGACAGCTGCTCCTGCGTCACCGCCGGGGCGATATTCTTGAGGTACAGCACCTGCAGGTTTCGAGTGTTTAACCTTTTCAACGCTTTTCGTCCCATGCTAAAATGTGGCTTATACGCCAAATGGTTGCTATATGAAGAGCGAAAATCTTATCTGTCAGCAGGAAAATTGCTTTGACAGCGTCCGTCATAGCCTTTTTAGTGGCTGTTGGCGTCATGGGCACGACAGCACTCGACCACTTTAGTGGCTCTTGGCGTTGAAAAGGTTAAGAAAGTGACAGTTGTAAACAATAGCATAGCATGCCTGATGGTAAGTGGATAACGTAGCCTATAGACGCTCGGAGCACTAGCAGTGTCAAAATATGTTGCCAATTTATTCTTAATATACAAGGTGCTTGTCATGGTAGTTTTGCATAACACAGTATAAGTGTGTAAATGTTTCTACTGTCCTTAGCTAGATATAAATACGGCGGTGGCAGAATAACAGCGTCCGTTGCTGGAAGTCTTTAGGGCCGCTGTGCCCCGTAGTCTTTTGGCACAGACATTAGCTGAGCCACCTTTCTTTTCAATTAGTTTGTAAGCATTATTGTGTACTTTTATTATGTACCTATGTTCAAACTCTTTGAATAAACGTCTTTTATTATTATTATTATAACAAAATACTGTCATAAATCACTCAATCATTTTTTTAAATTAAATTTACAAGGGTTTATTTTAATGTGTATTTAATTTAATGTGTACTTACTAACATTAGCATATTAAGATTAATTTATATTGTATTACTAACAAATGATATGGGCTTGTACTTGTACTTATGTCTGAAATAAATGATTGAATTGAATTGAATTTATAGGCTTGATAGGAAGCTGCTCCTATTCCTAGCCTATCCAATTAAGACCAGAAATTGTAAACAAACAAAATCATGTCACTTTTTTGAGCCAATGATATAAATCCAGTTATTTGGCCAAATACCTACCTTTCTAAATGTGCAGTCTTTGTTAATTAAAATGATAGTTGTTTATACTAATTCTAATGAGGATTAAAAGTTTGAGTTCATAACAATTATTTGTTTTTAGGGTTTCCCAACTAAATCCTTCCAAAAATACAAAATTATTATACCAAACATTCTCCTCACGTGTGAACTGTGTGTGAAAGTCAACACCGACATTGGCAAATTCACTCCGTGCAAAATTGCAGGGAGTAAGCCAGAAAAAAAAAGTTTGAGTAAATTTCTAGAGAAATGTTAGATTTTAGATCTCTGTTATAGTAATTTTCTCACCTTAGAAGGTATCCCTGGCTCATAATCTTTAAATCTCTCAATCTTCTTAATATCATCAACACACATTTTAGTTCCCTCCAACAAATGTTCCTCTGCGGCATTGACCGGTACCACAATATCTACTGCCTGATACTCATCTGGCCGTTCCTCTTGCTGCACAGGCTCTAGCCGCATAATCTTGTTATCCTTAATAGTATACACAGTCTGTTTCTTAGGCCCAATTATCTGATTGCTTTTTGAAGTCTCTGGTTTGACTCCATTTGGAACTTCTTTAACATCCCACAGGCTGCCCGGCTTCGGAGGCTTGGACACGTTAGGTACAGTACCAACTTCTATACTTTGTGAAATCACTCTTTGTTTCTTGCGTTCTAGTCGCCGTAAGATTTTCCGCCGCTTAGTTATAGGGATTATGTTGTCATCTTTCAAGTTGCCAAATATATTATCTTCTATATCTTTTAATTCATGCATAGGATGGCCTTCTGGGTAGAACTTTCTTGGTTTCTTATGTATTCGTTGTAAAATATCAACTGTTCCCTGTTGTTTTGAAGTACTAGGTTGGTTATCACATTGATCTGAACTGAAAACCAACAAAAATCTAATAAATTATTAAGTTTTTGGCAAAAATTTAATTTTTGGTACAAGCTTTTATCTCTGACTGTACTCTTCTTACGACAGACAACTAATATTCATCGAGACAATTCTAAAAACCCCTAACACAATTAGGTTGCGTTGTTTCATCACAGAGTTCCTATGGCCACCTCCTGTCTACATCATCAGATCAGCTCGATGGTACCATAATATTGCATTGTCACCCGACTTACATGTGTATGCAAAATTTCAGCTCAATCGGAAACCGGGAAGTGGATCAAATTTAACTTGCATGATTCCATTACATAGTTACAGGTGGACCTAATAAAAGCTTGTTAAAAATAACTATAATCTATCAATTTATGGTTATACAAAAGCCCTCTCATACAATACAGCACTAATTAGAACCAATTCTTTACATATAAATGGTTTAATTCTAATAAGCAATAAAGCATCAAACTAAGAGTAAGTAAACACATACCTTCCTGCTTTATTCTGATAATCATTTATTTTCTTATTTATCGCCTCTAATTGACTATTCAAAACACCGGATTCTATCTTCTGCCGCTGATCTAGAAGCCCTGCTACATCGTCTTGATACAGTTTTATTTCCTCATTCGTTAAACCCACTTTCTTTAGCCATTCCAAATGATGCACTGTTTCTTCAGCCTTTTTGAACTCTTCCAACGTAGATACTCCATATTTCGTAAATGGTAAAACATCGGAGGTCTTTTCGAACTCTTTTGGTAACGGTTCGGAACTGAAATTAAAGTAAAATATTTACTTTTATGTTGATGTTTGGTGCTCTGTGAATAGCGATGACAACACTTACCACATCTTCCGCGATTTCTCCCGCTTCGTAGTGTTAATACTTCGTTAGTCCCACACAGGAACTAAGCGTAACTGATAATTATAAGGTTGAGCAATCCATTAACACTTTATACATAATTCTTCAATATAGAATTTAATTTTTATTCCATTCCTATTCGATTTGAGAAGGATTTATTTGAGGCGTGAGTGACATCTTGTCTCAGGTGTTGCCAGATATATAAATTACGCGATGCGCTCCGTAACACGATCGCTGATATTGCACATGGCGCATCTATAAAAGAGCGACACTGCAACTGTAGGTTTTTTATTCAAATTGTGATGTTAAATAAAAAATCTCTTTCAAAACTACATGTATAACTATATATTATAGTTTGGCAAACCATTTCCGTCAGTATAAAGGGCGGAAATGCGGATAGAGAAGAGTCGTGAAATGTATGGTATCCAATACATTCTACGACTCTTCTCTTTTCGCACAGAGTCTACTCTTTGGGTTGTCCTCCCTTAGAAAATTTAAATTTCACGTCTTTTTCTACTGACGAGGTGGGTTTCCAGCTTGGAGGATACAACTAAACGGAGTAGCCATTAACAGGCTTTCCCCTCTGTCGAAAATAGGCGGCCAACGGTCATACACAATGTATGGACTGACGTTTATCTGACATGGCTATTTTTACGTTACGCATACATTTGACGTTCCCCTCCCCCGCAAAAATCGGCAGACTGTTTTGTACAGAAAATTACAGACATGGCGTCTCCGTTTGATTATATCCTCCAAGGTTTCCAGAGTACAAATTCATACTAAAACGATAGATTTTTTTTAAACTGATTTAATGACTACAGCAAAAATCAATTACACATAAATTAACAATATTTAACTCTTTTTATTTTGTTTCCTTTTCTAAATTCGAAAATCCGATAGGCGGGTATTTTTCCAAGATGGCAGCCATCGCCGAGGGGTAGAAGGCCATGAATTTGAATCTCTCGCCCATCTTCTCTGGATCTATCAGCATTTCGTAAGCTGCCTGCAGCGTCTCTTTTTGTTCGTCAGATTTGGCATGATCTATTAGGACCTGAAAAATAAGAAAGTATTAGGTAAACAACATCGGAACATCGCTCGCAATAAACATTAAATTTTAGGGAACATGTTAGTTTTAAAGCAAATTGTGTCGGGAGGCTAAAATGGAAGTTACGTCTATTTATTTTGCTGTCACTCGAATACCAAGAAAAGCCAATAGACGAAGAATAACAAAGAAGTTTGTGGTTATTGTACAATGAGAAGAGATCTGTGCCCAGTAATTACTTGTAATATACGGCCATATTCGAACTTTAAGATACGTCAAATACTAGAGATTGAAACGATATGGAATTGATATGTCAGTGTCAAACAAGTGTCAAAAGTGACGTTTCTTCAAACAAACGCGTCACTTTTGACACTTGTTTGACACTGACATATCCAATCCATATCGTTTCAATCATGAAGTTATATTTTTTAAACTGGAGCGAGTTGTCACTTTTTTTGCCATACTAATTTGAACCTTATCACTGAGACAGAAAGTTGTTCGTACCAGACTAGAGAAAACGGTCCACTTGAGATAGAAAAACCCGAGCCCTGTGTCTCACTCGCACATGTTGCCAATGTTAAAAAGATACCATTGTGGTAGAAATTATATCATTAAACTACTGAATTTAATTACCTTCTTATACAATTTTAGTGTTATATTCAGATTACAGTTCTGATATATTTTAAGTAATTTGTAAATAATTATGATGCCAATATTATTAACTGATTAAACCAAGCGCATACACAGCAAAAAAAAAACCTAAATTTTAGTATGGTAGGATTTGTAGTAACTTTACATATTAATTGGTATCCCCAACTTGATGACATTTCTTCAAAACACGTGAATGCGAAATTTCTTAAAAATTGTGAAGAAATGTTATGTTAAAGGTTGTTGGAGTGAAATAATTGCTAATTGTGGAATATTGTTTCACAAGAAAGCCACAATTATTACATTTTACTATAAAAATACAAGACAACATTGTCAAACTCATTAGGGTGACTATGATGTCGGCACGTTGTGAATCGGTCTCACAGAATTCTTATTATTAACGTAGGTAATGTAAAAGTAAGTTTAACTTAATAGGTATGTCTTTATTTCGGCATGTTTAATTTAAGATTTGTTATAGAATACCTAATTGAAGGGATGTTTACAAAAACAACATAACTGATTAGAGCGGTTGTCATTTTTTTTAAGAACATGTTAATCGTTTCAGGTGTCAACCAGTGTAGTCAGTTATGTTGTTTTTGTAAACATCCCTTCAATTGCCAAAATTAAAAACCAAAGTGCTTAACCCCTTAAACATTACAGACTCTCATTTATACATAATATTTTGTTACGGAAAAGGTGTGTCAAACTGTTTATATATATGCAATCGATTCTTTATAGGTAGGACACATTTCCGTCAATAGAAAAAAGGCACCAACTTTAAAAAAAACGTCATATTTGCTAAACAGATCTTCAATGACGCTTACACTTAAAAAAAGCTGAAGTGGACAAAAGGGAAGCCTACCTTTATGAACATACCATGAGTGAGTGCTAAAGAGGCCGACTACAAATGAAAGAAAAAACCCGACTACTTAAAATTTCACTTTATTTAGAAAATGTCACACCCTACTGATATATTTCATGTTATCCTAATATCCCACATATAGATGTCTTATGGTCACCCTAATTAGAACGAGATGCAGGGCTCTAGTTTGACTTCTCATGTGGACACACTTTTTGGTCAATGTACTCGATCCAGTTTATTAACTCTAAATCCGTGGTTTCAATCTCTAGTATTTGACGTATCTTAAAGTTCGAATATGGCCGATTATATTATATAGACATATAGCTACGTAACAAGCCCGACAACGAGACCGCAGTTCTCCTCCCCGAGTCACAGACAATGATTTATAACTCAAGATAGGTTATAGGCGTTCCAAAATTGAAGCGCTTAACTTGTGACAAATTGGACAAGTTTCCTTTAGACGCGGCTGGACAAGCGAGAAATGTGCACGTGCTAACGAGCTCCCGCACACCGAAAAAGAAAGAGACGACCTTATGTTTAACAACGAGTGTGACAAAGATGGATGTAATGAGAAAACTAATTATAAATAAGAGATTTCTTCGTAGGCACAGAAATAAATATGGAAGTATTTTTTGTGCTCCTCAAGTATGAGTATAACCTATCTATGGTTATATAATATCATTGGTCATAGACTGGAGTAGCCATTAACAGGCTTTCCCCTCTGTCGAAAATAGGCGGCCAACGGTCATACACAATGTATGGACTGACGTTTATCTGACATGGCTATTTTTACGTTACGCTTACATTTTTTTTTTGTCTCCGTTTGATTATATCCTCCAAGTCATAGACTGATCAAAGTATGACCATAGAGAAATAAAGACAAGAGTGCTCACTCCATACATCAGTTCAGACTATTAATTTCAGTGTTTACATCTAGCATCGAGTAGCGGAACTATCAGTACTGCTACTTGACAATAGATGTAGCACCGACCGGAAAGTCTTATCTCATCAGCATAAGACTTTCCGGTCGGTGCTACCATCTATTGTCAAGTAGCAGTACTGATAGTTCCGCTACTCGATGCTAGATGCTAATAGTCTTTTTGTTATTAAAACTGATGTATGGAGTGAGCACTCTATGTATTTTTTTCTCTATGGTATGACGTACCTTTAACCGCGCCTCAGCTTGTGTCCGCCTCAAGAAATCTCTCTGGGTAACAGGTCCGACCACGAGAGCGTAGTTCTCGTCCCCAGGGGTCATGGAGGCGGCGACACGGAGCTGCGAGAAGTCCACGTCGGCGGTGAGGTCGCTGGCACCGGGGGTCTCCAAGGGGTTCACTACTTTATGCTTGTGGAATGCCTAAAAAAACAAGCTTGGTACGCTGACGTGGAAAAATGTAATTTCAGTATTCAGTTCTTTATTTGCGAATATAGACAAAAGCCATGCAAATACAATAATAAAATATCAAATAAATACTTAATCTATCAGTCAACAATAAAAACATTATAACAATAACAATACAATACAATACAAATACTCTTTATTGCACACCTCATTACAGAAAACAATACGGATAATACAGGAAGAAGAGGTTAAACAACAGGCGGTCTTATCGCTAAAAAGCGATCTCTTCCAGACAACCTTTAGGTAGCGGAAATTAATAAATTTGTCATGTCAGTAGGTGTTTCATATTCAATATAAGAATTTTAGCACAGAAAAACACAATACAAAACAGTATAACACAAATAAAAATAAAATAAGATAAGATACATATACATACACAAATACATACATACATATATATATATGTAAATATAACAAAAACAAACAAAGAAGAAATCCAGAAATAAAACATTACCAACAGTTAACAAATAAATTAGATTGCTTAATTAATTGTAAGTATAAATAAAGTGAGATTTAAGAGCAATTGAACAAGTGTGATGAACTTGGTATTTGGTGTGAGTGGAAGAGGGAGTTGGAAGGGGCAGACCTCGGCGGACTTTCTCTTATCAGATCGGGGAAATCCTGAAGAAAGGCCAGGTCAAGAGTACCCTAAACCGGCGAGGTGTATAAGGAATATTATGAAAGTAACGGAAGCGAAAGAGATATGTCAGGATCGTAGCAAGTGGAAATCCGTAGTCTCTACTACCCCTCCGGAAAAAAGGCTCGATATATATGTATGTGATGAACTGATGAAAATATCGCAACCATAAAGAATTTGTAATCTCTGACTTACTCTAAAAGTATCTCCCTTTTCCCCCGAATGTCCATAGTCAGCGATCAGCGCCAGCCCTCCATACCCGTCCACGCGCTGAGCCAACTGCCTGGCGATCCCCAGGCCTCTCGCGCTGACTTCCAACTCAGTCCGATCCCCGCCATCTAGCGGCGGACGGATTAGGTTGTTCACATTGTTGGTCTCTTTAGCTGATATTCTGTAGTACAGTTTTTCGTTTTCGTCAATGTCTATTAGGAGTTCGCGCCAGCCTTCTTCCGTTTTCTGTAGAAAGGGATTGTATTAAGACAAGCTTGATAAATTAAAGCGAACGAAGCGAGCGTAAACGAACATTACGATTTTACGATCACGTTGACCACGTTGGCTGCTCAGCACTGTTAGTGCTTGGAAATGGAGAACTAGGCTCTCCGAAACATGTCGCTCGATTGAAAATAGGTGAGTTAAACCGTAAAATTAGCTTGATTTACTACTACTCCTTTATTTTTCTCATCACAGTTCAGATCTATACAGCATAACTATACTGGATAGACTGGAGTATATGTATATACTGGATACAAACAGTTACTAGTGGTATAACAAAAAAATGATCACAGATTATACATACAAATACAAAAGATGAATACATTAAATCAGTAGACATAGGAGTAAATCATATAATTGTCAGAATAACACTTACTTCAAACTTATGAATTGGCAGCACATCAAAGAACTCATGGGCAATGTACCAAGAAAAGTTACAAGGTACTTTCTTCAAGTCATAGTACCAGTACACTTTTATCCCACTCGTTGTTTCACCCTGTATGAAATTAATTTTAAATTATAGAGAAATTTAACAGACCATAACAACTTTAGTTTTTGATCTGCAGTTTACGTTATACTTGGTTTATTAAAAAAAAATACCACTTTTATCAAAACTCAACAAAAGCTAAATCAGACAATTTTCTTTCATTTTTAAAAGTATTTATATTTTCCTACACAAAAAATCCTTTTTTTTTCAATACATTAGAATTAGGGTTTGCAATCCGGATCCGAAATATATGAAATTATCCGGATCTGGATCTGGATCCGCGGATCTTCTCATACATTTCGGATCCGTCGTGCAAACCCTAATTGGAATAGAACTTCCGCTTCTATACCATACATACCTCGCAATAGTGTGGCGAGTCCACATCACAGCCCTTATGTGAAGCGCAGAGTTGGTGAGCCTGTACAGTTTGCATGGTGTCCGAAATCTCCACCAGGTGAATGCTGAGGTCTTTGGGCTTGTATCCTAATCGGTGCAGCACCTGAAATTCCATACAAGACTTCGTTTTTGAATTACCGTGTAATGCACATATTACTTTATGGAGTTTATGGTGAATAAATGAAAATAAATCAATTTCGAAACATATCTATAGAAATTCTTGAAGTACTCTTTATTTTTCTTACCTATAAAATTTCAGTAACCAAATTTGATTTTAAAATAATTAATTAACACTACATTATGGATCTCTATGCATCACCATCAGGTTTATAATAAAAATCTCGGTCAAAACTTTTTATTACACATCACACTGAGAGAGTGTGTATGTATGTATGTATGTATGTATGTCACTTTATTGCATATAAACAAGTTTACAAAAAACAGAAACAACAGAGTAAAAGATGTAAGTGTATGTACAAAGGCGAACTTATCCCCAATAGAGATCTCTTCCAGCTAACCTTTGAGAAAATGAGAGAGGAACAAACATTAAAAGGTGAAAGACAACTAAAAATTAACATATAACTATTTTAAAATTTTGTATAATTTGGTTGTGTGAACTTTGTATAAGGGTTAATCTTTACTTTATGGACCGTCGATTTTTGGGGTGGAGAGGGGGGGAGGGGGGAGGGGGGGAGAGGGCTACCCCCCAGTCCAACCCCCATGGCGCGGAACCCCATGGTTATGGAGATATCCATGGTTAAAGTTTGTATGGAATTACTATGAAATAAGGGATTACAGCAAAATTTGAAGGGGGAGGGGGTGAGGGGTGAGGGGGGGCGCGCTTCGCCCGAAGGCCCGCATCGTCGCCCCTGAGGTCGCGAGCTGACGAGACCATAGCTCGCTTGTGGACGTCGCCGGCTCGCTACGCTCGCCACCTCCCCCCCCTGCGCTTCGCTATTTGGTCTCGGTCGCTCGCTGACCTCGGGGCTACTCCGCGAGCCTTCGACCTCAGCGGTGAAGCTGTTGGATCTGGGGGTAGCTCCGGCGCTGCGGAAGAGCAGCCCTTCTGCCCTCGCGTGACAAAGCACGCTCACTGCACTCGGCTCCGCAGCTTCGGCTTACTGGTCGCCTTCGGCGACCAGCCTCAGCCGCTCGCCTCGCTCGTTCCCGCGCTCCGTCACGGCGGGCGAGGGCTGCCCTCCCTCCGCGCCTCCGTTTTTGGAATTGCTCTCTAGGGGTAGGACAGACAAGCCCACGTGGATAGTGGGGTGCTCTGATTCGGTTTTTAGTGACCTTGAGATTCTGGTGACCAAAGATTTCGGCGACCTTGAGATTCTGGTGACCTTGAGATTCTGGGGATAAAAAATTTGGTGACCTTGAGATTTTGGTGACCATAAATTTCGTGACCTTGAGATTTTGGTGACCTTGAGGATGGTGGTGTAGTATAAAAGGTAATATAAATGAACACAAAACAGCACCTTTCGACATCTGCTATGACATTACTCCTTTATTTCATAGTAATTTCATACAAACTTTAACCATGGATATCTCCATAACCATGGGGTTCCGCGCCATGGGGGTTGGACTGGGGGGTAGGCCTTTGCACCCTCTACCCCCCCATACCCAACACTCCCTCCAAATCGACGGTCCATAAAGTAAAGATTAGCCTGTATAAGAAAATGAAAAACAATGTTACCCTCAAAACATCACTCATGAGTGTGCCCTTCCCGGGGCCGAGCTCCACAATCTGCAGCGGTCTTCCCGGGCCCATGCCCATCTTCTGCGTCTCCGCGTAAAACCAGATCCCAACAATCTCGCCGAATAGCTGACTGATCTCCGGCGATGTTATGAAATCCCCACTTTCCCCTATCGTTTCTTTCTTCATGTAATAACCTTCAGTAGGATTCGTGATCACTATATGCATGTATTCTGCCACTGATAAAGGACCTTTTAATCGTATTTTTTCCTTAATTATCTCCATTAGCTTTGGGGCTGTGCCGGGAGCAGGCATTTTTAGCGTGCTTGGGTCTGGACGTTTTACGGTCTTGTAAGTCCCTACATGCCTGCACGGAGTGCATGCTATGCTAGGTCCTATAAGTTTGTTACATACCCTGAACAAGCTTCGAGTGTTCATCGTTTCGAAACAGGGCTATTATATTTTTAACAAATTGAATAAACTTCAGGTTATTTTTATTTTTTGACAATCAGCTGACAGTGACGTTGATTGCTTTTCTAATATTATTTCTTCCAGGCAAAAGTCTTAAAATACACAGCCAAACCATGTACCTAATAGTTTTTCCTTTTCTTTGAATTCTTTGATGTGATTCTGGGATGATAATGTGTATTACACGGATGATAATGTGTGTGTGTGTGTGTGTGACATGCTGAGATGAGACCATTTCGTGGCACTTTATCCTTTTATTCTCTGTTATATCTCTTGTCATCTCTTGTTATATCTCTGTTATATCTGTTTCTATTTTGTGTTTGTGCTCACGAATAAAATTATTTCTATTCTATTCTATTCTATTATAAAAATCATAATACTAGTATGCAACTCTCAGTTGACTCTCAACCACTTCTCGTGTACTTCTCCAGTGCAGTGACCCGGAAGGGATGACCCAACAAAAATAGGGAAACGGAACGTACGCGTAAACGCATTTTGAACATGTCTCTGTTTTGAACGCACTTTTTTTCTTGCTGTCAAGTGTCAATGTCATTTTATAAGGTGACATCTTGCTTTGCTGTGCAATGTTAAGCGTATTTTTAAATCGATATTTTGTACAGTTTCTGCAATTCAAACGTTATATAAATGGAGTAAAGTAATACAAGTGATAATTAAGTGTTGTAAAAATAACATTGTCGAAAAAGTATAACAAAGTTAACTCGCATTATCCTTAAATACTTATATTGTTAGGTTATGTTTTGATTGCGCACACGTGAATTTAATTTTTAAAAATGTCTGAAGAAGAGAGTAACGTTAACTCGAACACGAAGTACAAGGACGGCGTCAACAGAAACGCCAGGCTGATCGTCCGGAACATATCGTTTAAAGCTACGGAGGAATCTCTGAAGGAACACTTTGCGTCTTATGGAACTGTTGAAGAAGTGAAACTGTTGAAAAAACCCGATGGCAAGCTGGTGGGATGCGGCTTCGTGCACTTTACACACGTGCCTCAAGCTAATAAAGCTATAGTAGCCACAAATAAGAAGCCTTTTCTTGGTGAGTTTACTTGTCTCTTTAAAATAATGTTAACCCTAGATTTAATGGTTCCTATTTCTTTTAAGCGCTGATAAAGTTCACTATCCTCATAACACAAGGTCAAACTATATCTAGGCCTTGCAATGTGATACTATGGACATCATGTTTTATATTATTTTTGTGCTCACACTGTTTCGTTTGATTTCAAATGAGTTGTTAATGTTTTTCTTCCTTCCAGGTCGACCGATCTTTGTTTCGTGGGCAGTTTCAAAAGACAAATACACAGAACAGAGTCAGGGCAATGAGAAGGGGCCTAAAAAGAGGTTGAACAGCGGAGCATCAGCAGATGACAGTAAGGATGATGTCCAAGGTATGTAAAAGAATGTTGGATTTATTAGCAAATGTCTATGCATAGTAATTTTTTTATTTAATATACATAATTCCTTATTCCTATCCTTATTCCTATTATTTGTATTATTACAGTTGTATTCTAAAGATATTCTACCTTCTTATCATAAGAACTCTTCTTTAGGCACTTGGTAATAGTCTTAAGATTCTAGGTACCTATACAATTAACTTTATTTTTATCAGTGGCTCCTAAACTTTAGCACTGGCATAACTGGCATTGGCATATTTCTCAAAATGTTTTCATTTGTTGAAAAGTGTTCTATTAATTTGTATCAGTTACACAGATAGTACCAAATAATTACACAAATTAAGTGTTGCCCTAAATGGCTCAGCTTGGTGTCACAGTATGAGCGAAATAACATAAAATTACAATGAAAAAAACATTACAAATGAGTTAAAATAGTATTTCTAACTGCTTACAGAAATAAAATCTGAAGACTCACAAGCAAAGAAGAATGAACCAAGAATAAACCGCAATGCCCGCCTCATTGTCCGTAACGTCTCCTTCAAGGCCACCGAGGAGTCGCTCCGGGAGCACTTTGAGCCCTACGGCACGATTCATGAGGTCAAGCTGCTGAAGAAACCGGACGGGAAGCTGGTGGGCTGTGCGTTTGTGCACTTCAAGAATGTACCTATGGCTAAGAAGGCTCTCTTGAATACTAATATGAAGCCTTACTTAGGTAAGTCACAGTAACAACTCCTGAAAATTTTGACTAAATTCAATTGCACTTTTGTAAGTTTTTATTTTATTTCGAATGTAGACAAAATGGGGTGTTTCTCCACATAGTTCTATTCCGGCAATATTAACAGTATAAAATTGTGAAAAAACCTCCTTGATTACCATTTTTTTTTTTCTAATATTTAATGTGGCATATTAGCCAATTAATTACCGTATAATGCTCAGATTGCCGTGTTACTACTACAATTTAGTACTTAAATGTCTAAATCTAAAAAAAAGTGAGACGTAAATAAAGGACGCTCTTTTAGACGTAGTTAACGTTTATGTACCAAAATTGAGTGACTTGTTAAAAATCCATCATTATCCTTTCAGGTCGGCCGATCTCCGTAGATTGGGCGGTAGCGAAGGACAAGTACATGCAGTTTGTGGTGAACAAGCAGACCGAGATGGAAAACGGGGTAAAGAAGGAGGAGTCGGACAGCGATGATGATGTCAAGCCGCCCATCAACATCTCCAACGACGAACTGAAGACGGAGGTCAAAAGTTAGTTCATATTTCAAAATTTTCAAACAACACATTCAAAAGCATTATGCCGGATCCAGAAGGGTGTAATGTGTCACTTGTAATATATTGTCAACGTGTGGACGGCACTGCCAGTCAATAGTCGAAGTGTTTATTTGTAAAACATAGGTAAAACTATTACAGTGGTGTAAAAAATTATAAGTTTGGTATCACTATGTTTTGCCTTTTGGCGTACAAAAACATGTCCTTAAGATAATTTATACAATAAAATAACTTAACTAACAGGATAAATCATAGAAATTAAAAATGAATTAAAGATAAAAATACTGCCAATCTTAAATAATAACAGTAAAATCATTCCTTACATAAAATAAAAACATTTCGAATTCATTAAAAATATTACGAGCGCCTTTGTGTTCGCGCTAAAAACCGACACCCGATGGATCGGACACGTGCGTTGCGTCCACATGCAGAATCCCTGTTAGATTACACAATGGATTAACATTACACGTTACAGCCGTCTTTACAAGGATAAACGCTCAAAGCGCTAAAAAAACGTCTTGTCTAAGGGTGGTATTCCGTCTGTCCAATTTCTTTGTCCAAGGTGAGAGAGCCTTGCGTCTCACAGGCACATACAGCCTATTTTTTTATTCGGTAGACTAAAATGACATTTCATAGTATGAAATTACATTTTATGTTCATACTATGAAATGTCATTTTAGTCTACCGAATAAAAAAATAGACTTTAGGCACCCCTCTTTTTGGGTCGGGGTTTAAAAACTTCACTTGCATAGAACACCGATTTAGATTTTTTGCTTTTTCTCTTTTTTCCAGGCGAGTCTGATGAAGGCTCCGCAGAGTCTGATGATGAGAAGGATTCAGAAGCCGATGATGAGAGTGATGAAAAAGAAGATGATGATGATGATGAGGATGCCGAGGATGAAGAGATGGATGATCAGAGTGAGACCAGTACTATAGCTGAAAGGAAACGGTAAGTTACTGCCAAAATCAATCACAAATTCAAACATGTGTCTGTACTTTGAATTATAAACTGAAATTAATGTTATAAACGAAAGAAAAGGTGACCAAAGCCTCCAAGCGAGGCTGGAACCGAACCAGCGTCTTCAGCAAGAACCAGCGTCTTCAGCAAGAACCAGCGTCTTCAGCAAGAACCAGCGTCTTCAGCAAGAACCAGCGTCTTCAGCAAGAACCAGCGTCTTCAGCAAGAACCAGCGTCTTCAGCAAGAACCAGCGTCTTCAGCAAGAACCAGCGTCTTCAGCAAGAACCAGCGTCTTCAGCAAGAACCAGCGTCTTCAGCAAGAACCAGCGTCTTCAGCAAGAACCAGCGTCTTCAGCAAGAACCAGCGTCCGCGGCAGATGCCTAAAACCGCTCGGCCACCCGGGTTGCAGCGGCATGAGGCGTATTTTCTCCTCGTATATGCAATTTCTTAAGGGCTTATGGTCCCCTCTGGCGCCATCCATGACGTCGGGTTTAATTTATTTTCATTAAAATTATTTAATTGGTGTCCCATAGTATTTTACATACTTTGAACCATGCCCTCCCATCCCGAAGGCCGTATAATTCTTTTTAAATCGATATCATAGATGGCGCTATATGTCACAATCGGCGATAACGAAATTTTTATCTTACAGATTAAGATGTATTAAGAGACATTTAAAGTGTCATAAATTAAAAACATTATAAATGAAATTCAAACATTAATAACAACACGAATTCAATGCATTAATTTTCAAAATTTGAAATCACAATTATATCGCGACTGACTACGTTATGAACAACAGCGCAGGACAGTTATGTGGAGCTGTCGAAGTAATATTGAATATTGTCGCTAGATGGAGCCACCACGGTTCTAATATGTGGAGTTTGATTTAGAATAATTACATTTGAGTTATGAATTACGAAATTTAGTACAAAATGTTAAAAAATAGATCGGTCAATAAACTTGCTTACTCTAAATGAGTACCTATTTTTTTTTAAAGTAGGCCTGACGTTAAAATATAAACTAAAAAAACTCGTAGGGCGATGTCTTTCAAAAGAAATAAATGCTTTGTTTTTAAACACAATGCAAGTTTTTATTTCGCTTGATGTCCAAGTCAAACGCACATTTTACTCCTTTATTGACCGACGCGTTTGCGAAGGTCTCCGTTTTAACTCGGGCCAAATTTCGTTTGAGGAGAACGTTCTCCTCGGTTTAATTCTCAACCGATTCTCATCAAATTTTGTGACCAGATTCTAGGATAAAATAGTTTTTTTTCAATCTGATTATTTCAAAATTGCGGAAACAAATATGTAGTCGTATCAATATTATAAGAGCATTTCTTTTCTTTTTGAGATATATTTACAGTGCTTGGCAAAAATGTAGAAATGTTGTAAAGGGTTTTACTCGAGAATAAGTAGCCAAATTTCGTCAAATTGGCTAAGTGCTATCATGGCGCAGTTTGCAAACAGTTGCTTTGATGCATGGAGGTTCCAAGTTCGAACCCCAGGAAAGTGCGCTTCTAACTTTTTGTAAATTTTTACACTTATATTATTGTATTATGTATTATTATTTGTGCAAAGCACGGGTTAAACGTATTCGTTTCATTTTTCCAATCTTTTATTTAACTTTTTGTTAATTTAGTTTTTCTAAATAATTCTAAACGGCGTACCCATATATTTTTTATTCAGTTTTAAGTAGAGATGCCCGAAGTAGTATTGGCCGAATACCGAATATTCTGCCCCTCTCCCGGCCGAATACCGAATATTCGGCGACCGAATATTCGGCATGACATGCGAACATTTTGACTCACAATTATTATGAAAACTGATCGCTAACAAACCTCAACGTTAGATGACGTTAGCTAAGTTATATTTTTGTTGAACAGCATTAATGAGTAGAGTCAAACAAAACAGACTCATGATAAAAATAATATGTTTTTTAATCAATAAATGGTCAAAAAAGGGTCTTCGTATTTAACAACTTTCCAATAACACATTCTAAATATGCTTACCTACATAGTTTTTGGTTATTTTTATGATGCAATTTTTCTTTTTAAGTAGGTGCAACAGATATTCGGTATTCGGCCGAATAGTAGGCAACATTCGGCCGAATACTGAATATTCGGCAAAGTGGCCGAATAGGCCGAATACCGAATAGTTGCCGAATATTCGTGGTATCTCTAGTTTTAAGCTATGCTCGCGAGGTCTACAGTTTATTAATTTCCTTGTTGTAAACGACGATCGGCTTAAACCGCGAAAATCGAAGTTTGTAAACTTCATGAGGTAGAACAAACTAAATTGACAGCGATTTTGATAGCACAGACTATGCAAGTGTTTTTTTAATTACATAATCTAATAGAAGTTTGATGTTTAAAATAACACTAATAAAATATGCTTCGTATGACTCATGCAACTATCTCTGTCACTCGAATTACATCTTAATGTGAGTATAAAGAGCCCAAAATTTGCAATATTCGGTGTTCGCGGGTCTCGGGGCCTGCCTAGTCGAATTTTTGTTGACGGACAGACTCCGACAATGACTGCACTCATGACTACGACGGGGAGTATGGGGGTAGTCATGATTTGGTCATGGACTGGCCACGGCGTGACATGCGAGTTAGCCTTGAAAAAAATGCCACCTAGGTGTTCGTATTTCCAATGCAAGGTCATGACCGCCATGATTGGTCAAAAGTCGATGTTTCGCTTCTAATCTGAACACAGTGCGCGTTTGCAAACTTGAATTGACAATACGGTGTGTTATATCTATAGGTTTGTATTTATTTTTAATTTAATACGAATACTTATGTCCTCAATCGCTCCAGCGTCTCAAGGCCGCACAGCGACGTGCACACGCACACTCAGATTAAGTACTAATTGTAAGGTGCGTCTGTGTGCTTACGAAAAATACCATACAACTAGGTACATAGGCGTGAACGCCACAGTCAAATACAAATACAAAAGACAAATAACTTTATTTTGCATGAAATATGGTACAAAAGATGGTCAGACAATAGTATACATAAGTAGCACATATTTCACCAGCATCTGGCATGCAAAAAACTAAATTTACAACTAAAACTAAGTTTAAACATCCATAATAGTCAAGGCCTATATTATAATATGTCACCTACCTCGGTCAAAAGATGCCATGTATTCCTCTATGGAATAGAAAGCCTCTTCATTCGTGCCGTCCTCTTCTTCTTTCTAATAGGAGCGACAGGGACAGCATGCACGGTTTGAAACTTCTAACAGTTCTAACCATGTTAATAAAAGAGGGACGGGCAGTATATCTCGCCGCGAGATACTGTCGTGCCTATCATGGGCTAGCCCGGCTGTAAATATTTGTTTTTCGTGCAAATAATTACTTTTTGTATTTTAAAATACTACAAAATAAATCGTGTTACTGCCGTTTGTACGAGAATGTAAATTTTTAACATGAAATAAATGTTTAATAAATAAATAAATATTATAGGGATTCTTACACAAACTGACTAACGATACAAATGTGTAATATACAATTAATACTTAAATACATAGAAAATATTCATGACTCAGGAACAAATATCTGTCTCATTATACAAATAAATTACACTTTATTTTCAATATAAAAAAATCGATCGAGTAGGTAATTCAAGGTCACTTTTTTTGTAACTTTGTGGCCCTGCTACTTACGGGTTAAACACCCTGACCATGGAAACCGGCATACCCTTATTATTTTCCCTCCTCTTATTTATTTCCGAGACTTGGTGCGCGACTGACACTATCAATAGCTGCAAGCTGCGCGCTCGAGTAACATTTTTAATTGACCGAAGCGTAGCGAAGGTCTACGTTTTGACTCGGGCATTTTGCTTTTGTATGTCCGGATGTTCTCCTCTACAGGTCGCAATTCTTAACCGATTTTCGTGAAATTTTGTGACCGAATTCTATGACTAAAATTTTTTTGTTTATCCGGTTTTTGAAATTTTTTCAAAATGGCGGAGTTGTGATAGCTCCCGCCTAAACAAATAGTCGTATCGGTATCATAAGAGTTTTTTCTTTTTGAGATATGTTTATAGATTAAATGGCCAAAAATTCAGAAAATTTGTATCGCTGGTTTTGGCGGTATTTAGATATTTAGTTTTTACTTAAGAATGAGTAGCTAAATTTCGTCAGCTTTAGTAAGAACTATAATGGCGTATTTAGCAAACGTTCGCTTTTTTTGTTTGCATCGGCAGGTCCCTGGTTCCATTCCCAGTAATTGTATACTGCTGCTACATAACTTTTAGTATTTTTTTTATACTTAAATTTCATATAGTTGTTTTTTATTTTATTTTTTTATTTTGAAAAAATGAAAAATTTCGTATTTTTTATTTATCAAGCGCGGCGCGGGTTAAGCCGCTTAACCCGCGCCGCGCTTGATAAATAAAAAATACGAAATTTTTCATTTTAACTTAAGCGTATTCGTTTAATTTTTGTTTGTAGCTTTATGTAGTTTTTAATTTTTTGTTTATATTACATGTACTATACCTATATTTTAATAAATATTTTTGCCATACATTTATTCAGTTTTAAGCTCTGCTTGCGAGGTCTACAGCTCACAGAGCCACTAGTAACTAATCCGTTTTGTATATATCATATTTAAAAAATCCATCGGATGTAAAAAAATGTTTTCTTAGGTACAGTCAGCAGCAGAAGTTGCTAAGCGGGCGAGGCGTTCATAATTACCTTGACGCGCTCTTATTCTCTTAACAATAAAGTCGCGTCAAGATTATTTTGAACACCTCGCCCGCTTAGCAACTATTGCTGCTGACTGTACATGATAGGACAAGTACGGCTACCATTAATTGACATTTGACTTTTACGCCACCGACTGCGTGAACTCGATCGCACCAATACATCAATGCGAGTGCGAGCGAGATAGACTGCGATCGACTTCATGCAGTCGCTAGCGTACCTAAACGTCAAATGCCAACTCATGATAGCCGTAGCGAATAAGCTACAAAACTTTTAGTAGATAAATAAAAAAATGAATAAATCGGAAATACAATTTATTTATTTATTAATTTAAAAGCATGGCAAAATAAACGTTACACACATTTTTTATTGCAATATTACGAAATAGAATGTAAAACACGCAAAGCAACGTATATGAGGCATTATCTATGAAAAGGGACCTTATTGTCGATGGCGCTTACGCCGCACAGCGTCGCGCGGCATTGTATTTATATCAGAGCATCGTTAATAACGGCGTAACCGCCATCGACAATAAGGTCCCTTTTCATAGATAACGTCACATATGCTACTTAGGACGGTGCGCTTTTTTAGTATGGTATTGGCGTATTGGGTATCTGCATGTACTATGTATGTACTAGTATTTTATGGGGCATTATCTATGAAAAGGGACCTTATTGTCGATGGCGCTTACGACGAACGGCGTCGCGCGGCATTGTATTTATGCCGGAGCATCGTTGATAACGGTGTAGGCGCCATCAAAAATAAGGTCCCTTTTCATAGATAACGTCACATACACATATGATCTGTGATCCTTACAAAATACCTACTCCTTCCTTTCCTATATACATGGTCTTTTTTATTTCATAATAAATCTAAGAAAATACCGCGTAGTATTATATCTATATCTCTAGGTACTAATATGGGGCATTATCTATGAAAAGGGACCTTATTGTCGATGGCGCTTACGCCGCACGGCGTCGCGTGGCCTTGTATTTATATCTAAACATCGTCAATAATGGCGTAAGCGCCATCGACAATAAGGTCCCTTTTCATAGATAACGTCACATATAAATTTAGATTTTAATATGCGCATATTTTTTCAAGTTTTTACTTTCGATTTTATTTAACGGACGTTAAAAATAGATTGTTTCGTCGGCGGGTCGGCGCGACCTTGGGATTTGGGCCTCTCAAGGCCATGTGGACGGCACGCGGCAATGCAACGCTTAGCTCCAAGAATTATTTTATTAAAACAGATCATACCGCAATGCCGTGTTCTTTCTGCCCTAATGTGAAGCATAGGTACCAGATACCTTCAAACCAGCATAAGAGTCCTCTTTGATTATGCATTATTATTGTGTATCTCAAAGTCACAGTTATGCTGGTTTACCCGAACGCTTGTCGTGCCGATTTGCCGAAGCAAGGTAAGCGATAAGAATACGACCTGTGATTTGTAACGAAACTTTGAGGCCTTCGCCTATACTAAAGTAGGTACCCATTCAGACTTCTATTTACAATACAAAAAAATTAACAAAAAAATTAAAAAGTCAAATTGATTTCATAATCGTAAATTATGATATGTAAATAAATTTCAATTTTGTCGCCGATGGCTGAAACGCCATCTAGTAATGATTGACCTTAAAAATGAATGTGATGTGTAGGTTTAGTGCGTGAAAGCTACAACAGATATCGCGCGAGAGGTGTTTTGACGCCATTTCAACGCATGTTTGTCGTAAGAGTTTTATTAGCTCCGTGGGGCTCCGTGCGCCATCTAGTTTGTTACTGTGAACTAAAAAATTGCCTACAAGTATTTGCTACTTAGGACGGTGCGCGTTTTTAGTATGGGATTGGGTATCTGTACTAGTATTATATGATCTGTGCTTTGAACATATTTAAAAACTAATAAAAATTCATTACAGGAGGTGGATTTTTAGTGACGTCTCAAAATGCGTTATCATAGTAACTTCATAGCAATTCATATACTTGGTCAAGCAGATCTTGTCGGTAGAAAAAGGCGGCAAATTTCAAAAATGTAGGCGCGAAGGGATATCGTCCCATAGAAAATTTGAATTTCACGCCTTTTTTTACTGACAAGATTTGCTTGACCAGCTATAGTAACGAATCGTTTTGACGTGATGACGTGTCATGTTTTTACTAGTTTCTAGGTATTCATTTAGTCTCTTAAAACATTTCCAGAATACAACTGAACGACGCCGAGGACGGGCGCACTGTGTTCGTAACAAACATCCCGTTCAGCGTCGACAGCGACCAACTCCGGGCGTTCGTCGAGAACACGGGACCCGTGCAGTACGCTCTAGTCTGTGTCGACAAGCTGACCGAGCACTCTAAAGGCTCTGGCTTCGTCAAGTTTGAGGTAATATACACCTTATCACCTACAACATAAAGCCTAGTTCATAAGAACATCCCGTTCAGCGTCGACAGCGACCAACTCCGGGCGTTCGTCGAGAACACGGGACGCGTGCAGTACGCTCTAGTCTGTGTCGACAAGCTGACCGAGCACTCTAAAGGCTCTGGCTTCGTCAAGTTTGAGGTAATATACACCTTATCACCTACAACATAAAGCCTAGTTCATAAGAACATCCCGTTCAGCGTCGACAGCGACCAACTCCGGGCGTTCGTCGAGAACACGGGATCCGTGCAGTACGCTCTAGTCTGTGTGGACAAGCTGACCGAGCACTCTAAAGGCTCTGGCTTCGTCAAGTTTGAGGTAATATACACCTTATCACCTACAACATAAAGCCAGTACGGATATGATGGTCGTTCTTGTCTACGTGACAGCGTGATAAAACGGTGTCCGTCACTTTCTTTCCCACGGTGTTAAACAGTGACAGTTATTTTATCACGTGGATAAAGATGGATAAAGCTATCCATAATAGGCTGGCTGGTTCATAAGAACATCCCGTTCAGCGTCTGTGTGGACAAGCTGACCGAGCACTCTAAATGCTCTGGCTTCGTCAAGTTTGAGGTAATATACACCTTATCACCTACAACATAAAGCCTAGTTCATAAGAACATCCCGTTCAGCGTCGACAGCGACCAACTCCGGGCGTTCGTCGCGAACACGGGACCCGTGCAGTACGCTCTAATCTGTGTGGACAAGCTGACCGAGCACTCTAAAGGCTCTGGCTTTGTCAAGTTTGAGGTAATATACACCTTATCACCTACAACATAAAGCCTAGTTCATAAGAACATCCCGTTCAGCGTCGACAGCGACCAACTCCGGGCGTTCGTCGCGAACACGGGACCCGTGCAGTAGGCTCTAGTCTGTGTGGACAAGCTGACTGAGCACTCTAAAGGCTCTGGCTTCGTCAAGTTTGAGGTAATATACACCTTATCACCTACAACATAAAGCCTAGTTCATAAGAACATCCCGTTCAGCATCGACAATGACCAACTCCGAGCGTTCGTCGCGAACACGGGACCCGTGCAGTACGCTCTAGTCTGTGTCGACAAGCTGACCGAGCACTCTAAAGGCTCTTGCTTCGTCAAGTTTGAGGTAATATAACCCTTATCACCTACAACATAAAGCCTAGTTCATAAGAACATCCCGTTCAGCGTCGACAGCGACCAACTCCGGGCGTTCGTCGAGAACACGGGACCCGTGCAGTACGGTCTAGTCTGTGTGGACAAGCTGACCGAGCACTCTTTGGCAGCGGGGTTTGGTATGCGTACTAAGGTGTTGGGATTATTGTAAATAAAAATGTAGACTCCGGAAAAATAATTACTCTATTTAACACTACTCAAAAACTAAACTAACAGAAATTACAATATTTAACTAGTAAAAGGCGGTATCGTAATTTAGCGGTCTTCACATCATTACAATAACCGGAATGCGACAGCACTTTGACGTCTGTCATCTAGAGAGATCGGTTTTTGCGCCTAAACGGCGTCGCGTATTACCTAAGTCCCTAACTCTCATATATTGTGATTCTCTAATAAATATTGTTATAAATGGTGCTCTGGTGTTTTTACCCTTACAGCTTCAGAAGTGCGATAGTGGATTCCCGCCTACTACGATATAATTTGTCGAAATTGACATTACGAAATTTACCGCGCGTAGTCCTTCCTTGTTTCATTGTTCTGATCGTTAATCTGATTGTAATGAGTAAATGCACCAACACCACTCATCAGTTAGGGACTTAAATATACAAAGTCTAAGATTGGTGTCAAAATCATACCTACAAGAATAGCCTACAAAACTAACCCGTGCCGGCTATTGGCTGGCGTATCGTACCTTTGCCGTGTGTTTTGTGTGTTTTGTGTTTGATTTCAGATACCTATTTCAGTTTATGTACACCAATGATCATGACTGTCAAAAATAAAACATATTGACAGTGCAATAAAGCTGCTGGCATGTATGTATTACAATATTCACAGCAGAAGATCACAAGACATAAGCTGACAGATACCATTAGGTACAATTGAATTTTGATATTGGTATGAATGAAATAAATCCTTGGGATTATAGAGTAACTCAGGTAAAAGTTAACTCAGGTAAGAAGTCTGTCGATCCAACACCTAACAGTGCTCCGGGCCATAGTGGTAAATGCTGCCTCACTTATATGTTGTGTTATTTTTGTAATCTATGTGCTTTCAGATACATAACATAATGTGATTAAGTATGTCTACATGACATATTAAAAAAAATGCTATGAACATTTTCTAAAGTTTGTGTCATGGTGAAATTTACATTCAAGTAAAAAGCATATTATAAAACAAGTTTGGTAATGTAAATTTAGCCTTGATTGATGCTATATGTATGGTGGTATTATGCTTTCATGATTAACAATGAGTGCTATTTAATACTTTATCCTTTCAGTCAAATTAAAATAGATTACAAGTTTTCAAAAACACTGGAATATTGGTTACAACAACAATAAGGAGAAATTACTTGTTGTTTCATATGTGTGTGTATGATATTACACATGCTTATTGCAACTGACATAATGCTTTGTTGGTGTGTTTTTGGTTTGTGTAATTTCCAGAAATTTGACAGCAATGATTCTTGAATTGAACGACCATACCGTTGCATGTGAGCTTAGATTATCCTTAATAGGCTAATTTTGTTACTGGTATATTTGCAGTGTAGGCCTTAAGAGGCGGACCATTGCATGTGATATAAGACTATCCTTCAGAGGATGGTTGTTACTGGTATTCGCAGTGTAGGCTTTAAGAAGCGGACCATTGCATGTGATATAAGACTATCCTTAAGAGGATGGTTGTTTACTGGTATTTGCAGTGTAGGCTTTAAGAGGCGGACCATTGCATTCCTTAAGAGGATGGTTGTTTACTGGTATTTGCAGTGTAGGCTTTAAGAGGCGGACCATTGCATGTCATATAAGACTATCTTTAAGAGGATGGTTGTTACTGGTATTTGCTGCAATGCAGGCCTTAAAAGGCGGACCGTTGCATGTGAGCTTAGATTATCCTTAATAGGCTAATTTTGTTACTGGTATATTTGCAGTGTAGGCCTTAAGAGGCGGACCATTGCATGTGATATAAGACTATCCTTCAGAGGATGGTTGTTACTGGTATTCGCAGTGTAGGCTTTAAGAAGCGGACCATTGCATGTGATATAAGACTATCCTTAAGAGGATGGTTGTTTACTGGTATTTGCAGTGTAGGCTTTAAGAGGCGGACCATTGCATTCCTTAAGAGGATGGTTGTTTACTGGTATTTGCAGTGTAGGCTTTAAGAGGCGGACCATTGCATGTCATATAAGACTATCTTTAAGAGGATGGTTGTTACTGGTAATTGCTGCAATGCAGGCCTTAAAAGGCGGACCGTTGCATGTGAGCTTAGATTATCCTTAATAGGCTAATTTTGTTACTGGTATATCTGCAGTGCAGGCCTTAAGCGGCGGACCATTGCATGTGATATAAGACTATCCTTAAGAGGATGGTTGTTTACTGGTATTTGCAGTGTAGGCTTTAAGAGGCGGACCATTGCATGTCATATAAGACTATCTTTAAGAGGATGGTTGTTACTGGTGTTTGCAGTGTAGGCCTTAAGAGGCGGACCATTGCATGTGATATAAGACTTTCCTTAAGAGGATGGTTGTTACTGGTATTTGCAGTGTAGGCCTTAAGAGGTGGACCATTGCATGTGATATAAGACTATCCTTAAGAGGATGGTTGTTACTGGTATTTGCTGCAATGCAGGCCTTAAAAGGCGGACCGTTGCATGTGAGCTTAGATTATCCTTAATAGGCTAATTTTGTTACTGGTATATTTGCAGTGTAGGCCTTAAGAGGCGGACCATTGCATGTGATATAAGACTATCCTTCAGAGGATGGTTGTTACTGGTATTCGCAGTGTAGGCTTTAAGAAGCGGACCATTGCATGTGATATAAGACTATCCTTAAGAGGATGGTTGTTTACTGGTATTTGCAGTGTAGGCTTTAAGAGGCGGACCATTGCATTCCTTAAGAGGATGGTTGTTTACTGGTATTTGCAGTGTAGGCTTTAAGAGGCGGACCATTGCATGTCATATAAGACTATCTTTAAGAGGATGGTTGTTACTGGTATTTGCTGCAATGCAGGCCTTAAAAGGCGGACCGTTGCATGTGAGCTTAGATTATCCTTAATAGGCTAATTTTGTTACTGGTATATCTGCAGTGCAGGCCTTAAGAGGCGGACCATTGCATGTGATACAAGACTATCTTTAACAGGCTAGTTTGTTCCTGGTATCTGCAGTGCAGGCTTTAAGAGGCGGACCATTGCATGCGATATGATATTATCCTTAAGAGGACCATTATTTCTACTACCGATAAATGTTTTATCTATATCGTATCGTACTATTTGTTGTTGACCTTGAGAGGTTGGCTTGAGACCTTGTTTACAAAAGGATATTTTAATGACCTTAAGACTGATGATCTCAAGGTTACCTTGAAAGGGTTGCTCGCACTTATACCTTCTAGGGATCGCTGGCGAAGTACCGGATCCAGTAGAGTTGGAGGGAGTGCCTGTTCGAAATACCCAGTTGGAGCGAGTGCGTGCACCGGGCTCCGTGACAACCTTATCGTGAAGGGCTGACTTCTACGGTCGTTGCGCCTACAAGGGCAGTGGTGTCCTAGCCTAGGCAGCTCCGCACATGCATGAGACGTGTCCCATGTTAGCCTCTCACGAGTTGTACGCATTTGTGTGCGTGCATGCGAGGGAGTGCATCCTACAACGGAGAAGCCAATTAATAATGAACTGGTGGAGGCTACCTCCACCTGGTGAAGACCCAGCTTGCTGCGACTGCGTTGGCTGTGGCAGCCTTCAGTGGCTGCGCTGATGACAGTGACCTTCGGGGCGCCGGTCGGGTCAGGCGATGGCCGAGCTAAAAGGCGGTATCGTAATTTAGCGGTCTTCACATCATTACAATAACCGGAATGCGACAGCACTTTGACGTCTGTCATCTAGAGAGATCGGTTTTTGCGCCTAAACGGCGTCGCGTATTACCTAAGTCCCTAACTCTCATATATTGTGATTCTCTAATAAATATTGTTATAAATGGTGCTCTGGTGTTTTTACCCTTACACTAGTAGTAGGAGTAGGGAGCGATATAAAATCAAACTCGACCTGTGATAATAAAGGTACGAGACAACTCGACGAGTTGACGTCTAACTCAGAACTAACTCTGACTCCCCGCGATTCCGATGACCATAACTTTGCAGGTAAGCATCAGGCTCATCGGGATAGCGGTACAGGACCGATAACGGTTTGCACATGGATCCTAGCGTTTCTCACGCTGGCTACAAATTAGTTTATTACTTAAGTTTACAATAGGTATTCGGACACCGACAAAGAAATAAAACAAAGATGGACAAACAAAGAGTCAGTGCCGACAAGGAAAAGGAAATGCATTTTACAATACTTTTACAAGCTTATTCCTAACGGCAATAAAAAAACAAAGTTACCGTTACGAATGCTATGCACATTGCGTATAACGGGAAAAGCTAAAATTTAATTTATTTAATTATTTATTTAATATCATCTAAGCTTGGGCGAATGTAGGACGCAGTCCCTACAACTCTAAAGGCTCTGGCTTCGTCAAGTTTGAGGTAATATAAACCTTATCACCTACAACATAAAGCCTAGTTCATAAGAACATCCCGTTCAGCGTCGACAACGACCAACTCCGAGCGTTCGTCGAGAACACGGGACCCGTGCAGTAGGCTCTAGTCTGTGTGGACAAGCTGACTGAGCACTCTAAAGGCTCTTGCTTCGTCAAGTTTGAGGTAATATAAACCTTATCATCCATAACATAAAGCCTAGTTCATAAGAACATCTCGTTCAGCGTCCACAACAACCAACTCCGGGTGTTTGTCGAGAACACGGGACCCGTGCAGTACGCTCTAGCACACCTCGGACACTGGCGATCAAATGTATGAAACAAACGCGTTCCTACGCACACAGCCTAAGCTCGTGTAGGTGAACGCGTACCATGCTTGTGTGAGTGAGATAAGCCATTGTAGGGTAACTGTGAGGTAACCGAGAGCGGGTCTCAGCGGGTGGGCAGCACTTTCAACGGGAGGCAGGGAGCGTCCATACTGTATGCTAGTACTCTTTATTATACTGTGGCTCTAGTCTGTGTGGACAAGTTGACCGAGCACTCTCAAGGCTCTGGCTTCGTCAAGTTTGAGGTAATATAAACCTTATCATCTATAACATAAAGCCTGCATCGACAACGACCAACTCCGAGCGTTTGTCGAGAACACGGGACCCGTGCAGTACGCTCTAGTCTGTGTGGACAAGCTGACCGAGCACTCTAAAGGCTCTGGCTTCGTCAAGTTTGAGGTAATATGAACCTTATCATCTATAACATAAAGCCTGCGTCGACAACGACCAACTCCGAGCGTTCGTCGAGAACACGGGACCCGTGCAGTACGCTCTAGTCTGTGTCCACAAGCTGACCGAGCACTCTAAAGGCTCTGGCTTCGTCAAGTTTGAGGTAATTTACAACTTATTACCTATGAAATATAGTCTAGTTTACTAAAAAACCATCTATGGAGAAAGCAGATACAAAATATAATTCGCAACGTAAAAAAAAATATCCCGCTAAAATTTAAGCCTGTTCGCAAATCCCGCCATGAGATTAAAAAAAAAAATATTATTAATAAGAAATACACTAGGAAATAAAATACCCATATAGCGCATTTGCAGACTTCGGTAAACCAATCCAGGAAAAGTGTCGTTTTGTGACTTGACACGAAACTTTGGTTCAACTAATTTTTTTAGAAGCAAAAATCAACCAAATATCCAAAAATGAATAAAATAAAGCTTTAATAACATGTAACTATGTAGTTACAAGTTACAAATATTCTAAGGGAAATAAAAAATCACGCCGCCATTTTTGTACATCTAAATTAGTTACAACATTTGTCGCTAGATGGCGCTGGCGTCGAGATAGATCTCGCTATCGTTAGTGCGGCGTAGTTTCATGACCCGCCCTCCGTACTGTTGTGTCGCTAACTTTGCGCAGAGGCAATATCGTAACCAATGAGGTTTATCCGAGGTGCGATTATTGCTAGTTGAAAACTTTACCAATACCCCGCCGTGTGGACGTGAAATACCGTCCGCTATGGCAATTTTTGAATGGCCGTAAAGGCCTAAAAATCCTTTGATAAAACGTGTAAATGTAAATTTTCACCACACCCTCGGAAAGGCTTACTTAGCACTTCAGAAACCGATAGCAAAGTTGCATTTTATTCACATGTGAGGCAAAGTAATCAAATGCAAATTTAAATAAATAAATAAATTAAATTAAATTAAATTTATTTAAGACCAACAAAGAATCAATTTCGTTAGTGACACATTTAATCTTACAACTAATGTTAGTAGGTACACACACACAAACTTATTAACTAACTACATTAATCATTATATTTACATATTTATTTATTTATTTATGCACATATGGAGTGCACCACAGTGGTTCAGGTAGGCCCCATCGAACCTGTCTGCATACATGGCTAGGATGCTGTTGGTGCTGTTCCTCACCCTGCATAACAATGAAGTGGTTCTTTTGCGCATAATGGCAGCAAAACTATCTACGCGCGCCTCCGCAAACATTGTTGACGCGCTGCAGTAGCGAGGAAGCCCCATCAGCACCCTAAATGCATTATTGTACTGTACACGCAGGGCACTGTACTGCCTTTGCGTGTAGTTCACCCACAGGCTGCTGGTGTAAAAAGATGTACAAAAGGCTCGGAATAACGTAACCTTTACTGCCGGTGAGCTACAAGCGAACCTGCGGGCAATCATGTTCGCCCTCACAGCCAGTGCCCTGCGCTCCCTTTCGACGTCGGCACCGTCCTTGAGGTCAGAGGTAATCATATGTCCCAGGTACTTAAAATTGTCTACCAACTTAAGCGGGGTTTTGTTTAGTTGTAATACTGGGACTGTTGATGGACATTTACCTCTGACTCCAAACACCATCATTTCGCTCTTTGCAGAGTTGTATTTAAGCCCGTGTGCTGCAGCGTACCGCTCGCAGACCGTTATAAGCCTCGCGAGACCACAGGGTGACGCGCTCAACAGCACCATGTCGTCCGCGTAGCTAATATTGTTAATGCAAACGCCCTGCACGTGGCAACCGACATGTGTGCTGCTGAGCTCGGCAATAAATCCATTTACGTATAAATTGAAGAGCTTCGGGGAGGTTAGCCCTCCCTGCCTTACCCCGCACTCCAAACTATACGGTTCCGACAACGCTCCTGCCCATCGAACGCTATTGACCTGTCTTGTGTACCAGAATTTGAAAATGGATATAAGCTCCGGAGGTACCTCCATCTCCATAAGCTTTCTCCATAGTATATCATAACAGACCAGGTCAAAAGCCCTCGATAGGTCGAGAAAGCACGCATAAACAGGTGTGTCTCTATCAGTATAATACCTAACAGTCTGCTTGAAACACAATATAGCACTTTCAGTCGACAATCCGGGCCTAAACCCGAACTGATTGCCGTGCAGCTGTATATACTTATCTAATTGTGTATTAAGCAGACTGTCAAGTATTTTTGCAATAACAGTGGCAAGAGAAATTGGCCTGTAGTTGGTCTTGTCCGACGTATCTCCAGTCTTGTTTTTTACAATCGGAACCACAACGGTTTTCATTAGTTCGGCCGGTAAATACGAATGTCCCAGACACAAAGTATATAACATTGCCAGCACTCGAGGTAGGTGTGGGCCCGCATATTGCAGGTGTTCGATACTGTAATTTATTGTAATAAAAATAAATAAAAAGTAATTTATTGTCGCAAAACACAGTAACAAAATAAAACAAACAAGGAAAAAGAAAAAAGACACAATAAGCACATTAAGTCCAATAGGGTTGTTGACTGTATAAATATATATATGTACTGTATAATTTAGAGTTTTTTTCTTATGTTTGCTGGTAGAATTGACTTTTAAATGATGATTTTGGATGATACATATTTAATAACATTCATTTGATGATTTTGTTTGATATTTTACATTTAATACTTGCTTTGGGTTGGTGTGGTGAAAAATTTTGTGTTTCAAATTTGCCCCCCGAAATTTTGTTTAACCCTCGCAACGCTCAAGATTCCATTTTTCTAACCGCTCGCTACGCTCGTGGTTCAATTCTGAAATCTTTCGCTTGCTCGGGTATCAATATTAGCACGAGCGGTTAAACAACTTTGCCCCCTTGTAAAACAAAAAACTATAATTGCATTCACATTGTGACATGTTATTCATCTCACAGGGATGTTTATCCACACAGTCTGTAATGACGGATCAATATTTTTATTCCCTTGGGAGTTTATTTTATTTTATTATGATTTATGTCGTTAAGCTTACTCTATATATGAAAATATGACGTTAAAGACAGTTCTATTCGGATTATTCCCACTAGTTACCACCAAGTTGTTACCAGTGGTAACTACTGGGAATAACCCTTTTATTCAAGTCGGTACAAAGTTATTTAGCTTAAGCTTTGGATTCCTCCGAAAACGGTGCCGTCATATTACGGCCGCTATATAGCGTTGACTGACGTCACTAGAACGTTGTCTATGTAAACAAGATGGCGCGGTTTCCTACACGGCGTTACGTTACGTTGATTGTCAACGTAACGTAAGATGACGGCCGTCATGACGGTGTCGAAAGTTTCGTGAACGTTTTATTAGAATGCGGTGACGCCATTTTGAATAAATGACACGAGATTTGAATAAATGATTCCGTACTACGATTATTTTCCTCTTCTGATGATATTTCATCCTCCAAGTAAATTATAGATGATCAAGCAAATCTTGTCCGTAGGAAAAGGCGCGAAATTCAAATTTTCTATGGGACGTTATCCCACCGCGCCTACATTTTTCAAATTTGCCGCTTTGACCTTGGTGGCTGACGGTGTGTAATGACGCCGTGGTACTTTCCACATGTCGCCACCGTAAAGACGGCCGTCTTTTGCGGCCGCTATATGACGGCACCGTTTTCGGAGGAATCCAAAGCTTTAGACGTACTCCTTCCGTTCTTTAACTTTTTTTTTATAACATTTGTAGAAAGAAGAGGACGCCAAGACGTTTCTCTCTCTCTCGGCCGAGGCGCTCCGGCTCGAGGGGCAGGCGCTGCAGCCCCGGCCGGCGCTCAAGCGGGAGAGCCTGCAAAAAGCCTCCAAACAGCCCAAGGATAACCGGAACCTTTACCTGGTTAAAGAGGGAGGTAAGGCTATTTAGGTTTTTATTCTGCTAATAATCTTGTGCACAGAATAAAATACAGTAGAACCCGCTTAATACGATCACGTTTAATACGATTTCCCGCATAATACGCCATTTTACGCCGGTCCCTGCAACTTTAGGCCTGTTTTCATACATTTTTTCATGGTTAATACGACTCGCGTCCCGCTTAATACGCCATCTAAATGTTACCAACTTACGTCTTCTTCTTCCTCGCGTTGTCCCGGCATTTTTGCCACGGCTCATGGGAGCCTGGGGTCCGCTTGGCAACTAATCCCAGTAATTGGCGTGGGCACTAGTTTTTACGAAAGCGACTACCATCTGACCTTCCAACCCAGAGGGTAAATTTGGCCCGTATTGGGATTAGTCCGGTTTCCTCACGATGTTTACCTTCACCGAAAAGCGACTGCTAAATATCAAATGATATTTCGTACATAAGTTCCGAAAAACTCATTGGTACGAGCCGGGGTTCGAACCCGCGACCTCCGGATTGTATTGTATTTATTTATTGCAATTCACATGTACATTACAGGTTTTCCAAGTACTTAAGAGTATAGGTAGGTACACAAATGACACATGAAACCCTGATGGGCACAGCAATCAGGTAGATATGTAAACAATATTAGTCGTTTCGAGCATAATTTCATCAATTGCAGGGTGGTTGAATAGTAAATATTCTAGTATTATACAAATAAGTAGGTATGTACATTTTTCTTTCTCACCGAGACCGTGGTACACAACAAGTACGATTATGTAAAATGGATCAGCTATATTTACTCGCAAGTAGGTATTTGGAAGTTAGACCAGCGTACCTAATATTTATTTGCTGTTTACTCATTTTCATTAAAATACTCCTGTAAGCTGTAATGACATTGTTTGATTAAATATTGTTTTAAAGTTTTATTAAATATTTTTTCCAATTCGATGTCTTTTATTTCGTTAGGTAAATTGTTATAAATTTTTATGGCCATATTTTGTGGGCTTGTGCTATGTAGTTTCAGATTTGAGTTTGTTGTCTGTATAAGGTTATTTTTATATCTCGATTCGTATCGTCTAGGTTGGTCAGCAATTTTTTTAAATAGAGTGGGGTATTTACGTGCAAATTTGCAAATTTCAAAGATATAAATTGAAGTTAAGGTTAGGATTTTAAATTTTATGAAGTAGGGTTGGCAACTGTCAGGGCAATAGATATTTGCTAATATTCTTACGCATGTTTTTTGGAGAATAAACAACTCGTTTGCATCTGTGCTATTCCCCCATAGGATGATAGAATATTTTAACCATGAATAGGCATACGCGTAGTAAGCTGCAAGGGCAGATTTTAGGTCAGTGGTTTTTTTTAGTTCTCTTAATGCATAGGTGAATTTAGACATTTTATTTGCAATCTTTTTTACGTGCGCTTTCCAATTTATATTGGAGTCGATATCCAAGCCAAGAAGTGTAAAGCTATCAACGCATTCTAGTTTTATGTTATTGTATGAGAAGTCTATTTGTAACGGGGTTTTTTGGTAGGGCCTAAATTGCATTAACTTAGTCTTTGAAAAATTTATTTCTAAGTTATGATCGTTCATCCAGTGAGTTATATTTGTCAATATGTTTTTTAGATTTTCGTTAAGATTTTGGTCATTTAGGCATGATGTGAGCACGGAAATATCGTCAGCGAATAGTACGCAATTTTGATTTATTATTTTTGGGAGGTCGCACGCTCGCGCACGCTCGCGAGCGTGCGATTGCAAGTCGCACGCTCTTACCGCTAGGCCACCAGCGCTAAGCGAGGAATTCAATAGTTCAGTAAATTCATTTGCAAGCAAAAGGAACGAAAAGTCGTAGGGGAATAATTATCATTGCTCTCACGTGAATCCAAACGTGATAGCGAGATGTAGCCTTAAGAGTGGGGATAACGCAAAATGGTAGTTATTATTGAGTTTTTATATCTTTTAATCATTATTAAAAGCCTTGAAAAAATCACAGAGACCCTAGGCTATATTTGCATGAGCAGACTCTTACCAAAACCAGGCGTGTCTAAGTACATCCGTTCGGCCCCAATTTTGGGGAAAGCCATAAGCCGCGCGTGGCGATGTCGCCACCTAGCGGCCATATCTGTGCTGATCGTAACAGACGCGTTTTGTTAGAGAGTGAGTCTTCTGTACTTAGTACTATTATTTATTCAGTGCCAAAACCTTAAAAGTTGGTTGTTTTCGTTATTTGTCTAATTTTACATGGCGCTATACGGTGTCATGCATTATGTCTGTCTGTAACTGAATGTCAAATGTAACTTTAGGCTGTGTTTCCAGTGATTGTGGCGGGCACGAAGGCCGCGGTGGGTGTTTCCGCGTCCGACATGGCGAAGCGACTCGCGCTCGAGCGCAGCAAGACACAGATGCTCAAGAACCTGAACAGGTAAATATTAAAGACTAGCTTTTGCCCGCGACTTTGTCTGCGTGAAGTTGGTAATTTGGGTAGCTTATTTTTACCCAATCTGCTTTTTATCGATTTCCCATAGATCCTTCCACGCCCCTTTTCACCTCCTTAAAGGGTGATTTCTGTGATAAAAACTACCCTATGTCCTTTCCGGGACTCAAACTATCTCCATACCAAGATACAACTAAATCGGTTCAGCGGTTTAAGCGTGAAGAGGTAACAGACAGACACACTTTCGCATTTATAATATTAGTATGGATTTACTTAGTGTCTTGGCATCACAAATATTGAAACTACTAGCGCCATCTGTTGAAAAAGGTTTTCAACTCACGCGCAGAAAGAGTCCTTTTACATACCATGCGGGTGTATTCCCAATTGTCCCCGCCGGGTACAGATGGGAATAGGTGTTTTCATATAAATCATTCCCATTTGTCCCCGCCTCATCTATGGCGGCGATTACGTGGGGACAAATGGGAATACACCAAAATGCGCTAAAATATTGACGTTATTTACTCTATACTAATTTTTTATCGATTGTATTTAGAAGTCTAAAAAAATTCATGCCCCTAGTTTGACGGCTGAAATAGATGGCGCTGTACTGCGCCATTTGCTTTGTAGTCTCTAGATTGTCATACGGATTTTTATACCTTCTATATTTTTGACAACTAGAGATACAGAGAGAAATTGTACAGCGCCATATATTCTTACATCCATCCAGCACGAATTTAATTCTCACTTTACATTTAAATATCTGGGAGACCGAGGTTTGCTCGGAAAACATATAAAATCTCAAAAATTAGCGTTTCCCCAGAGATAAGACCTAGCTAGATCGATTTTTCGCCCCCGAAAACCCCCATATACCAAATTTCATCGAAATCGTTAGAGCCGTTTCCGAGATCCCCGAAATATATATACATATAAAAAATAAATATACAAGAATTACTCGTTTAAAGTTATAAGATAGGTACAATAAAATTATCCTGACGCTCTTTGTAAATTCTTCATATTGTCTGTGTAGTCTGTGATTTGATCAATGGCGCAACCAGACCTAATCCTCTTTCTACAATAATTAATTGAACCTCAAATGTATTCCAGATTCGTGTCCCGCTACCGGCTGGTGGTGTCCAACCTGCCGGCCAACACGGAGGACAACCGCCTCCGCCGCATCTGCACGTCCGCTTCGGGGAAGCAGGCCGTCGTGACCGAGTGCCGCGTCATGCGAGACCTCAGGGCGCTAGTGGGCAGCGACGGGAAGCATCCGTGAGTTTACACTTCCATTCGTGTCCCGCTACCGCCTAGTGGTGTCCAACCTGCCGGCCAGCACGGAGGACAACCGCCTCCGCCGCATCTGCGCGTCCGCTTCAGGGAAGCAGGCCGTCGTGACCGAGTGCCGCGTCATGCGAGACCTCAGGGCGCTAGTGGGCAGCGACGGGAAGCATCCGTGAGTTTACACTTCCATTCGTGTCCCGCTACCGCCTAGTGGTGTCCAACCTGCCGGCCAGCACGGAGGACAACCGCCTCCGCCGCATCTGCGCGTCCGCTTCAGGGAAGCAGGCCGTCGTGACCGAG